>NC_048314.1:15184284-15541734 GCF_013100865.1 Trachemys scripta elegans
ATCTATTTAACGTACTCTGGGTGATGTGAAGAGGTGTTCTTGACGTTAAAACGCCGATTCAGCTCCCTCTCCCACCCACCCCAATCCCCTCTCTGCATCTATCTCTTGTTCTGCAGGTGTCCCGGTGAAGGTCACAAACACCAAAGATGGGGCAACTCGCCAGTCCTCCCTGGAGCTGTTTGTTTACCTGAATGAAATTGCGTAAGTGTCGGACGCTCATGCACTCTCATCTTCGGAGAAGAGTCCCTGTTGACGTGAGTGCACACGCTCGGAGGGCTGTGCAAGGACACCCACCCACCTCATAGGCTCGGATCTGGGCAAGGCATCTAAAGCAGCATTTGTCCTCCTGCAAGATTTACCAAAGATCGATAATGGGTTACATAGTAGAGCGGTCCAACAAATAACAGACGGTGCCTACGTTTTTGGGCCAGTTGTGGGCTATTCTAGGTTCTGACTGTTTACACAAAGAGCAGAGTTTACATAAGTTCACCAGGAAGAGAGCTAGGATTACCAGGCGTCCGGTTTTTGGTCGGCAGCGCAGCGGGACTAAGGCAGGCTCCTTGCCTGTCCTGGCTCCGCGCAGCTCTCAGAAGCAGCCGGCATGTCCCTGCAGCCCCTAGGCCCAGGGGCAATCAGGGAAGCTCCGCGTGCTGCCCCAGCATCGGCTCCACAGCTCCCATTGGCCGGGAACAGTGGCCAGTGGGAGCAGTTGGGGTGGTGCCTGCAGGCACGGGCAGTGTGCACTGTGCAGAGCCAACTGGCCACGCCTCTGCCTAGGGGCCGGACATGTGGCCGCTTCTGGAAGCAGCGTGGAGCCAGGGCAGGCACAGAGCCTGCCTTAACCCCACTGCGCTGCCAACAAGAGCCACCTGAGGTAAGCACCGCCCGGCCAGAGCCTGCACCCTAACTCCCTCCTGCACCCCAACCCTCTGTCCCAGCTAGGAGCCCCCTCCTGCACCCTGAAGCCCTCATTTCTGGCCCCACCCCAGAGCCCTCACCCCCAGTTGGAGCCCTCACCCCCCCACACACACACTTCAGCCACCTATTTCAGCCCTGAGCCCCCTCCCGGAGCCTGCACCCCGCACGCCCTCCTGCACCCAGGCCCGGGTCCCCTTCTCACACCCTGAAGCCCTCATTTCTGGCCCCACCCCAGAGCCTGCACCTCCACCTGGAGCCTGCACCCCTCCCGCACCCCAACCTCCAGCCCCAGCCAAGTGAGGGTGGGAGGGGAGAGAGAGCAATTGTGCTGACTAGAAAGCCAGTTCTTCCCAGTCAAAACACACACCAAGGGAACTGAGCATTACCATGGGAGAGAGGATTCTGGGCTCAGCTGGGCCACTGGTTCCCTGTGTAACCAGGAGTCCGGAGCAGAGCTGGGGCTAGAATTGCTGGTCATGTTCTATAACCACTAGACCATGCTCCCTTTAGGGTTGCCAACTTTCTATTTGCACAAACCCAAACATCCTTGCCCCGCCACCTGGCCTGTCCCCCCTGAGGCCCCGCCCCCACTCTCTCCAGCCCCCCTCCCTCCATTGCTCTCTCTCCCCTCCCACCCTCACTTGGCTGGGGCTGGAGGGCTGGGGCTTGGAGGACAGGGATGGCTGAAGGGAAAGGACCTATCTGAAAAAGCGGTCCTCCCGCTCTCACTGCGAGGGATGATTCTGCTTTTACAGGGCTACTAGAAACAGAAGATTTGGTCACTTGGATGCTTTCCCTGTCTCTCTTTCTTTTTTTTTTTTTTTTTTTTTTTGTCTCCCTCCCTTTGTCGGGAAGTGGGTGCTTAGGGTTTTCTGCTCTGACAGATAACTGTGGGGGTGGATTCCCTCCACTGCCACCAAGTCCCCGAGACACAGACCCAGTCTTCTGGCCCTGGAGACCAGGACCGCGTTCCACCTTAACCGGGCCTCCAGAGCCATTTCTAAACTGAGTGGCCCGGTGACTGTGGAGTGCCATCCGGCTCTGATGCTCTCCTCACTTATTCCACCGACGCCAGTAAAGCTGCCTCTGACTGACCCCTGCGGGTGTGAGCCGAGAGTCGTCTCCAACGCAGCCCCAGAGCCAGGAATCCAAGCTGTGGTTCAGACTAAGAGCCTTTCAGCTGGGCACGATGCTTTCATGGAAAATGTCCTTCTACCCCTTCCCTCTGGTACCTTCCACATGGCTCTGTGTTCCACCGCTTCTCAAAGGGCTGTGGTCCCGTCTTTGGCTCAGAAGTAGGCAGGCCCCAGGGGAACCATTCATCCGTCCCTTTGCCAAGTGCCACGCAGACGCCCCCGTCCCGCTCCTCCTTTGTGCCCCTGCCTTTATCCCCCTGCAGTTGAATGCGAATGAACTTTTCCATGTAGTTCTCTTTTTAAATGTTAATTAAGTGGTTTTAAAATGACTTCACTAAGGGCGAATGCAGCTGCAGCGGCTCCCCCTCGCCCCTTCTCTCGCCCGTGTATTTGTCTCGTGGCCTGCTGGGCCACGTTTACTGGGAGATCTCCTGGCCCAAGGGGTAAGCGAGGAGATGAAAGGAAGATTTGCATTGGCAACAAGGCTTGCCTTTTGGGGGTGGGGAGGGGGCTTCCACATTCCCTTCTCTGTCCAAGCCGCAAAGGGATATTTTTTTTGGTGGCATGGTGTGGGGAGGACTCCTGATAATGGATCATATTCCAGCTATCCCCAGCCTGCTGTGAAGCAGCGTGACTGCTGACAGAGCCTGTTTGATGGCTTCAGCACATACGCTCCACAGCCAGAAGTACTGGCCTGGAACCTCAAAGGTATTTAGGTGCCTAACTCCAAAGTACCTAAACACTTCTGAGGATCTGGGCCAGCGTGTGTCTGTGGTGGCGCTGGGCTCCGCTCTCATCCCTTTCTGTGGGGCAGGGAGGGGAGAGAAATGTCGTCACTCACTTTCCTCCCCTCTGCTTCGGGCTGGCACTGCTGGGCCTGGCCCTCCCCTGAGCCGCCTGCCCATCATGACACTGTCTGGTAGTGCACAGCGTCCTGATGTAGGTTGCTGTGCAGCAAAGTCCAAGCTAAATCCAAGGCTCTGTACCTGCCCCCCGAGCCATGCTCTCAGGGCCTGGAGGGAGGCTGCAGAAATTGGGACCATCCCACGGATTTAAAAATGGGTGTCGTAATTTCCCTGTCTTGGCAGAGCAATAACAGGGCGGTAATGATTATAAAGGGGATTCTTTACTGAAGCTGCTGGCAGACAAGAGCCTGGTGGTTCTCTCGGGCTCTCCAGCTCCCAGGCTGACTAACAGTCTGTGCTGCCTCCTGTCTCCATGCTGGGTCTGCCCAAGTCCTGGCCTGGGGGAGGCAGCCCGGGTACAGTCTGCTGACTGCAGTCCAGGTGCTGACCTGAAGTGTGGCCATGTCGGGCTTAATGGCATATGGTGGCTGAGGGCGGTTGAGCTTTCAGGTGAGAAACCCCTGAGGAAGCAGTGGGAAGGGCAAGGCTATGGGTGAGGGGGCTGTTTTGTTTCAAGCCCTCTCAGGGGTTAATCTGGAAAGCCTCCAGATTGTCCTTGCCAAGCCTTCCTATCTTGGTGTCATCCGCAAATATTCTAAACACCTTCTCCACTCCGTTATCCAAGTCCTCAATGAAAATATTGAATATGACCCAGGACTGACCCCTGCTGGACAGTTTGACAGCGAACTATTGATAACTCCTCTTGGAGCGTGGTCTTTCAACCAGTTGGGCACTCACCTTATAGTAATTTCACCTAGACCACGTTTCCCTACTTTGCTTATGAGAAGCTCATGTGGGACGGTGTCAAAAGCCATGCTAAAGTCATGATCTATCGCATCTTCTGCTTCCTCCCGTCCGCTAGGCCAGTAGCCCTCTTTGGGGCCGGATCGGAGGGGCTCCGGTATCACAGTGATGGCCACAGCAGAAAAGCCACGCCAGAACTTCCCAGAAAGCCAGTGCATCCCAGTGGCCTCAATGGAGTCGGACTGAGCCCTCCTAGTGCAGAGTGCCAGAAAGGGCTGACGCTGGCTGGTTGCCATCCCATAAGCTGCTTTCACCGAGCAGTTCAGCCTCCCAGTGACTTGTTCATCCCCTGGCAACGCGAGACACCTGTCCCACCTCTCCTCTCCTTTCTCTCCACAGAGGCAAGCACGGTGTGGGGCGCATTGACATTGTGGAGAATCGGTTCATCGGCATGAAGTCCCGAGGTGAGAGCCCCTCCCATGTACAACTCCCTCCCACGCCCCAGCCCCAGGCAGCTCTAAGGACCTCACTCTCCAAAAAAAGAGCTGGCTACTCTCCACCGCTCAGCCGTGTGTGGGCAGAGTGCAGGATCCAGACCTGTGGAGCCCTGTGGGTGAATCCTGGCCCTGCTGATTGAAGTGAAAGGGAGTTTTGTCACTGATTCAACAGAGCCAGGATTCCACCCTCTGAGAGCGCTTATCCAGCCTCCCTCACCATTGTAAGTGAGCGTCTGGTCGTCAAGAATTGCCCTCGATATCTAACCAGCAGCCTCTCTTAATAGTAACTAATGCTCATTGGATTAAGGGGCCCCGTTCCTTTCCTCGTTTGGGGCCCAGTGTGCACAGGACTGGGGCCTGTGATTGTAAGGTTTTTTAGGTAGGGACTTTGTTTGTGCGTGTGAGAGAGATCCCTGATTGAGGCCTCAAGGTGTTACGGCAACACAATTAATAATATTAACCAGATGCACGTCTTCCCACCTAAAAAAGCATCTCTCTAAAATCTCCCTTTCTTTTCCTGTGGACCTCTGAGTCTAGAATCAATTTTTCATTTTTAAGGACTTTTAACTTTCCTCTTCTGTGAAGAACGTTGAAAACTCCAAGGAACTTCCTTCTAGTATCTTGAGCTAAATGAACCAAAAGGGAAAACAGTAAATATCTAAGCCATTATTTTTTACTAGTGGATAAATGTCAAGGTTTAGTCAGGGAGGGGGATTCAGTGTTGCCAACTCTCATGATTTTGTCACAAGCTCTCACAATATTTAGTGTTTTCCAAGCCCCAGCTCCTGGAGTCAGGGGATTATGTTAAAGTCTCGGCTTTCATTCAAAAATGTGAGTTTCTAGCCCTGAAGTTTGGAGGGATAAGTTTGGGAACAAGAGTCCCTAAAGGTTAGTAACTCAGAACGCAAATAATCTCTTGATATTCTTATTTATTTATTTTGGATGGCCTGACTCTTAAACTCTTGGGGTTGTCATTAGTCGGTGAGAAACAGCTTTGTTGAAAATCTCAGGGGACAAGAGCTGCCTCCTTCCGAGGTGAATATCAATACAGCTAGTTAGTGTCTCCATTTCATCCTCCCCCCTTCAACTCTCGTTAATAGCTATGTATGTGCACCCTTTATTTAAACCTACCCTAGGCAGCAAGGCAGGAGCTAATATTATGATAGCATTTCACAGCAAAATACAACCCACCTCAGTCTTCCTTCAGATCAAGACAGGAGGGAATTATTTACACGTGCATTACTGCAGCCAAAGTCCCAACCCCCCTGGTTTGATTTTTAGTTAGCGCAATTGAATTAAAAATAACATCAGCCCTCTAAACCTTTTGTTTGTGATTCTCCGGACACTGAGTCATGTGTCAAGATCTTTTTTCTGTTTGTTTTATTTTGAAGAACCACTGAGGTGCTCCAGTGACCCTTGCAGCATTCAATAATTGCCCTAACCCCCATTTAACCATCATGTCCGTTTTCCATGTGTCATTCGTGAGTGATCGCCAACGTGTTTGGGTGTAAACAGGAGATTTCTCCTTTGCAGTCAGCCTCCTCCAGCTAGGGCGACAATCCGAGCGTTACAACATTAGACGTTGCCGTGATGCTGCAGGCCCCTGCACTGGGGCATTGCTGACCACGTAAAACACGTAACATTGTGCTTATTATGCTTCGTTATTTGTACTACCATCGCACGTAGGAGCCCTACTCCTGGACCAGGGCCCCATTCTGTGTCCATCTAAGCATTTAAGTGCATGTTTAACTTTAAGCATGTGCTTAGTCCCACTGACATCAGCAGGACTGCGGGCAAGTCTACGCTACAAAATTAAATCACTTTTGCATGTCCACCCTATGCTCCTTGTGTCAGCGGTGCACGTTCTCACCAGGAGCACTGGTATCGATTGTATTGTGAGTGGGGGGCATTGTGGGATGGCTACTGAAAGGCAGCCCCAGTTGATGTAAGCAACACCCTGCATCAACCTAACTACATCAACTTAAGCTCTACGCCTCTCATGGAGGTGGAGTTAGTTAGTTGGCGTAGTGGGCGAGTTACATCGGTGGGAGCGGACATTTTAGTGTAGACGCTTACAGAGTTAGGGCAACATAAGCTGCCTTGCATCAACCTAACTCTGCAGTGTAGACCAGGCTGAAGCTTATGCCTAACTTTGCTAAATTAGGCCGGGTTTATACACAGGTTTTGTACTGGTATAATTTCATCAGCTAGGGATATGCATTTTTTTCCCCAATATAGTTATACTAGTAACACCTAACATGGTATAAAGGTGTCTTACCCCTGTAAATTTATTCCACTTCCTATACAGGAATAAGCTCTACCCATCTAGGGGCACGTCTTTGCTACCCACCGGATAGCGTCAAGTGAAGACGCGATCAAATCGATCCCCGATGGCTCTGCCGTCGACTCCGGAAATCCACCGCGGCAAGAGGCGGAAGCGGAGTCGACGGCGGTGCGGCAGCGGTCGACTCGCCGCCGTCCTCACAGCCAGATAAGTCAACCTAAAATATGCAACTTCAGCTACGCTATTCACATAGCTGAAGTTGCATATCTTAGGTCGACACCCCCCTCCCCCCTTCCTGTAGTGTAGACCTAGCTTAGGTGCCTTTTTACTGGTATAACTGCATCCCCACTAGGAGGTTTGTACTGCTTTAACTACATCAGTATAAGTAAAGCCATACAACATTTTGTGAATAGACCATGTTTTAGGGCTGGGATACATACATACGTTTTTTATATATATATGAGAAAGAGAGAGGGAAAAAAAATAAAAGCTGAGGGGAGATATGATTGCTCTCTATAAATATATCAGAGGGATAAATACCAGGGAGGGAGAGGAATTATTTAAGCTCAGTACCAATGTGGACACAAGAACAAATGGATATAAACTGGTCATCAGGCAGTTTAGACTTGAAATTAGACCAAGGTTTCTAACCATCAGAGGAGTGAAGATCTGGAACAGTCTTCCAAGGGGAGCAGCGGTGGCAAAAGACACATCTGGCTTCAAGACTAAGCTTGATAAGTTTATGGAGGAGATGGTATGATGGGATAGCTTAATTTTGGCAATTAATTGATCTTTGACTATTAGCAGTAAATATGCCCAGTGGCCAGATGGGTTGGAATCTGAGTTACTACAGAGAATTCTTTCCTGGGTGTCTGGCTGGTGAGTCTTGCCCACATGCTCAGGGTTTAGCTGATTGCCATATTTGGGGTCAGGAAGGAATTTTCCTCCAGGGCAGATTGGCAAAGATGCTGGGGATTTTTCGCCTTCCTCTGCAGCATGGGGCATGGGTCACTTGCTAGAGGATTCTCTGCACCTTGAAGTCTTTAAACCATGATTTGAGGACTTCAGTAGCTCAGACTTAGGTTAGGGGTTTATTACAGGAGTGGGTGGGTGAGATTCTATGACCTGCATTGTGCAGGAGATCAGACTAGACTATCATAATGGTCCCTTCTGACCTTAAAGTCTATGAATCTGAGAGGAAATTGCTGGTTGAGAAGGTGAGGAACTGTTTGTACATAGAAATGTAGGGCTGGAAGGGACATCGAGGTCATCAAGTCCAGCCCCCTGAGCTGAGGCAGGACCACATAAACCTAGACCACATGCTCATCTCTTGGTATCAGCAATGGTGTGAAAGGTCTTACATAAATAATATATTTACATTTGTTAAACTTCAGACTGTATAACAGCTATCACAGTAGAGTTCTCTTGGGGTTGGTCTACATGCATAAATTGTATGTTTTAACTATACCCATGTAGAGAAAACAGTACAACTAAAGCAAGGCAAAAAAATTTGGATGAATAATTTATTTGCTGGAAAATGCATTTTCGGGTCAGCCTAAATGATTCATAAACTTGGGCTGAATTTGGCAAATGGTTTTGGCCGAAACAAAATATTTTTTTTTAAGTTTAGAAATTTAACAAGTTTTTTGTGTGTTTTTGTTTTGTTTTTAAGGGTAAATATCAGGGGGGAACGTTGTTTTGGTTTGAATGAAACTAGGGCTGTCAAAAGATTAATTTTATTAATCGTGATTAATTGTGCGATTAAACAATAATATATCATTTACTTAAATATTTTTGGGTGTTTTTCTACTTTTTCAAATATATTGATTTCAATTACAACACGGAGTACAAAGTATACAGTGCTCATTTTATATTTATTTTTGATTTACAACCTAATACAAGTACTGTAGTGCAATCTCTTTATAATGAAATTTGAACTTACAAATGTAGAATTAGGTACAAAAGATAACTGCATTAAAAATAAAACAATGTAAAACTTTAGAACCTACAAGTCCGCTCAGTCCTACGTTAGCCAATCGCTCAGACAAACAAGTTTGGTTATAATTTGCAGGAGATAGTGCTGCCCGCGCCTTTTTTACAATTAGGCTTTCGGTTAGCACTGTCGTAGCCAGCATCGCAAGATAATTTACGTGCCAGATGCACTAAAGATTCATATGTCCCTTCATGCTTCAACCACCATTCCAGAAGACGTGTCCATGCTGATGACAGCTTCTGCTCAAGAACGATCCAAAGCAGTGCGGACTGATGCATGTTCATTTTCATCATCTGAGTCAGATGCCCCCAGCAGAAGGTTGACTTCCTTTTTTTGGTGGTTTGGGTTCTGTAGTTTCCGCATCAGAGTGTTGCTCTTTTAAGACATCTCAAAGCATTCTCCACACCTCGTCCCTTTCAGATTTTTGGAAGGCATTTCAGATTCTTAAACCTTGGGTCGAGTGCTGTATCTCTCCTTACAAAAAAGGTACCAATGTGAGATTTCTGTTTTGTCAAATCTTCAGTGAAAGTGTTCTTAAAACAAACATGTGCTTGGTCATCATCTGAGACGGCTATAACATGAAATATATGGCAGAATGTGGATAAAACAGAACAGGAGACATACAATTCTCCTCCAAGGAGGTCAGTCACAAATTTAATTAATGCATTATTATTTTTAATGAGCATCATCAGTATGGAAGCATGTCCTCTGGAATGGTGGCTGAAGCATGAAGGGGCATATGAATGTTTAGCATATCTGGCACGTAAATACCTTGCAATGCCATCTACAAAAGTGCCATGTGAATGTTTGTTCTCACTTTCAGGTGACACTGTGACTAAGAAGCAGTCAGCATTATCTCCTGTAAATGAAAACAAACTTGTTTGTCTGAGCGATTGGCTGAACAAGAAGTAGGACTGAGTGGACTTGTAGGCTCTAAAGTTTTACATTGTTTTGTTTTTGAGTGCAGTTATGTAATCAAAAAATCTACATTTGTAAGTTACACTTTCACGATAAAGAGATTGCACTTCAGTACTTATATGAGGTGAATTGAAAAATACTATCTTTTGCTTATTTTTACAGTGCAAAAATTTGTAATAAAAATATTAAGTGTACACTTTGTATTCTGTGTTGTAATAGAAATCAGCATATTTGAAAATGTAGAAAAACGTCCAAAAGATTTAATAAATTTCAATTGGTATTCTATTGTTTAACAGTGCGATTAAACATGATTGATTTTTTTTTTAATCGCAGTTAATTTTTTTTTTTTAGTTAATCACGTGAGTCAACTACGATTAATTGACAGCCCTAAATGAAACATTTTGATTCTTTTTTTCTCCCAATATTCCTTTAGCTCCCGCTATGACCCACCCCTTGTGGATGCAGTTATATAGGTATAGCTATTCCCAGAAGGGCTGGGGAATAAGCATTACCGGTAAAAGACTCCTTTATACTGATAGAATTAAGCCACACTATGGATTGTACCATGTAACTCTTTTTAGTAGAAAATCACACCCCTAACTGAAACAGTCTAATGACTACAAAAATGGTGTGTAGACCAGGCATCAGAGATCATGGGATGCAGCCTCTGGGCCTCAACACAGGAATACTCCTCTAGGGCAATGGCAGGGAGAGAATTCGTGAAACTGGTTGAAATTTTGATAGGGAAAAAAACAGGGAAAGTGTTTGATGAATTCCCCTTCTCCCATTCATGTGACCAACTCTCAAGAGCTGGTTGGGAATTTTGAAATGTCAATTTCAAGTTTTGATGGGGGGGGGAGGGGAAATTGAATTACCATTTTCCCCCTGTTCTTTTCCATGCTGCTATTATTGCTAATTAGAAAACAGTTGGTTGGTTGGTTATTGTAGCACTTGTGGCGGGGTAGGTGTTTTCCTGTTCCAAAGAGCTCCTGGCCTAGGGACAGACCGACACAGGAGGTAGGGAAGGGACAACAAACGGGATTCGTTTTATACAAGTCAGCGCAGAAGAAGTGGGATGAGTTTTGGAGGAAGTAGGCGCCAGGAACCTGTGAACCTAGGCCAGAATGGTGGCTATTCCATAGCTAAGCTCAGGGCCCCTCAAGCCATGCAGATCTCTGGTATGATCAGGAGAATGCAGAACAGGCTTTCCCAAGCTGGTTCTTCACCAGCTCCTTGATTAAACTTTTCTGGGCTTCTGTGCAGAGAAGTCATGGTCCAGGCTTTGACATAGAACCTCCAAGAGTGCCAGATGGTGATACCAGGACCCCTAGATCTGTACCATGAACGAGGGCCCGGGGGACAGGAGGCTGCGGGTGATTGGAATCTAAAGAGAAGTTCTCTTTCAGTGTCTTGGTGATTGATAATAGTGGGGGAAGGAACCAAGCATTTGAGCCACTCTGAAGAAGTATTTTAATCATAGACTGGGGCACCCAACTTGTGCCCAAGTGAGAGACATGCTGGCAGCTTCCTACCCGCCCCAGGGGTGAAATCCTGGCTCCATGGGAGAGACAAGTCCCAATAGTCATTTCTCCTTCCTGATCCAAGTGGAGCAGGGTTGGATTGCTGCTGGTTTACACCTTGATTCAGCAAAGAGGGACATGGCTGGACTCCTATGCCTGGGCAAAGCCCCTTAACTTCATTGGGGCTCCCCATGGGCACATGGTTTCCTTGTGGGATCCAGGGCCTTGCTGCAGGGACTAGGGATCACCACCTTCCCCATCACCCATCGCATAGTCACCGCTTACATTAAGGGGAGATGGAATGGGGGGACATTGCCATGGGAATTCTAATGTCCACCCCGACGAGCAAAGGGGGGGGAGGTGAGAAGGGAAAAATTCAGTTGTATTGATTTTTACAAAGCCTCTCACTGAATTTCGTTACGGACTCCCAGGAGGAGGGCGAGCGGGGAAGCTTGGCACCAGCGTCCTAAGCCCTATTTTCCAGGTTTGGTTGTCTGTGTTTTAGTGGGAGGCCGGTGGCTAATTCATAGTGCTCCGGGTGCCCACGCTTGGCAGCACAGCTCCCGCCTGCCGGCGACAATGGGACCGAACCAGCTAAGCGCCGCTGCAGCTCGAGAGGGCAGGCTGCAAATGGGAGTCGTTTTCCTGCCTCGTGCGGCTTTTCATGGCCTCATTATCAAATTATCGTTTTAACTCTGAAGGGGGGCTAATTAGGGAAGTAAATGAAATCGGCGGGGAGGAAGCGGGAAGGGAGGGGACAGTCGGGCTTCTGCCTCTGCCAAAAGAGCTGGGTGTTTCATTTCCTCCTTGCCTGACTGCAGGCCTGCCCAAGCCCCTCGGTGCGAACGCAGGGAGGCTAGCTTGCGTAGCAGCACAACGGGGTCCTTTGCCCCAGGCAGCTGATGGCGCTTTGGGAATAGAGCTCGGCGGGGACCGTCCCCCACCCCGGATCGTAATCCCCAAGAACTTTGGAGGGATTGCACAGTCAGGGATGAACTTAGTAACTCGGCCCCTTGGGACGTGCTTGGCCAGCGGGATCCCCGAGTGTAGCCATTAAGTGCTCTCTCTTGTTCCCCCCCGCCACCAGCCGTGGGATCCTCCTTGCTCTGAGCTCGGCTCCGGACCCTGCTGTGCCAGGCACTGTACAGACACTTCCCTGCCCTAAAGCTCGGACTGTCAAACCTCCGGGGCCCTCCAGGTCTGCTGTCCGTGTGAGCTTGTGCATCACGCAGGAGGCTGGGGCGGGGGCATTCTCACTTTCGATCTCGTGTCCCCCTCATTTTCCCTTTTGGACCCCTTTTGGCAGGAATCGGCAGGGCATGGCAGCATATTGATCCCTGTTGAAATTGACAGATCACAGTCAATACGGCTAAACGGTTCAGTTCACGGTAAACTGACAGTAGAGGTTACAAATTAGAAAATTTTAAGCAGCAGCTGTCTCCGTTCCTCTCCCCTTCTTCCCGTCCACTTCCCCTACCCCCCACATCCCCTTTCTCAGCAGTAATTATGGTGTGATTGAAGCGCCGCCAGGCTGCATCGCTGACACCTCTGTCTTTTTCCTGTAAACACGGGGAGATGAAAATAGACACTTGGAGACGCTGTGAGTGTCACTTTGAAGGTGTCTCTTGTCTCCTCCATTGCAATGCTGGGAGCTCGGCTGTCACTTCTCTCCCCTCCTTGCGCAGTGGTTCATACGCCGACTGTCAAAGGCGCTCGGAACCGCAGTCTTTTAGCATCAGATTTCTGTCACAAATCAAATAAAAATAATAAAGAAACAGACAGACAGCGCTCGTCTGCTCTGCGTCCCCTGCCGCGAGCGGAGGGGAAATGTGGGTGGGGGAGGGAAAGAGACACAAAAAACAAGCTTTTGATCAGTCCAAATTAACTTTAACACCTTCTAAGGGAAGGTGCAGGAATATTAATTGTGTTATTGGCGTTACGTGTTGCTTTTAAATGTTCTGTTTGGAGCAGTTGCTTTGCTGCTGCAGTGTCTCTGAAGCCCAATACGTCCGCCTCTCCAGAGGGTCTAATGTACCAGTAAGTGCCCCCAGGGCATTATTTTATTATGTGCATTACGCTAACTCCTTGTCAGAGGATGTTGTGAAGACCAAGACAATAAAGGGTTCAAAAAAGAATTAAATAAATTAATGGAGGATAGGTCCATCAATGGCTATTAACCAGGGTGGGCAGGGATGGTGTCCCTAGTCTCTGTTTGCAGAAGCTGGGAATGGGCGACAGGGGATGGATCATTTGATGATTCCCTGTTCTGTTCATTTCCCCCAGGGCACCTGGCATTGGCCTCTGTCGGAAGATAGGACACTGGGCTAGATGGATCTTTGGTCTGACCCAGTATGGCCGTTCTTTTGTACTTATTGTTCTAGGTGCTGTACGCTTGTCTAGTGAGCAATTCAGTTCAGAGACTGTCTTGTCATCATCAAAATAGGCAAATCGTGGGAGGAGAGGAATCGTACAGGTGGAGAAACTGAGTCAGTGAGAGGCCCACTTGACTTGCCCAAAGGCAGCTATTGATTCCCCTTGGTCAGGTCACCCACAGAGAGGTGTAACTGAATGACACCTCCTCTTACAATTGAGCGTGACTTCGGCTCCAGTCTGGTCATGTTGACAGATGTATGTTTTAGCCATGGCTTTTCGGTGGTCAGTGGGGTGTCTTCCTCTCTTCTTCCCTTTAATGGGCAGGGCTGGGTAATTCAATGCCTGGTTGCTCTGTGAGCAAGGGTAAGGGCAATTCCCACTCAGGTGTCAAGGCCTTACCTGATTGTGACGCCCACATCCTGGCTGGACTAGCAGCAGGGGGCTTGAACCCGGGATCTCTAGCTCTTAATGCATGAGCTGCTACTGCCTGAGCTAAAAGACCCATCTCTCTTACCCAAGGCTGTAGCAGACTCATCAATTGCTAGTTGTCCTAGTCACTAGTGCCCCACCAAGTAGGCAGAATGTACGTGATCTCCACGGGGGTCAGGAAGGAATCTCCTCTCCTCCCCTCTCCCATCAGTCAGGCGCATGATGGAGGTGGTTGCTCTTCACTCTGAAGCCTTGAGTATTATCCACTGCTGTATGCAGGATATTATTATTTATTATTAATTATAGATTCTAGGACTGGAAGGCACCTCGAGAGGTCATCGAGTCCAGTCCCCTGCCCGCATGGCAGGACCAAATACTGTCTAGATCATCCCTGATAGACATTTATCTAACCTACTCTTAAATATCTCCAGAGATGGAGATTCCACAACCTCCCTAGGCAATTTATTCCAGTGTTTAACCACCTGGACAGTTAGGAACTTTTTTCTAATGTCCAACCTAGACCTCCCTTGCTGCAGTTTAAACCCATTGTTTCTGGTTCTATCCTTAGAGGCTAAGGTGAACAAGTTCTCTCCCTCCTCCTTATGACACCCTTTTAGATACCTGAAAACTGCTATCATGTCCCCTCTCAGTCTTCTCTTTTCCAAACTAAACAAACCCAATTCTTTCAGCATTCCTTCATAGGTCATGTTCTCAAGACCTTTAATCATTCTTGTTGCTCTTCTCTGGACCCTCTCCAATTTCTCCACATCTTTCTTGAAATGCAGTGCCCAGAACTGGACACGATACTCCAGTTGAGGCCTAACCAGAGCAGAGTAGAGCGGAAGAATGACTTCTCGGGTCTTGCTCACAACACACCTGTTAATACATCCCAGAATCATGTTTGCTTTTTTTTGCAACAGCATCACACTGTTGACTCATATTTAGCTTGTGGTCCACTATAACCCCTAGATCCCTTTCTGCCGTACTCCTTCCTAGACAGTCTCTTCCCATTCTGTATGTGTGAAATTGATTTTTTTTTTTTCCTCAGTGGAGCACTTTGCATTTGTCTTTGTTAAACTTCATCCTGTTTAACTCAGACCATTTCTCCAATTTGTCCAGATCATTTTGAATTATGACCCTGCCCTCCAAAGCAGTTGCAATCCCTCCCAGTTTGGTATCATCCGCAAACTTAATAAGCGTACTTTCTATGCCAATATCTAAGTCGTTAATGAAGATATTGAACAGAGCTGGTCCCAAAACAGACCCCTGCGGAACCCCATTTGTTATGCCTTTCCAGCAGGATTGGGAACCATTAATAACAACTCTCTGAGTATGGTTATCCAGCCGGTTATGCACCCCCCTTATAGTAGCCACATCTAAATTGTATTTGCCTAGTTTATCGATAAGAATATCATGAGAGACCGTATCAAATGCCTTACTAAAGTCTAGGTATACCACATCCACAGCTTCTCCCTTATCCACAAGTCTCGTTATTCTACCAAAGAAAGCTATCAGATTGGTTTGACATGATTTGTTCTTCACAAATCCATGCTGGCTGTTCCCTGTCACCTTACCACCTTCCAAGTGTTTGCAGATGATTTCCTTCATTACTTGCTCCATTATCTTCCCTGGTACAGAAGTTAAACTAACTGGTCTGTAGTTTCTTGGGTTGTTTTTATTTCCCTTTTTATAGATGGGCACTATATTTGCCCTTTTCCAGTCTGCTGGAATCTCTCCCGTCTCCCATGATTTTCCAAAGATAATAGCTAAAGGCTCAGATACCTCCTCTATTCGCTCCTTGAGTATTCTAGGATGCATTTCATCAGGCCCTGGTGACTTGGAGGCATCTAACTTTTCTAAGTGATTTTTAACTTGTTCTTTTTTTATTTTATCTGCTAAACCTACCCCCTTCCTATTAGCATTCACTATGTTAGGCATTCCTTCAGACTTCTCGGTGAAGACCGAAACAAAGAAGTCATTAAGCATCTCTGCCAATTCCAAGTTTCCTGTTACTGTTTCTCCCTTATGTGTTACTGGAGCACCTGGGAGCACTCCTGGACCAGGGCCCCATTGTGCTGGGCACTGTACAAAATCAGAACAAGAAGACAGTCCCTGTTGGGATGTTCTGGGCCAGTGATCCAGTCTGGCATGATAAATCCGTTGTGTCTAAAATTGTTCCTCGACTCCTTAGCCCTTGTGGATCTACTGAGCAGCAAACATTCTCAGGTACCCGAACCTGGACAAAGGCATTTTCCTGCTTTGGTTCATTTCATGTTTCTGTGCCCTTTTTGCAGGGGGTTAGAGTCTCCCATTCGTTTGTGCTGAATTTTCCAGTTAGATGAATACTTTGCCACTGTGCGATATTGGATTGACCTGTAAAGCTGTTAAAGCCTGCAGCATGCCCACTTGATTTTAAATATCTCTCTAGTTCACAGCATTAGTTAGAGCCACTCCTCAAGATGTATTGTACATTCAAGTATATTTTGGAGCCACAACAATTTAACGTTGTTGCTGCTTTTTTTTTTTTTTTTTTTTTAAAGGCATCTATTTTTGTAGTGTGATACAACAAAACACAATATGTGAGCTCCTCCTGCTGGTTGTGCAGCAGTATTTTAGCTGTTTGCCAGGACCAGAAATGTTCAACAACGTATGTGCAACACAGCTGTTTTCACTTGTATATTGGAAATATGGGAACGGAGAGGAGAGACGGCTGGTGGTATTCTTTGTGAGTATGTACAGTCCTGAGATATGGGTGTACATAAGAACGGCCAGACTGGATCAGACCAAAGGTCCATCCGGCCCAGTGTCCTGTCTACCGACAGTGGCCAATGCCAGGCGCCCCAGAGGGAGTGAACCTAACAGGCAATGATCAAGTGATCTCTCTCCTGCCATCCATCTCCACCCTCTGACAGACAGAGGCTAGGGACACCATTCCTTACCCATCCTGGCTAATAGCCATTAATGGACTGATATGTGTGTATATGTGTTTTGAGGGTATGCATACTGCATGTATGTGCTTTGTAGCTAAGCCTACTGTGTGTGCATTCTGCATATTTATTGGGCACGCAGTGTGTGTGTGCACTTCATGAACATGCATGCTGCGTGTGACCTGCTGATTTTGTGTGTGTGTGTGTACGCGTGTGCATACATCTACTTCCCAACAGTCCTGGGTTTTGGGGGACTCTCCCACATTGACGCTCCAAGCCCCTGTCCTGCAAAAGGGACATTTTGACCTGGATCCACTGTTTGAGCAGGCCCTGAAACGGAATGGTGTTGTGACCTGGTGCATGGGGTCACAGCACCACTGAGGACTTGGTCCATCCCCCCCACACCCTGTCTCTGTCTATGGAGGGGCAGATGGGTCAAATCTGAGTGGCGCTGCGGCCCATGCTCCAGGTCACATCTCCCATCCCACTTGAGCCACTTGAAACATTAAGAGGTGTGTGTGTGTGTGTGTGTGTGTGTGTGTGTGTGTGTGTGTGTCACTTGACCATGCAGGCGTGTGTAACTGCAGAATATGCCTGAGTGCCTACCTGCTGTGTCCGGCACATGGCGATGGATACATGCTTCATCCGCAGGCATCGTGTACGCGCGATGTGGAGGTGAATGAGGGTAGTGGCATGGTTCAAATTTAACCAGAAATAAATCCATGTAAACCAAGCCGAGAGAGGCTGGAACAAAGGAACCTGGCTTTTCTGCCTCTGCCTCCAGAGAAGCCCAACCAGCTCAGCCCCACAGCACTCAGTCATCAAAATAATTAAACTTCTCTTGCGGCGGCTGTTTTCCGAAGCTCCGCCGCGATTCAGAACGGGGGGGGAGGGGCGGGAGAGGAGCGGGGGGGTCGACAGCCCCAAATGAGGTTGCACTCCAGTACCCCAGGTAGCCTCATTTCTTCACAGCTGACGTGTGGTTCTCCTTGTGTTGTTTTTTTTTTTTTTTTTTTTGCTGCTGGAGGGGAGCGGAGGGTATTTCAGGCCCCCGTCTCCCCGTGCTTGTGCCCCGCGTCGCTCGTTTAATTACAGGTTTTCAGCCGCAGACCGGTGGGCACGCATCGGCAGGGGGATCGGCTCCTAAACCCTGTCATTTTGCCTCGTCAGAGTGCCTCTTCAAAGAGGGGAATCTAGACATTTTCTCCGCACGGCGCGGAGTGGACTGTCTCGGCCCCAGCATGAATATAATGACAGATGCATTTTACAGCAAGCTGGGACTGAATGAGCTCAAGCACGGCTCCTTCTGTCAGCCAAGTCATTATTTTTTGTCATTTGCTGACAGTTTTGGTCTCATTCGTTTTTCTCTTTTTTTTTTTTCTGTTTTTTTTTTTTTTCCCCTGCCTGGAAAAATGGCTAGGTATCTACGAGACCCCAGCAGGGACCATCCTGTACCATGCTCATTTAGATATTGAGGCCTTCACCATGGACCGGGAGGTGCGGAAAATCAAGCAGGGGCTCGCCTTGAAATTCTCAGAATTGGTGTACAATGGTATGTACTGTCCCCCCTCCCCCCGACCTGCCTCCCACAAAACCAGATTCCCTCCCCCCCGCTGCACACCTCCCTGTAATGGTGCAAACCCCATTACTACTAAAGGCAGCCAGCACTGCGTGTTTGTTACATGGCTCTGGCTTTAACAGAGATGGGTCCAAGCTGGGAAATTTAGGTTTGAATTTGAGGCCCCTTGTAGAGATTGGGGGAAAGACCTGTTCTGTCACCCACTCCATCCCCCTGCCTAGGATTGGTCCCGAGGGCACAGCATTCTGTCCAGTTTAACATGAATGGGGCCAACCTGTGGGGTGGCCACAACTGCTCTTGGGAGACTATGCCAGCTTCCAGTAGCGCTCACAATTAGGAAAGCATCACTGTTTTCCAGCCTCGCTCCAGTTCCACTGTTTGACCCACCCCAAATAATCCCTCCTGGGTGCTAACACACTTCAGATAGCTCTAGACTGTTCTCTCCTCCCTCCCCGCCCCACACAGGTGCCTCTGTAGTCGTTGTGCAGCCAAGCTATCCAGAGTAGCCATCGTAATATTCCCTCTTAAGTCGGTCCCTCCAGCCACTTGATCGCTTCAGTTGCTCCTCTCTGAACTCCCTCCCATTGGCCGATGTCCTGGCGGTAACATGGCACCCAGAGGGGAATGTTCTACTCCCGCTGCAGTTGCACCCAGAGTCAGCTGAGGATGTGCCTTGGCTTGATGCCTCTGCCTGTGTGGCAGTTTTCAGATTTGGAGTTTTTGGTCCAGCCTGTTACAAGGCCGGGAGACCAGGCTCAATCCTCAGTTCCACTGGTGTGAATCTGGAGTGACTCCATTGAACTCTAGGGTGGTTGATATGGCGGGAATGGTTTTGTAGGCTTATGACCACAGCATCTGCCACCCACGAATACCACCTGGATAGCATGGAGGTAACTGAGCTCTAGGGTTATGCATGCATATTGAGGAAAACTGCAGATCTGAACACCCCCAAATTTTAGGGAAGCTCAAACCCAGCACTGAATCTTGCAGCTCAGGTCATCTCTAGTTCTTTTGGCTTCTCAGTGACCACAAGGGTGATCCTCTAGATTAGTGGCTTGAGCATTGGCCTACTAAACCCAGGGTTGTGAGTTCAATCCTTGAGGGGGCCATTTAGGGATCTGGGGCAAAAATCTTTCCGGGGACTGGTCCTGCTTTGAGCAGGGGGTTGGACTAGATACCTCCTGAGGTCCCTTCCAACCCTGATGTTCTATGACTCTATCACTGCTGCTGGAGGCCAGCAAGTAGCTGAGTGTTTAAAAGTGTTGGTTAATTTCATAACCATTTGTCCCCATACTAGCTAGGATAACAGGGGGAATCCTGTCTCATACCTCAGGGTGTACACTGATCTCACTGCAGGGGTCATGAAGAGTCACCATTTGCCCTCTTCCTCACCACGTTCATGACTGTGCAATTGACTGTATGCATTATGGGAGTTTTGTGCCTTCCTTTAAAGCATCAGGTGTTGGCCACTGCTAGAGGCAGGATCCAGGCCTTGTGGGACCAATGAGCTGATCCAGGAAACCCTCCATGGTTAAGCGTGATGTGCTTGTGTGGAGGTGTTCTCACGGTTTGTGTTTCATGTTTCGGAGGGGTGTCTGCTGGAATTGGGCCCAGTGCAAAAGCAGCTCCAGTCCCAAACAGCCCCCAAACTCTAGAGTGTTCGCATTCCAGATCTGAATTTTGCAGCATTTCTGCATAACCAGATTCGAAGGAGGAAAATGTGCATGTCAAAACCTTCTCCCAACCCTTCAGCCTTTTGCTTGTGCTTCTTCCTGATTGCAGAAATGTGCTATGCAGCGTGTAGCCCACAATGGGGCACTGTGCATTTTTATGTGATCTAGGATTTGGTTTGGTGGAAGCAACACAACAAAACAGGAGACAAAGTTTTTGGCTTTAAGGCAGCTCTGAACGGCTGCTTGTTGGGGAGAAGGGGGATTGCAAAATCTGAGATAACTCAGCCAATCAGTCATGCAGCCAGTCGTGCTGTTCACTGCGGTTATGACTGTGGTGCTGTTGATCAGAACACTGAAAAGGGCAGCAGGAGTGGGGGGAATAGGACATGAAACCCCTCACTTCTATGTCACTGGTTCAACTCCAGCCCAAGTTGAAAATGACCAAAGCTTGATACCACGTGATATCTGCTCTGCAACCTACATGAAATGAGCTTGATGGATCTGAGTTCAGTTCCTAGCAGACTTGCACACACCACAACACCACTGCAGCAGGCCCCAAGTGGAGCAGATATCAGATGGTAGCAAGCTTCAGTCGTTACCAACCTGGGCTGGAGTTGAGGAGGCCAGTGATTGAGTGGGTCATACCCTTGGAGCATGCCTCTC
The DNA here is from genome assembly GCF_013100865.1 of Trachemys scripta elegans. Taxonomy (NCBI): domain Eukaryota; kingdom Metazoa; phylum Chordata; order Testudines; family Emydidae; genus Trachemys; species Trachemys scripta. The sequence goes on from NC_048314.1 coordinate 15,204,844, forward strand.
GTACTGTGGAGATGGTCGCTTTAGAGGAGACGGGAGTGGCTAGGGGGTGTTGCCACTCACACGCTACTTATTCTGTGGATAAACTCGGAGCCAATTGCTAGCACTAAATTAAGGAGCCCGAGTTTTGATTTTTAAATCTCGTAAAAGTGATGTTGATTTGGGTTTTTTTCCCACGCTTGAAAAATCCACATGTGGCTACTATGAGCTGGCAGCTGGGACATGCACCCTTTTGTGAAGCCCCATGGGATATATTGCATTAATTTAAAAAAAAAAAAAAGACAGCTGAAGGTTGGATGTGCCAGGAAAGTACAAAATGAAGCACAGTGGATCATTAACAGCAAGCCTCCAGGCAAGGATTCTGGGTAGCAAAGCCCAACTGTCAGTTTCCTTTACTAAGTAGTACTATACTTAACATAACCACTAGAGGGCACAGTCAAAACATCGTGCACAAACCACTACTTTACAGTAGCAATGAGCTCCGCCCATCTTGTTATATAGCGCTCAAGAATAGTGCATTAGTGAACTGTGAAAGACCCTGCGGCAGCCATTTTTCGTTTCTAAGCCCATCCTCAGAGGGGGACTTCGACTCTCTCTTTCCCAGGTGGCCAACCCCAACATTCAAACCAGGAGTGAGGCCCCAAAAAATCATTGGATTTTTTTTTTTAAATAAGCATTGGGTGCTTTTTATTTGTCATCTAGTTTCTGAGCCTTTAGGTCATGTTCCAAGCTTTTCTTTACAATCGTCAGAGTCCCATGAAATAACATGACTCCAGGAGCTGGGGCTTTAAGAAAGCAAGATTTGGCAAGGCTGGTTTCCCTCTGTCCACTATCCAAAGAGAGATGCCCAAGCCTGCCTTGTGTTCCTGTGTTCTTGTTCCCTTCCTCTCTTCCCTCTTCCTCCTTAAGATATCCAGTCTGTTTCCTCGTCTCCAGAAATGCATACAATCATGGGGTGAAATTCACTCCTGGGCAGAGGCCTACGCACTGCTTAACCCCTATTTTGAAGGGTTTAGTGGTTCATAGGCCTCATGCTGCTGGCCCTCTGCAGGTGTGAATTTCACCCACAGTGAAGATGTTTTACATGGGGAGGAGGGGACTAAGCAGACAGTAGAGAGCAGCAACAGCTACTGTGTGGTGGTGTGAGCGGGTGCAGTGCGTCACTGGATCTCCTTGTACCATTCAGAAGGAAAGAAACTCTTGAAATCTTCCCCACCTCCATTTTTTTTAATTTTCTTTCTGCTGCAGCATCTGTCCCTGGTTATTTTGATTTCACTTTCCTTATGTTTGAAAAAAGAAAAGTGCGAGAGAGTGGTTTAATTCTAACGACCCCAATTATTCTGAAGCCACCGGATTAAAAAGCTGCTTGGAGAAATCTGGGGTGGGTTTCTTCCCCCCGACCCCATAAGTGGAAGGGGCTTTTGTGTCGCTCATCTGAAATGCTGTCAGGCCAGAAAATAAAATGCTGGGGTTCTTGTCAGTGTAGAACCTGTTGGCTTTTCTGCAGAAATGAACTTTCCTTACTGTGCATCCGACAGCCAGGCTTTCTCCAAACCAGCTGTTAGAAAAGAAAATTGAAACTAATAATTACCTTTTTAGCTAGTAACCTTTCCATAACGGTTGAGATATTCACCAAGCTGCTTTATCTGGAGGCAGCAGCCTGCTCAGCATGGAGAGATTTCGACATGAACACCGGTGGGTTTCTTAGTTCCCTTCCCATATGTGTTAGCGTCAACCAGGCAGGGCTGTAGTCATGGTTTTCCTTACCACAGATGGGAAAGGATCTGACCCTCCGCTGGTGTCAATCAGTAAGGCTCCTTTGATCCTACCCCAGTTTATACCAGCTGAGGATCTGTTCAAACTCTTTTTTTCCCGAGAACCACGCTAGCTAAATTGTGCTAGGAACCAATGGTGGTATTTTAGGTTTATGCTAGCGAAGGGGTCAGAGCAGCAAAGTTGAAGGCATGATGGTGGAAAGTCTGAATGGTGTGAATAAAGTTCCGGAGAATCCTTTGTGTAGCCTGGAAGGAACAAATGAGGGAAGATTTTTGGTTGGTGGCGCTCCAGGGGCAAAGAGAAGGTTATTTGCAAGTTGCATTTTAATGGTGGTTGCACATGTGTAAAATGTAGAGCTGGCTGGAAAAATTCCCAAGACGTTTTTTCTTTTGGCATTTGTCAATGGGTCGAATTGAAATGGTTGAGACCAGATCCGTTTCGAGGATGTTCCAATGGAGCCTTCCTGGCTCCCTGCCAGCTTGCCCACCTAGCTTCCAGGCTTCCTCGGCCTGCGGTTCTGGGGCGGCCTGCCAGGTAGCAGCAAGCCCTGCTTGGTTCCCCCTAACACCGGCCCTGGCTTTTATAGGCAGAAAACCAGCTATTGTGGCACAGGTGGGCCGTGGAGTTTTTATAACCTGTTGCGGGAGCCTCGAAAAGAAACAGGTTGAGAACCCCTGCTTTAGAGACCATTTTTGGTCTGGGTTAAATCAGGCCTATGTGAACTCAGACCAACCAGGACAGAATCGGGGAGGCCAAGCCTAGACTAGCAGAGCATGAGCACGATCAATAATTCAGCCTGGAATAAAGGGCATGAAAGCAGCATTACCATATTGCACGTATGAGGTTACCCCCAGCTGAGGGAGGGTGCTGGAGGCCTGGCTTTCATGCTCTGCCGTCTTTCTTTAACACCTAATTATTGTAACTAGGCTCTGAAATTCAGAGACTTAGTGTTTATCCCTCCCCCCACCCCCAAATGATTCCATTGTGGGAAGGTGACTTTGCAACAGATTTCTCCAGTTTGCAGCTCCCCTCTCCCTGCCAGGTACGGCCAGGTGTTTAAATGCCATTGTCTCCCACAGACCTTGTTTGCGCCATCAGATTGAAATGATTAGAGCTGGAGTGCAGTTACAAAGTGAGAGGGCTATTAAGATGGATCACTTCCACTGGGGAATTTGTTTGCAGAGGGGGGGAGCGCCTCACACCTGGAGATGTCAGATTCAGTATTTAAGTAGCTGGTTATTATTTTAATGTTTCTTGGATTTAATGTTTTTCTCCATTACCGGGGAAGAACAAGCACCCTAAATTGTCCTTAAATTTCAGGAGCTTTAACTGTATTTGTCAAAAGAAAAAGTTTATTTTCTTGGGCCACACTTCCAGCATTATTGTGCTGCTTGGTATCCGGGCACTGGCCCCTTTCATCTGGCTAATGGCTCACGGCGACACGGCTGAACCATCTAAGACAAAAAATGACAAAGAACCCTGCACCTCACTGAAACTGCAAGGGGACCTTAGGAAGGCAGAATGTAGCTATTAGAGTGTCCCGATTTTATAGGGACCGTCCCAATTTTTGGGTCTTTTTCTTATATAGGCTCCTATTACCCCCCCCACCCCCTGTCCTGATTTTTCACATTTGCTGTCTGGTCACCCTAGTAATAATCCAAGTTGGAAAGACTTGGCCCAAGCACCAAGATTTATACCCTCTTAGGAAGGGTGTGTGGCATCATTACCAGCAAGACCTGGTCAGAACCTTGCTTTCACAACTCAACTCAAAGATGGCATCTTCAGAAGCCCAGTAGTCTGGGTATTGGTTCCGGACTGACCCAGAGAGAAGAGAGACACCTATCAAATTACCAGTACCAACTCCTACAGCACTCAGGATGTCTCCATTTTATCCAAGTACTCAGCCCTGCTTAGCTTGTGAGATCTGACCGACTCATACCCCAGTGGCGTGGCTGCAGGTCTGTCTGTGATTTGTGCGGCATAAACAGACCAAAACACTGTTGCCCAAGAAAACAGGGTGGCGGAACAAAGCTGTTCCTGGACTGCTCATCACTGGGGTGCCACAAGGGCTGCTGGTGCAGTCCGGGCTGTCAGTTAGCAAGCCGAGTGACCACGCTATATCACTGGGCCAGAGCAACGCTGCAAATCCAGCAAAATTTGGGATTCCTGCTCCTTGAGACTAAGCATGTGAGACAGCAGGCAAGAGAAGGGGTAATAGCCATATCAGAGCATGCATGTCCCCACTGCAGGATAACTAATGGAGATGTATTAACATCAGCCTGTCCTGGAGACACGCGCTACACCTTTGTGATGACTGGCCAATAACAGACCAAGAGGAATATCTCTAGCTCCCAGCCCTTCCCTAAATCCATATCTCAGTAGAAATCTGCAAAATACTGCCAGGAGACAAACATCTGAGTGGTGTCTGTGGAGCCTCGGTGCAGGTGGGGTGGATAGTACCCTGACTCATGGAGTTTAGAGAGTGGCCACTGTTCTGGCTGAATTGATCCAATCCAATTCTGAGGCCAAGAAGGAGGAGAAAAAGTACTTTTTGTTTCCTGAATGGCTTCCACCCTGAGTCCCCAAAGACCAGCTGGGAAAGGAAAGCTGAGAGGGCACCTGTGTGGTAGCACAGAGAAAGATTAGAGATAAAACTTCTGGATCACTGAAGATGCTTAAATAGAATCTTTCTTTCTCCCACTATCTCTCTCCCCATCTCCCTGTCTTTATTCTAGGTCTCAGGGGGCTTAATGGGCTAATTAGCTCACTTAGTGACAGGACAGCGCACAGGAATGGCAGGCAGGCAGGACCTGAGGCTCTCCCCATCCACAGGAGTGCAGAGAGGCACACAAGTGCCAGGCTCTGAGCGGTGGACACGGTCTCCATTTGGGGAGCCCCCGTGCCCACAGGGCAGCCCAGCACCCGGGAGAGGAGACAGAGCAGGACCACGTGTTCATTCTCCAGCGAGAGTTGGCCCGTGGAGTAGCAGGCGGACTGGAGCGCTCTCTTCTCTGCAGTATTTGGATTCCATCCAGACCCCACAGTGTCATGCTAAACCATGCAGCACCAAATGCTGCTGGGTCACCCTGTGCCATGCCATGCTGCCCCATCCCAAACCCCACAATGCCATGCTAAGCTACATGGCACTAACTCTCCCCATATCATACTGTGCCACTCGCCGCTCCCAAGCCAGGCCGTCTACAACCCTTCCTTACTCTGCGTTTCCGTTCTGTGCCATGTCCGGTAAAGCAGGCCCCAGAGTCTCATTCCCAGATCACTTATTGCACGGTGCCCTTCAGAATGTCCAGACAAGCAGTGGCGCAGGGCATGAGGCCTCCTAGTGGTGGTTTCTTCCTGCTGCTGTCTCCTCCTCCTGAACTGGCCACGCGTTCACAAAGGCTGCTCTACTGGTCGTCAGGTTGTGAGCACGAGCCACCCAAAAACCCAGGCTTGGTTCAGACCGAGGCTTAAAGTCCTGCAGTTTGCTGGACGCTGCCCTGAGCTGCAGCCTTGGAGATGAGACTCTAAGAGTGAAAACCATTTCCTTTAGCAAGCTGAGAACTGATGAACTCATCCAAAACTTCACCCCACATACTTTCCCTCCAGTCAGGTAGGCTTTGCTGGGACGTCCTTCTGAGCTCCTACATGGCCCTGTGTGCTATGCACCCTCTTCTTTGCCCCCAAGAGCCTGAATACTTCTTTCCCTCTCCCAGCCCCTGGGAGCAAAAGCCTCGGCCCTGCAATCAACCCCAGGACTCCTGCATGAAAACGGAGCTGACTGATTGGTACCACCCTAGGAGCTGGTGGCCATCACTGGTAGTAAAGAGACCTGCCTAGACTTTCATCTCCAGGTTGCCTGTTCAAATCCGGCCCAAGTCCGTTGCGGCCAAAAGCATTCCCATTTGACAGCTGGCTGGAGGCTCCTGGGAAATGAGTTTGGTGTGTCTGAGCCAGTTTATAGCAGAGTCGTGTCCAAAGCCGACGGGGCAGCCCCAAGAGAGGCCAAGAACTGAACGGCCCTGGAAGCTGAATCTCCTCCTCCGTTCTGGAGGCATCCTTGTGGCTCAGGATTGAGGGAGGCTGACCAGACAGGACGGGGGAGTTCACGCCACTGCAGATAAGACAGAGAACAGGGGGGCGCCTGAGCGGTCCGACCCGCAGCGTGAACAGCATGGAGAGAGAGAACACAACACCCCATTTCCAGTCAGTCCTGTGAAATCTGCTAAGAGGGGAGAATAAAACTACCCTGGCCGCTTTCATGGGACTGCAGAGAATGATGCGAGTCCCCAAGGAGAGGGGCGAGAGTGCCTGTGACAATCAAGTCTCAGACAAACATGCCTGTAGCATCGTTCCATGGACAGCAGAGGAAAGCAGAGATGCCTGCGCCCTGCGAGTGACAGGCAGCAGTGTTACTCTAGAAAGGGCCGGGGGAGCTGAGCCTACCTGAGAGCGGGCACAGGACATATGGGCCCTGATCCTCCTGCCTGATAAAGCCCCTGAGGTCAGGCCCTTGCCAGTGTTATCTTACTGGAGCTGTCTGGTCTGCCGGGATCCTGCTGGGCTCAGAGATAAAGGGGATGGGAGCTGGCCAGGCTCCAGAGGCCCAGCCATTGGGGGGGCGGGCTTTGAAGTAACCTCTCCACCTGTCCCTTGTCGAGGGGTATCTGTTCCAGAGCAGAAAGGGTGTTCTAAGTGGGGGTGATTAGCTATCCGTGTCGAGGTGGGGTGGGGGGTAGGGTTACCACTGGAAACGGCTGTGGGTTCCTGTCTATGCACAGAGATATATCGTGCCCCTTCTCGGATTAACCCTTTGAAGCATTGCTCCCAATTTCACCATTTCCATGTCACCCCGCACCCAATCACCCACCCTTCCCTTCTCTCCCCACTGCCCCCCACAATCACCCACCCTTCCCTTCTCTCCCCACTCCAAGGAACTCACCTGGCCTTCCCAAAAGGCCGTCCCGTTTCGATTCCCTTCCTGGCCCTCTGCGCCTGTCCTATCTGTGCTGCCCCCATCCCGCCCGGCTGCAAGGGAACTGTGGTGCTATTGGTTGGTCATGGGAAACCATTTACCATCTGCTTCAAGAAGAGTGTCTGTCTCCAGGTGACCCTCTTCCTGTTGCTCCTTTTTGGGTGCATTTGATAAGAATACTTTACCCTGCCAGGCACCTTCCAGACAAGGACCCTGATGCATTTTAGAGGCTTTAATAAGGAATCTTCATAGCCCCCTTTATGGTGTCGATTTTTATTAGTCTCGTTGTGAAAGGGGGGAAACTGAGGCACAGAGCGGTGAAGCGACGAGCTCATGGACCCCCTAAAATAGAACCCAGGAGTCCCAGCTCCCAATCCCCTGTTCTAGGTACTGGACTGTGTTTCCTCCACAGAAGGATGAACTAGTGATTAGCACAGAGTTCTCCTTCCTGGATTTACAGTGTCGGAGCCCTATCGGCTGGTGCCCGGAGAGTCTCGGCATTGCCACTCAAACTAGCTCTCTGCATTTCTCCTCTGAGACGCCGAGGAAGGAAGGTGAGTGCTGGCCGTGGCATGGACTGAGCCCGGTTCTCAGTTGTCCCTCTTTCCACAGGTTTCTGGTACAGCCCGGAGTGCGACTACGTCCGCCATTGCATCAGCAAATCCCAGGAGATGGTGGAAGGGAAGGTGCGTGTGTCTGCCTTCAAGGGCCAGGTCTACATCCTGGGCAGAGAGTCCCCGCGGTCCCTGTACAATGAGAAGCTTGTGAGGTAAGTGGCCAGCTGGGGAGCCTCACCCTCGGTGCACGGATCAGAAGGAGCTGGGGCTCTGGGGGAGGCAGCTCTGCCAAGGTGTGGGGGTCTCTCCTCTGTCCTTTCCTGTCCTGCTGGCTCTCTGCAGGCCTGGGTGTTAGTTAAGGTGGAGCTGGATCCTAGCTGCAGACCTGAGACCCAGATTCTGAGCTCCCCAGAGTGTAGGGCTAGTGGGTCCTGGTGTCCTGTAGTAGTGGTAGCTGCCGCCACACAGGGTCGGTGATCGGGGCTCCTGTCTTCATGCCCTGCTCGAGCTGATGTCCAGGGTTGCTGGTTGGATGGGTGGGGGTGACAAACTGTGCCTGGAGCCTCCCAGTGCAGTCTTGGTGCCCCCAGGGCACTGTGGTACCCAAAGCTGGCTCATACCGCCATAGGCAATTCCCTCCGTTACCCAGGGCCGTTCAACTCCTGATGTCTCGGCCGTCGAGGTGCCCTTTCCAGGATGCTGCCTGGATCTGCAGGCGGGCTCCATGCCCCCCGGGTGGCTGCTCCCCCTAATGACTGAGCCAGTGTGTTCCTGTAGACACAGTTCTGAGCTCTCCAATGGACCATGCACCCACTCGGCTTCAATGGGTCACAGGTGGGCAGGGGGTGATGTTAATGCCCATCTCTGAGGGGGCACAGAGTGGAGCAGGGGCAATATTGATGCCAGGCTCTGAGGGGGTGGGGGCAGGGATGATATTGATGCCAGGCTGCCAGGAGACGCAGGGTTCAGGGCATGCAATATTGATGCCAGGCTCTGAGGAGACACATGGCACAGCCTGGGTGATATTGATGCCAGGCTCTGAGGGGGCACACAGGGTTAGGGTGGGGTATTATTGACAGTTGGATACTGTGGCAGTGGGTGTGTTAGAAACCAGTGGCAGATGGGGAGTAGTGGGGATGACACTTTCACCCCTCTGAGCTTTGGTAACAGACCTGCCTGGGTCAGGCCACTGCATTACAAATCCCTTTAGTCAGCCAGCCTGGCATAGCCCCATGGAGGAGCGAAGCTGGAGGGGCCTTTCCTTTGTGTCCCCAGCCCCATCCACTGTTCCCAGGAAGGCGACACTCACTGCACGGCCTTGCTGGCCACGCCATGAGCAAACAGAAGCGCTTCACCAAGGGCTGCAGCTCCCTGAGAGCTCTGCTGGGAAGCTCTCGCCCAATTCCTGCCACCCGAGGCTGCCTCGAGGATGGCTGGGGATCCAGGCTGTGTGGGAGAGGAATGGGGCAGGATCGGGGAGTTAAAACAAGGCATTTGGGTGGCGTATATGGGGTCCCGGGGCCCCCTAGGATGCCATCCGAGTTGGTACTAACGCATGCAGCTGCGAGAGGCCCGGCTTTAACTCCCCAGCCGAGTATAAAATTAAAGCACGAGTTTTGTTTTGAAGTCGATATTTTTTTTTTTTTACACTTTTTCTTTTCTTTATGTTGTCGTCTCTCTCTCCCTCCTCCTCCTCCTCCCCCCCCCCAGCTCCTTTCAATCTCTCTAAACACTTTATAAGCCATAAATACACCCGCACCAGTTTAGAACAGTCGGAGTAAATGTCAAATTATCTTCTCTCTTTCTCTTCTCTGGCATTTTTCCTTCCCTCCCCCTCGAAATCAACAGCTCCTAATAATCCATCCCAACCCTTCATTATGCCTTGCGTTCTCAGTCGTAGAGATTAAATGAATAAAGTATATTTAAAAAAAAAAAAAGAGGGAAGAAAAAAAATAGCGGATGGAGGGGGGTGGGACTGAGAAAAAGAGAGAGGGAGAGAAAAGCAGGGGCACTTATTCTCACTGCGTCGTCAAGCGTTTTCCTTTTCTTTTTGATTTCTACATCGCTGGTTTGAAAGCCTTTGAGTGACGGCGTCACAGGAACCCGAGAGAAAGCTGTGAGAGGTAGAACCGCGTGGAAATGCCTCTGCACAGTAGGTAGAAAGTAACGTAATTATAGAGCAGGTCAGAACCACTCGAATGAGCAAAAATAAAAGCACAGAGGTTTTTCTGTAGCCCGTCAGGGGAGGTAAAATCATTGTAAACTCTTTTTTTTTTTTTTTTTAAGGTTTGCAGTTTCTGAGAAATGAGCCGTGTTTTTGGGGGGATGGCAGGAAACAGGAAGCTAGCCGGGTTGGGATTTGTTTTCTTGGCTGTTGTGATTGGAGGTGGTTGGGTGACTTTTAAATTTAATATTGTGGCATTAAAGGGCAAGGATTAAAAAAAAAAAAAGGGGGCCAGATCCTAAGCTGGGGTAAGTCGGCGGCAGCCAATGGGCCAGATTCCCAGCTGGTTTACGTGGGCCGTGTTTCATTGCCTTCATTCGGAGCTTCACCCCTTTGCACCAGGTGAGGGTATGGCTGGGTGTCTCCTGGGCCTGGTTTTCAGCCCTAACTCGGCCAGCATTTGTATTTAAAATCAACAGGCATTATGGGCAAGTTAGCACAGGGACTGACTCTCGTGCCCTAGGTTGGCGCTAGTTGTGCCAGCACCGATGTCACTGTGCCAGGGAGCGCACTAGTGCATACAGGGCTCGGGCATCTTTACCACTGTTAGCGAACCCTGCTCAGGGCAGGGCTAGGGGTGCATGGTGAAACCCCCTCCACCTGGTCTACACTAAGTGCTTCCACTAGTGCTAGTCCAAGCACGGCTGATTTCCCAGGGGTCCCTGCTGCAGACAAGGCCTTGGGGTGTGCCTGGGGCGCGGGAGACAAATCTTAGTCTTTGAACTCTGCTGTCGTGCTGTCCGACCTCTAGTTTTTAGTACTGCCCAGTGGGGGAGAGGTGAGGACACTCTACAGAAGCTGCCAGTCCCTTCAGCATGAAACCTCCCTGAGTAGCAGTGCGACGGGTTAGAAAGGAAAACGGGTGCCCGGTGGGGGGGTGGGGCGAGAGAGAGAAGATTGAGGGGGAGAGACAGACAGACGGGGTGGTGGCGAAGGAGAGATGGGAGAGAGGCAGATGGGGCAGTGGCAGAGGAGAGACTGGAGAGATCTAGACAGACGGGGCGGTGGCTGAGGAGAGACACGGTGGGAAGAGAAGCTGGGGAGAGGGAGCTGCAGTCCGAGCTGTGGGGACGCAGGCTGGGGGAGAGGGGAGGAGTGGTTAGCATTTAGGGCCATATTGGTAGAAAATGAGGATGCTGTTTCTGTCGGTGGGGGACAAGGGGGCTCATGGCCGAAGCGTGTAGGGAGGAAACTTCAGAGGAGGAAAAGGCCACCTACTGTGCCCCCCTCTCACCCCCCTCCCCCGTTTGGTTAAAAGGGTTGTGTTTAAAGTGCGTGACTCAAGGTAAGGGGCCTCCTGCCAGTCACGTGGCAGAGTAAATTGTGCCTGTTTTTCAAGACATGGAAGAAAGTTACCAGGGAGGGAGAAGGGAAACGTTGAGTCGGAGACCTTGGGGCAGCAAACTTTGTGTGTGTGTGGGGGGTCCCCCCTTCCCTTTGCTCTATAATTAATTTGAATTTACTCAGCCCAACAAAGGGCCGTATCCTAAGCCGCCAGGATGCTTTTCGGTGAACGCCCGCCAGAGGGGCAGCACAAGGCAGAGCGCTTTACTCGATTGGATTTGAATTCCTATGGGGCTGAAGCTGTTCTCTCTTTGGGGAGCTTTGGAGCCTCTGTTCCTGGGGATGGATCGTGGAGCACATGGCGGTTGCGTTGGTAAATGGTTCAGGGAGGTGCTGCCTCAGAAGGAGGCTCAGGCCGGGATTGGTTTTCCATGGGAGGCTGGGAAGGAGCCAGGGATTACTTCCAGCTCCATTTTACTAATTCCAGAAGGCTCAAGAGCTTCCACCTCCGTCAAGACCATCCAGCAGTTCCAGACAGTGCAGGAAAAGTCAGTGTTTGGGAGGAAGGGGAAGGATTCCCCTCCAGAGGACTCTCAGAATAATGAGCCTTGCTGTATTCTATTGGGTGAGGCCCAGGCTATCTACTCACATGAGCATTGCACGTGCACAGTTACACACTTGTGCATATATACCTGCTTTTAGGAGGTGCAAACTTGCATTTACTGTATGTGTGCTCGTGTATGTCTCTGTCAAGAACAAATCATGTCAAACCACCCTAAGAGCCTCCTTTAACAAGGTAACAAGCCTTGTGGACATGTAGGGGGAGCCGTAGCTGTGGTATGGCCCTACTATAGTAAGGCTTTTAATACTTTCTCACATGACCTTCTCCTAACCTGTCACACTCGGCTGCAATCCAGACCAGCGAGCAGTTGTGTCACCGCCTGCCCCGCAACCGTGGCTGCCTCGCAATGCTTTGCTCTTCTAGCTTCCAATCCGGGCTGCTCACAACAGCCTCCCAGCATGCAGGTCACACTCTGAGGGTCTGGACAGCCATAGTCCTTGTCCAGCAGCTCTGACCCCAGGAGCCGGTCAGCAAATGGCTGACCAAATTCTCAGGTCAAATGGCTGATTCCTTTGTTGAGAGAGAGAGAGAGAGAGAGAGAGAGAATGTACTTGGGGTTTTCTGCCCCTTTCTTTTATAGTCCTGTTACCCTTGAAGTGGATTCTTCTGAGGGTTACTCCTCAAAGCAAAGTTTATTCAAACAATAAAAAAGGCAACCTGAAGTCCGATGGTGAAGGAGGCTCCGTGTTCTTTCTTCTCACCCATGTTTGCTGAAATGCAAATTTTCGTTGTCTCCTGCCATCTCTTTGCCCTGCTCTCTCGAGGATCCCGTTTACTACTTATATGTATAGTGAGGGAAACATGCATTTCTTCATTTGGGATACCTCTGCCTCAGTTTCCCTTTCTGACAAGCAGGGCCAATAACATTTCCCCTACTCCATCGGACGAGGTGATGTTGGACCTCGTCCCAGCGCATGGCTCGCTCTGAAGGAGAATTCTGCCTGGTATCCTTGCTCCAAAGGGGTTCTGTATCCACCAGGTGGAAGGTGTGTAAAAAACCAGGCACCTAAATCTCAACAGAAGGCCCTTGAACCAGGGAGTTGGTCGTTTTCGCAGCGCTACGTATCCACCACTCCCGTTGGCACTGCTAGCAAGCAGGGGTGCTCAGCACAGACTGAAGAGGCCAGGAGTTAAGTCATTAGCTGATAGACCTGAGTTTAATTCCCTGCTCCGCCATAGTCTTCCTCTGTGATCTGCAGGAAGTCGCTCAGCCGCTCAGGGCCTGCACGGTGGGGATGCTAGCCATGCCCTGATGCCCAGGGCAGTCTAGAGGGTAACTACATTACAAGCTTCTGAGCTGTGCGTGCTCCGCTGACAGGGACCAGATAAGAATGGGAGATTGAAAATCAGGTCCCTTATTTAGATGTCGACCCTAGTGTTTGGCAGTTTGCATTACTCCCAGGGTGGAGGAGATAAAAGGCAGCCTTGTGCAGTTTGCAGCTCCTCTTTCTGGTTGCATTTGCCGAGCCAGGGGTGTCCTGATCTTTAACGGTCTGTTTTTCCTCTCCCCCTCCCTCCTGCTTTTTGCAGTATGAACGTACAAGGTGACTATGAGCCCTCTGATGCTACTGGATTCATCAACATCAACTCCCTTAGGTTTGTATAGCCCCAGCATGGACGTCCCATTTCCAGGTGGGCCCAGCGTGCGGTGAGCCGCTGAAGAGGGCTTGGTAGCGGGCCAGAGACCCCTGCAGACGCTGGTGCATGGAGAGCTTCTCTCTCCCATTCCCAGCCAAGAACCCTCCCAGGGAGGCAGGAAACATTGGGAGCATAGGTCAAAGATCAGCCAGGGGAGGCGGTATGTGGCTTGTTCCAGCAAGGACTGTGATTTCCCCCTCCCCGCATGAGTCCCTGGTATATCTTCCCCCCACTAGCTGTCTCCTGAGAGCCCTAGAACTGCCAGTTCCAAATGCTTAGCCACATGGGAACTAGTCAGCTCTCTGAGCACAGGAATGAAAACTGGCTTGTTTCTCCTTAACCAAGTGCTGGAGAGAGAGCAGCAGCCTGGCTGTATCACTCTCGGGGCCCCACTCGGCCCTGCGCTCACCCTTCCTAGGAGCTGCCCCTGATGTCTCCAATTTGGGGTTTGCAGGAGGCATTTCCTGTGTGGGGCTTGCACACCCTGAGGCCTCGTGTCTGGTGCACTCAAGCCTTTGGGCTCATTGTCCCGATGCAAACCCCACCTGCGGGTACCATTTACCCTGGCACAAGTCCTGGCTCTGTCCAGGCGAGCTAATCGGGGCTTGCCCCGGCTTGTATTTGGGGTTTAACCCCCGTTAGCTCAACTGGTGCAAACCCTGGTTTGCCCTTGTCTACACGCGAGGGTTAGAACTGGGACAGATACACAGACCAATGGCTGCTGCTACAGCCAACACCTTAGAGTCCACTTCACTCACCTCTAGCCAGCTGGGGCTGAGGCTGTGTCTACACTGCCATTGGTGGCATGACTGCAGCTCAGGTGCGCATACCTGCACTCGCTTTAGCACAGATTAAAATAGCAGCATGGGCCGCACAAGCCCGCCTGGTCCCCCTGGGTGTGTACTCCGGTTGCTAGCCCAGGCTGGCGTCTGGGCCACCTCGTTTTCCCGGCTAGCCTTAGCTGGGCTAGCTACAGCAAAGCTAGCCCAGGTAAGCTAAGCCGCGTTGCAATCACCCCTCCAACTGCAGTGCAGACATAGCCTGCTAGAGGTGAGTGAAGCCATCCGATTGCAGTGTAAACACGGCCTGAGACACACCAGGTGGTGTCTGACACCAATCCCCGCATCTAATGCTGAGTTAAAAGGGGGACGGAGCCTCAGTGGCCCTGGCAGTCCGTCCCAAGGCAGTAGATGAGACCACGGGCAGGAAGAAAACTGCCTGCTCATCGCTACCCTCTCAGAGGTCACTCAAGTGCCTCCAGCCCAACCTGGACTGCATGGCCTGCATGAGCGATTACAGAGCATCTCGGGAACAGGAGTCTTGGCTCTTTACAGCTTCCTCCAGTCTCTGTATTTTACTTCTCTCCCAGGCCCTGTACATCCCCTTGAAGGCTGCGAAACACACCATATTTACATAATGGCTCTTTCTTTTTCCATTGCCTGTTAACTGCTTTGTTCTCCACAATAATGCACAATGTCCCCCCCCCCAATATCAATTAATTACACTAGCAGGCAGGAAAAAAAAATCAAACTCTACAGGCCTTAACAAACGCTTGCCCCGACACCCCCTCATGCCGCCTCAATTAATTGAATCGAAATGCGTGTTATTCCTGTTAATTTACAATTATTATTTTTTTTAATCTGGTTTACAGGCTAAAGGAATATCATCGTCTTCAGAGCAAGGTCGCCGCAAAGCAGAATGAATAGCAATCAGTAGCGCATGGGGCTCTCACTCCCCTTTCTAATTTTTCGAAGCGCTCGCACTAATTGTGTTGGTAATTTATAATTGTAACTCGTCTCCCGGAGTCGGCGTGGAGGTGATGGCTTTGTTACACGGCTTCCGCAGCAAGTGAAATGGAATAAATAAAAAGGGGTCAGGCAGGAGAGGAGGGAAAAAAGACATTAAAACAACCCCGTTTTTTGTTTCTTTACGCCGAGTAGGGTTTTATTATTTGATTGTTGCTGTTTGTTCTTCCTGCGCTTAGATGGCCAAACTGTTCCTCGAGCCAGTCTTTGTGAGGTTTGCAGTGGATTAAGTGCCTCTGAAGGACACATGTTTTTGTCCCAGTATGTACCTTTTTATTGGAGTGGGAAGGGGGAGAGGGAATCTACCCATCAATCCACTTACCTGCTTCTTCCTTGGCTGAATGCTAAAAGGTCACCGAGGATGGGGAAGCAAAACTCCCATCCTTGCTACACTGCTTTTGATTTTTAAGGGGATGTCATTGTTTCTCTCTCAGCCTCTTGAGTGCCAAAGGGTCAGAATTAGGGTTTATTTAATTAAAAACAAAAAAACTTTTACTCAATCTGAGCCCAGAAGGAATGTTCTGTTCCTTATGATGATGATTTTTATTTAAATTCCAATTTCAAAGGGAGGTTTTATCTTCTTGGGGGCAGGGGGCGGTTGAGATACAGTCATTCCCGGGTGCAACCTTGACATGGCAGCCTTGTGGCAGAGCGTGAACACTGCTCCCTGGAAGGGGCTGGGGAGAGGGAGGTGAAACTGACCGAACCTGCTTTGAAGTGCAAGATAGAAACAAAGACTGGATGAGATCCAAGGTCCCGCTCATCCACTGCCTTGTCTCTGACAGTGGCCAGGACCAGATGCTTCCGAGGAAGGTGTCTGAACCCCACAATAGCAGATGTTGGCCAATCTGCCACCACGTTGGGGCTCATCTTGGGCTCTCATGGTTAGTCTGCTGCAGGAGGTTTACCATCCCTGCCGGAATTTTTCATTCACTTGGGCTTGTTTCAGGCTCCATAAAAATGCCCAATCCTTGGCTGAATCTTGCGAAATTCTTGGTGTGCAGGGGGAAAGGACTGTGCGTTTGGAACAGGATGAATTGGGCTCCAGCCCAGCTCTCACCATGACGTTCTGGGTGGCTGGGGCATAGTAAGTTGCTAGGTGACTACGGCTTTGCCACCATACTGCTGATGTTCACCCAGCTGGGCTGAGCTCACTTGGGTTCTGCCACTCGACGCTCTGCCTTGCCGACATCTCTCTCTCCCTGCACGTGTATGCGCTACTCTCCTCCAAACCTCCCTGAATGCTCCCGCCATCCCCCTACCATGCCATGCCCCGGGCCGGGGGGGGAGGGAAATTACCATGGCCAGGGCTCCAGGAACAAGCCCTCCTCTTTCCAAAATCCTTCCTTAGAGACCATTCCTTTCACGTGGGCTCCTTCAGAGCTCTCGCTGATCTCACTGGCGTCCATTTTCAGCTGCGCTACCTCCTGTATGGGCCTGTCAGAGTAAGAGTACAAGGGTTTGATCCTGCCCGGTGCTAAGCCCCTATAGCTTCCCGGGGCATAGGCTTGGAGGCCATGCTACAAGAAGGAGATGCTGCAGAGTATGCACGGGTGTACTCCTACGGATGTAGTTTCACGGTCTGATACCTCATCACCCACCATCGTTAGAAAAAATTGCCGTGCATTGTGGGAAAGCTGGAGCCACCAGCTTTCCAATGCTGTATAATGTTGTTTGTGCAGGTGGATGAACCTTGGACTATCTTCTCTTGAAATGGTCACTGATCCCATAAGAGGTTTTTACCAAACAGACTTGGGATGCTGCGAGTGACCAAAGCACAATGGGACAGTCCAACCCTATTGCTCTGGTTTGTATCCTTATAATAAAACCCCTCCCCCACGCGCACACAATCTGAAAACAACCTGATTTGGCTGTTGGAGCAAAATATGGATTCAACTTTTGCAGTTCAGGAACATCACCAATGCCCAGTGGATCATCTGAAAAAACATTAAAGAACTCCACAGATTGGTCTTGTCGACGATGGGGAAATGCCACCCTGTTAGAACACAGTGAACTACCAGGACGCTAAACATGGCAGTCCTCGCCCCAGACGCTAAGTGGTGTTTAAGACCGTGTGCGCTATTCCAGGATGTCATTTCCTGGGGTAACGGACACTGCAAGAGGCAGCCCCAGACTCTAGACGTTGGGTGCTGAGCTCTTTAGAGCACTCTGACCATAAGTAGCACAATGGCAGCGGCCGGATGCTGAGTGCTTTGGAAAATCTGACCCATATTGTATTCGAGTTCCCTCCAGAGCGGAGCTCTAGAAAGCCTCATTAGCATTGCTATCCAAGGCCCCAGCTCCCTGTGTTATCGTGTGACAGACGCACTTAAATCCAAGGCCTCTAAGCCCCCAGCACAATGGTGCTGTCCTTGACTTTGGTGGTGTTCAGATAGTGCCACAGCAGCATTTTTTCCATGCAATTTGGGTGCTAACTGGGTTATGCCGTGACACTAGGGCGGGGTTAATTTAAGTTGAGAATGGGGCACGTTGCCTAAAACAACAGCTGTAGATCTTGATCTCAACTCGTGGGAGGGGGAACCAGCTTGGTTCAGACAACGTCTTGGCTGTTTTCTTTGCTGTTGAAGCCGATCGTATGTTCTGTTGCATTCATTTTGTCACCTTCGGAAGGTCTATGTCGGTGACAGCCTCCTGTTGCAGCTTCCAGCCAGTGGGCGGTGTGAGGTGCATGCTGTTTAAATGGAGCGTGTGGGGGACTGAGAATCCAAATACCTAACAATACCCAGCTCTTCTCTAGTGCTTTTCATCACTAGATCTCAACGCACATTACAGTGGAGGTCTGTCTCATTAGCCCCGTGAGCCCTTTGCAAGTCCTGTAGGGAAAAAAAAATTCTTCTCCATGGAGAATTCTCTTACAACTGTAGAACCTAGAAATGGAAAGGACCCAGGAGATGATCCACCCTTCTCCCCCACTACCCAGTGCAGTATTATGCCCTACACAGCATGTCTTCTAGTGCTTTGGTCAGGTAAGTTTACAGGTCCCAAGCAAAGGAGCTTCCATTGTTTCCCATTAGAGACTATCACACCACCATCTCCCTGTTAGGAGGCATTCCTCCTGACAATCCGCCCATGAGGCCTCAAACCACTCTACGTTTTTTGCATCCTTTCTGCGCATCATGTGGCTGTAAGTAGGCATCATGTCACAGCAGGTTAGCCAGGCTCTACATACTATCTAGCTCCTTTTATCTTTCTTCCAAAAATCCATCCTTCCAGCTGCGGGGATCATTATAGTGCTTGGCTCTGAGCTCCCGCCAGTTTGCCAATATCTGTCTGATTTTAGCCAGCCAAAAACTGAGTCCAATATCTCACCAGACCTATATAAAGGAGGACTTGATCTCCTTGCTCAGTGACTTGATACCTGTGCCTAGGGAGCCCCAACCTTTGTACTAGCCTTTTTTACGCACATTTTGATATTTAGGCTGGGTTGAGATTTGTGGATGGAAGGTGCTGAGTGAGTGCGTAACGTTGTATCTTTTTGTTACTGTGCTATCACAACATACCTGCACCCTTCCCAGGAGCCCAGGCTGGGAACTCCCATTGAGCTGGACCCACAAAGACCTTTAATGGAGGCCGGCTGGGTTGCTGAGTGCGGTTCGGGTCACAAACGTTCAAGATGGCCCCTTGCGCAGAACATCTGCTAGCAGTGTCCCTCCCCGCAGCAGCCCTCCAAGCTCATAACTACTGGAAAGCCACAGTGCAGTCAGGGGGCCAAATGTGGCTCGTAGGGCCGGCCAGTGCTGCGGTGTGGCTGGGAGGAACACAGAGCTGAGTGTGCAATACTCCAGTTTGAGCTGGGAAGTCTTCAATCCCATTGAGCCTTGCCCAGGCAAATCTGCAAACTCCCTGGCTGGCCGCTCTGCGTTAAAGACAACGGCAGTGGAAAGCTTGTCCCTTTGTCTCCCCGCTGCATGGCCAGTGCTGTCCTCAGCTGGAGAACATTTGGACGCCCTTTACCATAACCTTGCTCTTTTCAGCACCCTGCCCCACTTGGAGGGAGCCAGTTAACTCACCCAGCTCTCGTCCATCCACGTCCCTGGAATCGTTAGTAGAGGCCAGCTTCTGAATCCAGGGAGCAGCTCTCTCTCTCTCCCACCAGTCCAGGGTTTGCTCCTTACAGCTCCTCCAGCCCCCTCCGGCCTGTGACAGCAGCACATGCAGGGGGGCTTTGGCAGACAGCCCTGCACACGGAAGCCCGAAGAGCTGTGGGTAATTGGCAGCTGACCGGCCTTCCTGTTGGCTCTAACCCCAGGCTGATCTGCACGCATCTCAGGCTAGAGCGAAGGGGTCACCTCAATCGATATCTCATCTGCAGGCTCTCCTAGCGGAAGTGATAGTATATTGGAACATGGTAATGGGTCTTGTCTAGTGGAAAAGGCTAATCTTCGCCAGCTGTACAGGATCTCCGCAGGTGGCCTCCAGCATTGCCGTTCTCCCTCCCGGCTGCCACGGGGCCTTGCAGCTCACAGCAGAACAGACATTGTTCTTTAAAGCTGCAGCTGCCCAATTTAGTGCTGGTTCCTTCCAGCCAGTGCAGAATGAACATGCGCACCCCTTGTCAGATAGGCTGGGCCACCCCACCTGCGGCTGGGGGGGTGCTATTCTGCTATGGGGTGCTGCCCCACTAACGGGAAGGAGAAGCTACCGTCAGAGAGAAAGCAACCAACCCGTGGGCCCTGCACAGCCAGTAACTGAACAAGGCCCAGTTCCCAGGTGGATGATCCACGCAGGCACAGCTGATCCAAGGCCCCAGAGCATTATGCTGCAGCCTCCCTAGCAGCAGTGGGGCTTTGCTGAACAGCTCATCACCCACAGCAGAGGCCTGAGCGTCCACCCCTGGGTAATGAGGAAGGTGATGGCACCCCAACGACACCCGTGATTAAGGACCAGCACTGGCCATGGAGCAGCCGGCGTTGCCACACCCCATTGGTTATTGGTTAATTCACACTCACAGCTCAAGCACGAGGATGATTTTTGTCTGGCCAGTCTAGGTGCACCTTGTCCAGTGGCACCAGGGCCGGCTCCAGGCACCAGCTTGTCAAGCAAGCACTTGGGGCGGCCACTCCGGAGAGGGGCGGCACGTCCAGCAATTCGGCGGATGGTCCCTCACTCCGGCTCGGAGCGAAGGACCTCCCGCCGAATTGCCGCCGCAGATCGCGATTGCGGCTTTTTTTGGCTGCTGGGGGCGCCAAAACCCTGGAGCCGGCCCTGAGGGGCACAGACTGTGACTACCTCTCCCAGTAAACTGCTGCCCCGGGAGCTACACCTGCTCCTGGCAACGGGAGGAGAATGGAGTTGCGACCGTGCTCCCTCGCTGACGCGGCTTCTCAGCCCCCTCCTCCTCAGCAGTTGACTGACCAGGAGCCTGTCATCTGCAGAGGGTCCTGCCGTGCCACTGCTGGTGAGCAGAACCATGGTGTTAGCGTTCCTGGGCAGTGGACAGCCTGCTTTATTTTTTACTGTGTAAGCAAGTGACACTAATACGAGACCATAAGAGCCTTCTAGGAGTTCTTGTGCTCCAGCAACTTTCTCAACGTGATTGAGAATTTTGTCGGAGTAACGTTTTGGCCCAGCTAGAGCTGTGTCGTCTAGTGGTAAGAGCACAGACCTAGGAGTCAGGAGGGTTGGGCTCTGCTTGTGACGCCTTGTGTAACCATGGCCATGTCACTTTCCCACCCTGTGCCTCAGTTTCCCTAGCTGTAAAAGGGGGATGGTGATTCTTCCCGGCTTTTCTAAAGTGCTTTGAGCTCATGGGATGAAAAAGCCTGCATGAGTGCTGCTAAGTAGAATTGTTAGTTAATTATTACTACGTAGTGCAGAACTGACAGAAGTCAGGCAACATCCATGTAATCTTGACTAAATTGTAATTAAGCTCTTCTGGGCAGGGACCATGTCATTGTAGGTGTCCCCACAGTGCCTAGAACAGTGAGCTCCCGCGTTGGGACAGGGGCTACTGTAATACAGATCACAATAATAGCAACCACTAGTTTTTGGTAAACATTTCAAAAGTACCTAGGGGACTTAGGAGCCAAGTCCCATTTTTAAAAATGACTTCGAATTTAGGTGCCTAAATCCCATTGACTTTCAGGAGCCACTTTTGAAAATGGGACTGAGGCACCTACGTGCTTTTGAAATATTACCCTCCGTCTACTGCACATTGGTTGCATCTGCATTGGGGAATGTGGCCCCGAACAGTTAACAGGCCACGAGACGCTCCTGAGCCTTGCGCACAGTTCATGGACTCGCAGCCCGGTGTGGTGGTTAAATGTGTTTCTACGTTTCCACGAGAGCGAAATTCCCCAGTGGGGTTGGGTGCATCTAGCCAACGGCTTCGCAGGCGAGGGGCGTCTTTGTAAACCCCTTAACAAGGTGCCTTTGTCTAAACATTTAACAAGGATCCCTCTTGCTTCTCCCTGGGAGTTTCCCAAAGCTGGGGCTGGGAGGCCTGAAAGAGACCATTATGCTGGTTCCTGGGACACGCTGCCATGGGCGGTAGAGGGAGAAGGCTGGCTGGGATCAGAAAGACACCAGGGCAGATATGCACACCCATTACAAAAGGCTGCCCCGAGGGGACAGACAGTCACAGCTCAGCCACAGCAAAGAAAGAAACAAGAGGCCTACACAGGAGGCTGGAACTGCAGAGCGGGAAAGTCCATCTGGACACTCAATAGCAGTGGTCAGTGACCTACTGGGGCTTTGTGAGGGCTTCCTTCTGGCCTGCCCCTCCCCCCACGCCCCAGCCGGGTGAATGAGAGACGTGGTTCTTTGCGGGAGGCTGCAGCAGGGACAGGTAGGTTTTGTTGGCCTCTGGTAACTGGAGAGGCAGACCCCTGCTGTTACCAGCACCTCCACCCTCTCTGCATCTCGGATTCTCAGGGCAAATGGGTGCACGCAGAGGTTGCAGCAGTGACCTTTGTGGTCACATGAGCTGCCTCAATGGGATTGCTCTCACCTGGCCCTCTTTTCCCCCCCGCCCTTCTGGCTCCAACCCACATGATTATGGGGAAACCTATTGTGTGGTTTCTTTACGGGTCACTTCAGTGGGGCGGGAGGGGGGTGATGAAAGCGGGACCAGGGCACCTCGCAGTGTATTTGTGGAGGGTGAGCAATTAACCCTAATTATAGCACCTTCCACCCAAAGCTCCAAAAGCACTCCACAAGCCGCATGACGTCGACTGCAAACGAGAACGAGCCAGAGCTTCTCCCAGGGGCCTGGTGGTAAAAGAAAGAAGTGGGTGAACTAACCTAACCTATCACGTATCGGGGGTAGCCATGTTAGTCTGTATCCACAAAAACAACAGGGAGGCCTGTGGCACCTTAAAGACTAACAGATTTATTTGGGCATAAGCTTTCGTGGGTAAAAAAACCCCACTGCTACAGATGCAGGCATTATATACTGACACACGAAGAGAAGGGAGTTACCGCACAAGTGGAAAACCAGTGTTGACCAGGGTCAATTCGATCAGGGTAAATGTAGTCCACTCCCAATAATTCATAACCTAACCTAAACTCCCTAGTCCCCAAATGAGAAGGGGGCTTATCCAACTATACCCTCAACTACCCTACTAGCTTCCCCCTCCCTAGGATGCAGCCCCAGCTAAGGCAGCAGGTGTGTAACATTGTGCAGCAACACACCCACTCCACGGACATGAAGAAGCAGATCGTGCCCAGCTGAATCTGCAAGGTGAATGTAATTACCTGAGCGGGACTGTGGCTTGAATACAAGGGGTAGTGCCCCTCCTCTGAGGCAAAAGCCCTGGCATCTGTAATGCTCTTGAGTGCTCTGGAGGGGACAGGTATTTTTTTTTTTTTTTTACTCCACCACCACTAAAATAAAGTTAACCTTTCTATGGCTATTCTGCCTGTTTGTTTTGTGTCCAGCGAGGCCAAGGCCATGCCATTCATGCTGCTTAGTGTCCAGGTGCTTTCTTAAACGCTCTCCAGACGGGTCCCACATCCTGAATGGTTCATGGGGGGGGGGGACTCAGGAGCCTGGCTTGGCTGGTGAGCTGCAGAATGAAGCACTGTGAGACCCAAGCACCAGTGACTTCGAGGGCATTGAGAGAGATGAGGCTTTGTCACATTTGTAAACGCACCTAAAGGAGTTGGGGGCAGTGTTTGGGGCTAGCCTAGGACTGGGGAGACCTGTATTCAATTCGTGACAGGCTTCCTGTCGGAGCTTGGGCACGTCATTGAGTCTCTCTCTCTCTCTCTCTGTGCCTCAGTTTCCCAACTGTGCAATGGGGATAACAGCACTGCCCTACCTCCCAGGGATGTTTTGAGGGTAAATACAGTCATGACCGTGAAGTGCTTTGAGATCTACTGATGAAAAGCGCCATAGAAGAGCTAGGTATTATATTATTATTTTCAAAAGCGCTGTAGGCAGTTAGGCGCCTAAGCCTCCTCCCTGAAAGTTAGTGGGGCTGAGGCTCCTAAGTCATTGGGCGCTTTTGAGAAATTCCCTCTTTCTTACAATTAATTAGATAGGAGAACCCCTGCCCTGCTGCGTCATCCGCCTCACGCCCCTGGCTCAGCAGGTCTGTCCCTGCGCTTTACCAGTGCAGCTGGCTGTGTTACCTGGACATCAGCTGATGGACTTGGAGCCCACGTCCTTGCACTGCAGTATTTTGTGGTGCAAATGAGGGAAGTAACAGCAGGCTCCAACGTTCTTGCTTTTGTTTTGGAGGGATTCTGTGTGCCTGCAGATGCATCTGAGCCAGCTGGCATGACTTTGCCAAATAGGCCAGAATCATCCAGATTCCAGAAACTGGGCGTGCTCATTAGCTGTTTGGAGCTACCTGGGTGGGGCACACCCAGACTCACTCTCCAAGGGTGCAACCAATGGGAACTCCAGGGAAGAAGGAGGCGTGTATAAATAGGAGAGGAGTGGGACCCACACTCAGCCGTGGGTTGGAGTAATGCAAGGCCTAGAAGGGGTTGCTGTAGAGAGCGTGTTCTAGAGGTATTGCCCATTGTGTTAGATTGAGACTGCAGGTCCCCTTCCCCTGCCCTGGAGACGAGGCCTAGAATTGCTGCTGGCTGTGCACACTGCAGACTGATACTGCAAAGACTCAAGGAAAATTTGAAGGACACTGTGGGACTATTGCTTGTTTTCCCAACTCTAAGGCGCTGGCGTGGCCTACAGAGGGCTTGGACATCATTCACAGAGACTGAGAAGGGGAAATCCCATCCTCCACAGAGAAGACCCCCTAGTGGATTTAGGTATGTGCGGATGCCTAATTGCATGTTGCCTTGGGGTTCCCAGCTGTCCTGTTTAACTCTCCTGTGGCACAAAGGGGATGGGGTAGCAGACCAGGAGCTGGCTCTACATCTGTAAGGTCCTATATCACAAATCACTGCCCATTTCCTGCACGGTCAGCTGGAGCTCCTAGCAATGCAGTGCCACCTCCTGTTGACACCCAGCTGGTCTCGTGTAGCCGCATGGGCTTGAGCATTCATGCCCCAATGATGGGCTACAGAGCGGTATCCCCGTGACCAATTGTGTGCGCTCCTCCTCGTCTCCAAGGAGCCATTCATCCTTGCTCAGGGTTTCAGACCCCCCCTGCAGCTGTTCTAGTGGAGAGAAGTTGGAACACAAGGAAGGATGGTCCTTTCTCCAAGCAGTGGGGTTGGAGAGCCCCTCACATGATGGCTTGCACCTGCTAATGTTAGCTAAGGCCGTGCCTTGACACCATTGCAAGTAACAGGGCTCAGTCTGCAGTAGGAGCTCCCTCCCAGCAGGGAGCTACCTAGGCCAGGTAATCTCCTCCTTCCCCACACTTCCGCCCAGCAACGTTCCTCTAAGACAGTGGCTCTCAAACTTTTTTACTGGTGACCCCTTTCACATTGCAAGCCTCTGAGTGCAACCCCCCCCTAATAAATTAAACACACTGTTTAATATATTTAACACCATTATAAATGCTGGAGGCAAGTGGGGTTTGGGGTGGAGGTTGACAGCTCACGACCCCCCCAGTTTAAGAACCCCTGCTCTAAGAAGACTGTCTACTCCAGTGGACTCGCCAGCCTGGAGTCCTTCTGTCCGCACACCCCTGCCGGAGCCCTCCGGTCTCGCCTCGCTCCCCTGAGCTGGGCTCGCTGCTGACTGTGTTTAGTTAAGAGTGTTTCTTATTTTTTATGAATCAAGCTGAAATGTCAATGTCCCAGGCCTCCCCTCCCTCCCGCCCCTGATACCATCTGCCTCTCCCCCATGTACTAGCACAGCTTCCTGCCCTCCCCCCGTCCCCACTGCTGGCCCCTCCCCCGCAGAGGGACCACAACACAGATTTACTGTCACACGTTAAAACCGTGTTTTAGCAGCAGGGTCAGCGTGTCATGGTGGCCCCTCATCGATTTGTTATTAGCTCCCCTTGGCGAAAGCACTTTGGCCCCAGCCCCTAGGAGTTGTATCCAGCTTCACAAGCCCTCTCCGCCTTCTATTCCCCATCCTGAGCTCTCCAGGGGCGGGGGGGAGACGGCGAAGGGAAAACCGCCACCAAATATAACTTCTGCTGGCCAGCATTGAGAAGGTCTAAATCGTGGCCGCTGGCCGAGCTGCCAGCTGTGCTGCTGAACTCCTGACCTCGGCAGGAGATGTAATGCAGCTCCCTGGTTTATCTCAATCAATATTTCCATAAAAAATGAGCGGCATGAGGGGAGGTTGAGGGGCTCTCAGAAATCCCACCCCGACCTCTGCTTGTTTGCAAGACGGAACCATAAACTTCCCAATTGGTTTTTTATTTATTTATTTTTTGTGTGTATGTGTGTGCTTGGTTTAGACCACTTTTCTCTGCAGGGCTCTGCAATGGGAGGCTATGGTGGAGCATGCAGGCCTTCAGGTTCTGGGCCGGGAAAGCCCTCGAGCTCTGTAGGCTTCAGAGCTCGACTGTCTGCTACAGACAAAGCTTGTCTGAGCTGAACCAGCCTGAGATGCCAAGATACTGTATGTCGGCTACGCTCCCTTTCTCTGAAAGTCTAAATACTTTCATGATACTTCTTTGCCACCTGGGGCTGGTCTACACTGGGCTTTCCAGTCAGCCTTTGGAGTAAACAGAATGTCTGCCTCTGGTGTGGACCCCAGGCATGTGCAGCTGAGATACTTCCCCATCACAAAACCCACAAGTCCTGGTCCCTTATGGAAACGTCTTCTAGAATTTAATAGAACACGGAATCCTTTCTGTAGGTTCTTCGGATCATCCCACAGAATTTAATAGAGACTTCTGTCCAGGGTTTAAATTCTCATAAAGTATTTTCCGGAGTCCCCCATGGGAGGAGCCGGGCAACAGGACTTCAACCCTGCGGGGGACACTGGGACTTCAGCCCCGCGAGTTTGAAAATATTTACCAGAGGCTAGCTCCGCTCTGGGCACCTCTGGCTAAATTTAAACCCTGCTTCTGTCCCTTCCCCAGAATGCTGTAGGCTGATTCAAAAGCCTGAACAGGAAGAATCTCAAATCTCTATTCAATTCCTTAGGTTTTTAGAGAAGTTTCTATACCACCTAATGATGATGACGACTATTATTATGTCTGTGTTTGTCCAGCATTTAGCACAATGGGGCTCTAGTCCAGAGGTGGGCCTCCTAGACACTACTCCAATAAATAACAATATCCATTATTAGTCTCCTGATTGTACAGTGCAGGCAC
The DNA here is from genome assembly GCF_013100865.1 of Trachemys scripta elegans. Taxonomy (NCBI): domain Eukaryota; kingdom Metazoa; phylum Chordata; order Testudines; family Emydidae; genus Trachemys; species Trachemys scripta. The sequence continues at coordinate 15,231,376 of NC_048314.1, forward strand.
AATGGGGCCTTTAGGCTTTAAGATGTAACAAAAAGCCTCAAAGAGCTTCTTCTGACATGCCAATTCTTTCAAAGCACCAGAATGGAGCCAACACCAGCTGAAGATTCCTTTACATACTGCAGTGACCAGCCCCTGTGGGCAGATGAATTTCTCAGCTGAATGTAGCATTGCCAACGCTTGAGATTTCCCGCTTCCCCCAAAGTGTCACCATATTTGGTGAGTCTCTTAAAGCCCCAGTTCCTGGAGGCATGTGATGAGGTAAGAATCTCAGTTTTCGTTTTTGAAAAAGCAAGCTTCTTGCCCTCCCGGCTGCAGAGAGAAGCTGAAAAACAAGAGCCGCATGAGGCCTAAAGGCCCAGAAACCAAGCCGTAAAGAAAAAGAGCATGCCGTTGTTTTTAATGTCATGATTTTTAAGCCATGTTTTGGAGGCCTGAGGCATGATTTTTTTAAATGGTTGGGGATGGCAACGCTGGAAGCCGAGTAGCTCAGGGCTTTGAAGCAGCCACTGGAGCCCTGTCCCGTCACTGACAGGTTCGCATGACTCTATTTAAGGGGCTGGCCCCTCCTTATTCTTTCTCCGCCGTGTCTGTTCTAACCAAGCTGGGGAATGTAAGTGCCGCATGGCACAGCAGTGGTAGGGGGTCCCCTCTGTTATTGCTGGAGCACATCAGGGCCAACCGTTAGGGCACAGCAGCCTGGCTAGGCTGCCCTCTGTGTGCAGCATGGGGGTGCAGTATCCCTTTACAGGTTTAAAAAGTTGCTGCCCCACTCTCCTTGGGTCAGCCATCCACTACCTTGGTTTATTTCCTTGACATATGTTTTTTATAGCGGCTTTTGGACTCCTGCAAAAAAACAAAACAAAAAAAAACCTCCACAAACCCCCCGAACCTTTTGATCTGGTCTTGGAAGAGTTAACGTGCTGGTGTTCCTATTTTTAAAATCTATTCCGCACTGCTCCCCACCCCACGCCCCCCAGGTAAGTCCTTCCCCTTCCCCACATCCCCTGCAGCCAATACAGGGAGCCAGCCTTCCATGGTCCCAATCCTGCGAGCGCCTGTGCACAGGACTTCACTTGCGTAAGTGACTTGAACAGGAGTACTCGCGTGAGTGACGTTATGTATGTTGGTGTGACCAGGGACCCAAATGCCCCTCCCAACTGGCTGAGCCACTGGGAGGCTTTCACCTCGCTTTCATTCACTGTGCAAAGAGCTGCGGTAAGAAGTCCCTGCCTCAGTTTCCTCTGTGGTGTTTGGCCATAATGTGACTGAGTGAGTCGGGCCCTGAGCCGAAGGAAGGGGGGAAAGACCCCTCCCCACTGTGTTAACCATTGTTTAATGAAGGTGGCAATTCCTCTGCCGTGTGTGTTAAATAGGGAGGAAGCTGTAATACCCTCTGCCCTGGCCAGCCGGGCTGTTTTAGTGCTCGCAGAGTGGGAAATCAATAGATCAAAGGCCCTAAGTGCAGCTTCAGGCGCATCGTTTTATGCCAGGATCGAACGGCGGGATGGGTAAGAGATGGGGGTGGAAGAACTCCCTTGGTATTGGGGTGTGGATGCTGGAGGACATGAAATGACTTCACTTCCCTCTCCTTCACTCGGGCCAGCTGTGCATCTCGCTGTCGTCTGGACACAGCTGATGGGGAAGGGTTAAGTACCCACAAGAACCCTCATGTTTTGAATCCCGCTTTAGTTTGTGAAGTGTTAATGCTGCCGGGGACGTCCTCCGGTGAACACGTTCAGGTGATGATTATTTAGTGGTGGTGCCCGGCGCCTCTGCTGAGATTGGGGCCACCTTGTGCTGGGCACCAGGCACACACAGGCTAGGCAATCTAATGTACAGATCTGACCCATCCCGTCATGCCAGGCTTTGTCAGACTGCAGGGACCCAGGCCAGCTGCCTTCCTGCAACAGGGCCGGGTCAGTGGGCTACCTGCTAATACAGAGCACTCTGGAGGCCATGACACAGAGCGCTCTATACTGGCGATCGGCAGTGCTGTAAACTGGGGGCTGATGGGAAGCTGCCCATAATATGATGCAGAGCAATGGGAACATCCGAAGAGTCCTGCCCGTGCTATGGAATGGAGCTGACACGCCACCAGGGCCAAATAGAACCATGGCACCAGCCTAACCGGTCCTGAGCTGGATGCGGGCCCCAGTTTGCCAATTCTCCTCTCACAGCCCGGGCCATGGCAACTGGATTTCTCTCCTCCGTCATCAGAGTGCCTCTTCCTGATTCCTGTTTCTGTGCAGCACCAAGGCTTAAAATGCCCTCTGCCCATAGTTCAGAAAGGAAGAGGGCAGGTGGCCAATGGCTTTGACAATATGGCTGGGCAGGAATATTACAGTAACTTTCTGCCATCCTCAGACTAGCTGGCTCTGTCTGGAGGCCTCCCCCCTGTCTCCTTGCTGATCGTACTCCTCTCACTTGGCTACAGGAAAGTGTGAGGGGACTGCTTAGGAAAGCGGCTGATTGACTCGTCTTGCCAGGGTGCAGGACCGGTGAGGCGAGAAGGCAGAAATCAACCTTGATTATGGTCCTGCCCTCACCCTCCACCAATAGTTCTACCCTGGCCGGTGATGTTAGGTCTGGAAATGTGGGGGCCCGACTCAGCCAATGGGAAGTCAGTGCTAATCTTTCCATTGACCTACTGTGCTCTGAGTAAATAACGTTCCTCCAGCCCTGGTTCTTCCCCCAAGAGGTCCCCAGCCTTTGCTAAATCCTTCCCAGCTAGTCTGGCACCATCTGGGCCCAGAAGCGTCCAGTGCATTTTGGGATGCCTCCGACCAGTTGGAAGATCTGACCAAAGCAGCCGACTGGGTTGCAGCGGAGAGAGCGACAGGTGCAACTGTCCCCATGTAATATCAGCAAAGGTGGGAGGGTGCTGGGGGTCAGGCGAAGGGGGTTACGAGTGGTCAAGAGGCCTGGCTTTGGGGTTTTTCACCCACTCCGTGAGCCAACCTGAGACTGGCTGTGTGGGTAGAAACTAGCTGGAGGCTCTACCAGCAACTCTGCCTTCTGCTTTTCAGTCTTTCTCGCTATTTACCAGTGATTTTTGTCCTTGGTCGGCTTAACGACTGAAAGAGATTGTATTCTACCACATCTAGGCAGCTGTCAAAGGGAGCGTGGCACACATTCTGCAGGGAACAATGCCCGAGTTTGCTAATTCTGTTGTATTTTATTGGCGCTCAGGTCCCATCTGGTTGCCACAGTTTGCTCCAATGTCTCCTGCCATTATGCTACCACTTGCCTGTCTGAATTATTTTCTCTCTCTTCTTCCCCCTCCTCTTCTAGCTTTTTTTTTTTTTTCATTTTCCCAAAAGCCGAGCAGAACTTGCTCAATAGCGTGATGTCAGATGTGTTCAAAACAGACCAATAAAACCTAATGCATTTCGCCTCTTTGTCTGTCAATCTCTCTAGTGCCTAACATTTTCCTCTCAAAAAGCCACTTAACACACATCAGCAACAATCCTACACAAAACAGCCACTTGTTGGCTAATTGTGCTGCGTACCTACCCACTCCAATGCTCTCTTTCTTGGGCTGCTTTTGGGAGGCCCGATCCTGTGTGGAGCTGGCAGGTTCTAAGAGCCCTCAGCTCTAAGCAGGAGGAAATGGGAGCTGAGGGTGCTCAGCATCTTGCAGAATTGGACCCTTTATCTCAGCCCATGTAGATGCCGACATGGAAGGATGTGCGGTGGAGATGCAGGTTCTAAACCCAGCTATGCCATTGACTCACCCTGTGACCTGGCATTTAGCTTCATGGCCTATGCTTTTGCTTCTTTGTGCCCTGAAAATTTATGTTTGTTTGTAGTCTCTTCTGAGCTTGCTTTTTGTTCAGGACTGGCCCAACCCGCTTTCCATGAAGACTCTGTGGACAACAGGAGATCTGGGAGGACTGTGACATCACAAGCACCCAGGCAGTGGAGCCTAATGAATTGTGAGGGGTGGGGATTTTTATCCAGACTGCTTCCATAACGTTTGTGGCTTTTTTACTAAAACACCCGATGGACAGTTGGGGGATAAGATCTCTCTGTTAAGACTCAAGACCCCCGTACCTCTGCAGAGATGGACTGACCCTCTTCAAGGCTGAAATCCGGGTTCCACGGACACCAGCGGGAGCTTTGCCATTGACTTCACCGGCTCCAGGACGTCACCCTAGGTCTCCAGCAAGACAACAAGATAGGAGACTAGATATTGCTAAGAATACTTCTCTGTGTTTAAAAGGGCACTGCGATGGGGTCTATGCAATGGCCAGGGAAGGGTTAATGGGTTGCTGTGGGCTCAGTCATCCCTGCCGCTGACACCTGTGGTAGGTGACAGGCTTGGAGGGAGGTGTTACAAGGGGAGAGCACAGCTCAGCTGGGAGCAGACCAGGAAGGTGAGCTCATCTCCAGCTCTGGCTCTGAGACAGAGGCCTGGCTAAGACATTGCTACCTACCAGAGCCTTGCTCGAGGACGGCAGGTCCAACCCGAGGTCCTATCTAGGATGTCCCTGGGAGGTGGCTGCCTGTCAACTCCTGCCTGCAGCAAGGCCTGACACGGGATGGTTGTTTGCTGCCAGTGCCTTGCTCGTTGCCGCAGGAAAGACTGCGGCAGCCAAATAAACCTCTTTTGTTTTGTTACACCTGACCCAGGTCTTAGTAATGGTTTGTCCTGAGCCCAGGAGTGGCCAGGTCACAAGCACAGAGCTCTGCAGGTGACCTTTAACCCCAGACCGTTACACCTCTCTGATGTCATGGTGCCTGGAGGGGAGGAGAAGAGACCAGGCCCCTGGGTGGAAAGCAAGCTTAGGCTACGAAGGGGAAAGCGCCTCAAGGTCATGGAAGGAATGCTGGCCTCGCCTCGTCCATTGCCGCCATCTGCCCTTCACTTCTGAAGGCAGCACACGGCCTCTGGGTCCTCCTGGACTTGTCGCTGTTCCATAGCTCCCCCCAAGCAGCATCAGCTAGAAATGCTGCGGTCTTCTATGTGCTAGGGGGCCGACTCCTTTCTCATCAGCGAGGTAATCAGTGCATTCACGATCCCCAGGCTAGACTGCCATAGCCTGCTCTCCCTGGGGGTGGAGGTGAAAGCCACCTAGAAGCTCCAGCTGAACCATTATGCAACAGCCCACCCAAGAGGCAATAAGGACAAACAGGGGCATGCCCCACTGGCACCCTGCCTTCTACACTGCCTCCCCCTCTGATAACACACAGATCAAGGTCCTGGTGCTCAAGGGCCATCTGTCTCTCCAAGATCTGCCTCTGTAGCCATGATCAACAGGGACAGTAATGTTCTGGGAGCTAGTGACACGCCCTGGACTGTGGAACTCCTTGACACTGGAGATCAGGATGAGCCCAAGGTGTTTTATCCATAGATGGTCAGATAGCTTCACCCAAGCCCGTCTTTAATAACCGTGAGCTCCTTCCCCAAGAAATAAAGCAACTAACCCCGCAAATTCAGCAAAAGGATGGCTTGTCTCATCCTCTCAGATGGTTGTTTTTCAATCTGTGTGTACGACACCTAGATACCATGATGATAGGCACATTATGAGGGCATAGCCTAGGTATAATGAGCTGGTGTAGGGGTGCTGGTTGGTTCAGGTGGTAGGTGGAAAGGAAATCTTTCCTCTCCTGTTGCTGTAAATCTCTTGAAGTCACCGCTGTAAAACGGGTGTGTGGGAGAGGAGAGTCAGGCCCAGTCTTGTGTCACAGCTGTGGATGCCGTGCAGGTGAGAGACCGATGTTAGCAGCTGTTGGGTTGTTTGGTGGCCTGGGTTTGAAGTGAGTTGGTTGGTGTCAGACCTGTTCCTAATGGACAACTGTCCAAACTACAGAACCCCACCCCCGCTGGGTCCCTGGGGCAGACTCAGGGGAGAGGCCAAGGGCAGAACCAGCTGGGCTCCTCTCTCGCCCGTAGAGGTGGCCCTTCCAAACGTCACAGTCAGGGTTGAGGCATGTTGGCTGGGGGAAGGTCTGTGCTGTTACTGCTGCTCATGCTCTACCTGTTCTGTGGCTAAGGAGAGGATTTCAGCTTCCAGGGCTGTTAATCTGGCAGCAAATCTCACTGCTGGGTTCATTGTAAGCCGAAAAACATGCATGTGGGGGACGCGGATTACTTTATTCCCAGGAGAGAATTTTGTCCCCTCGTTGGGCTTCATTGTAGTTGAGGGAGGCTCTCCAGACCATGGCAAAAACCCTCAGCTGAGAGCCCTGGCTGTTTTCCAAACACAAACCGTGCCACTAGGGGGCGAGAGACTGGAGTCGCATGCGGTCAAGGCAGTCCTGGGCTTTGGGGAAGAAAGAAACCCGTGACCCTTTCAAAAGGAGAAACGCTCCCAGCCCAGCCCCACTTCTTAATGTCAGCGCAAAATGCACCACGGTGCTGCAAAGACAAATAAAAACGAAAGCTGGTGGGGCCCATATGAACGCTGCTGAGCTAAGCTGCCAGCACTAAGCCTCAGCCAACTGGCTACCGCTCAGCAGATGGGAATGCAGCCCAGAAATCCCCCCGTAGGGAGGGAGCCCAGAAATCCCCCCGTAGGGAGGGAGCCTCTCCGCTGGTGGAATACACACCTGGCGTGTAGCTCACCTGCCCCGGGAAGGTGTTTTAACCTCACATAAAGGTGGCGAGGGGAGGGGTTTAACCCCAGCCCACCCCCGTTTGTGGTATTCTCTTAAGGAAGCCAGGCGGCAGTTTGGGTTTGTAATTCTGGCATGTGTCTGCTGCTGTTGCCTAGCTTGGAGCCCTCTTACATTCAGCAGCATGTAGCCTGCTCCCGCCTCTTCCCCAAGCGAGTGTGGTGAGCGGAGGAGACAGGAAAATCGGGTCCTAATCCCACTTCTGACAGTGACTCACCAGGGAATCGTGGGCAAGTCACTTCGGGACAAATCGGCTAGCGACGTTCGACGTCTCCTTTACTGGGTGCCCAACGTGAGACACCTAAGGCCCGATTTTCACCCAATGTGCTGAGCTCGTCTGAAAATCTAGCTGCTTCGTTGGGTGCCTACATGGGAGCTGAGCTCTTCTGAAAATCTTGGCCTTAGAGCCTGATGTTCGAACACCTGCAGCTCCTCCTGACTGCATGTGGGCTAGGGCATGATCAGCACCAGTGAAGCACCCGAAACCTGGGGTGTGTTTAAAACTGTTGGCTGTGGTCTCTTGGTGCCGCGGTTTCTGCCTGTGGGGGGGGTCTTGTGAGGCTTTCTTCAATAATAGAGGTGAAGTGCTTTGAGATCACAGAGGGCGCTTGGGACCAGGTAGCATGTCAGTGACCTCTTCATTTCTGACACAGCGCGTAAAAGACACGGGCAGTATTTCCGAAGGCATTCATCTTAACAGGGTGCCAACCCCCTTTGATGGCTTTGGACAAATGGGCTTAGCTTTGATTGTCAGAAAACAACCCCCTGCCACGCATGAATAGCATTAGGAGGTGGGGCCAGTGGGCCACCCGTGAGTGGAAAATGGAGCTGAGGGTGGGAGGAACAGGGGGGACATGGGGCAGAGATGGAGGGAGGGGATGTTGTGGCGATGGAGTGGTGGGGTGGGGGGGCAGTGAGGTGCAAGTGGGGAGGAAACAAAGGGGGGAGTGGAGGGAGAGGGCATGAGAAGGAAGCACCCAGGGAGGGGGTGGGCAGGAGCTGGGGTGTGAAATGGAGGGAGAGGACACTGGAAGGAAACATAACAGGAGTGGGGAGGATGTGGGGAGAACGGAGTGGGAGTGGGGAAGGGGGCAGTGGGCCACACAGCAGGGGCATGCAGGAATTCACAAAGGCCTGCTTGCTTTCTAGGTTGCCTGACACCCTGATGCCAGCAACAGCCGGCTTGGTGACAACTCCACAATGACACCCTCTCTGCACTCCAGCATGGCATCTACAGAACCTGCTACAGAGCCCAGCTCGGTCGGGCCCGGTCCATGTTTACGGTGAGTAAAATCTCCACTCTGGTGACAGTCTGGCAAAGCAGCTACATTCATCCTCTTCATGGGCCTCCTCCCCCCATGCAACCGTCTGAAGTTCTGGGAGCGGGTCGCCGGCCTGGTCAGAGAGGAAGGGGTTAAGTACAGCCAGCACCAGCAGAAATCAAAGGATTACAGGTTTGTTGCGGGACGGTCCCATCTGTCACACGCACAAAGACATACCCCCATATCTCTGGCCTCGCCTGTCAGTGAAGAGCCACTACATTAGAACTCCATTAGGAGCGAGACTAGCCGCAGCAGCAGCAAATGGCAGCTGTCAGGGCACTATCATCTATGTTCTAATTCCTTGTATGCGCTTCTCAACAGCACTTAAATAGCAGTTCTACCTACTGGGCCAATTTTGCATCCTCCTCCTGCTGCTCTCCTCCTGTCTTTAAAGATACAGCGCTCTCCTTCCCTGCTTTGCTGCCTCCTCCACCCGGCAGCCCGGCTCTGTCCCTGCTGGTTGTGGGTGACCTTCTCCTGTCAAACCCTTGTCCTCTACCAGAGCTCCTGCTGGCAGCCTTCTCCACAAGGAATGCATGTGTGTGCACCGCCCCACACATGCTCACTCCTAGAGCCACGCGTTAACACACAGATACCGTCATACCTGCCCACCCCACGTTCACATGCCCACTCACACAGATGCACAGTCGCAGACGCAGTCACGCACATGCTGCAAAACACACATTCACACTCGCGCAGCTGTTCGTCCAGACGCACACGCACGGTTGCAGTCACACAGTCGTACACACTGTGGTAGACACATGCCCTTGGAGATGGCCAGTCACACACATTTGCAGCTGCACAGTCTCACGTCCCCACACGTGGCCCCTCACTGCAATTTATATGAAGATTCATTGATTCCAAGGCCAGAAGGGCCTATTGTGATCATCTAATCTGACCTCCTGTATAACACAGGCCCTAGGACATCCCTGTAATAACTCCTCCTCCAAGTCCAATAGCTGTGGTTGAACAAGCGCATGTCTCTTAGAAAAAGATCTGACTTTGATTTGAAAATGTCCAGTGATGGAGACTCCACCGCAATCATTGTTGAGTTGTTCCAATGATTAATCACCCACCCTGTTAAAAATGGGCACCTTATTTCTAGTTTGAATTTGTCGAGCTTCAGCTTCCAAACATTGGATCTTATCGTACCTTCGTCTGCTAGATGGAAGAGCCCTCAAGTATAAGCTCCTGTTCCCCATGGAAGAGAGTCGGGGGGAGGGGGAGAAGTGGCGTGGAAATAGCTTTTATTGGACCAACTTCTGTTGGTGAAAAGGACAACTTTCGCGCTACGCAGCGTTTATACACTATGCTCCAGTCACCCCCTTGACGTGCTCTTTGTAAAGCTGAACAGAGTGAAGTCCTTGAGCCTTTCACTATACAAGGCACGTTTTCCAGTCCTTTAATCATTCGTGTGGCTCTTCCTGAATAGTGGGTACCAGAATAGAACACAATATTCCAGTATCAATAATTGGCAATAACGTAGCTCTTCATCTGTCTCGGACCCAACCCCCACATTGGCTAGTGGCTGAGATGGATGAGGATTGCTGACTTCCTGTCTCAAGTCTGGAGGGGTGGGGCAGGCAGGAAGAAGGGGACGCTGAGAATAATTTATTAAGCTCCCCCTACTCAGCAGATGAGCACCTGGGAAACTGACCAGTTACCATAATCCCCATAGTGCAACAGATCAAGTAGATTGACTTGGAGTAGAACACCCTGAAGTAGGGAGATTAGGGTGTATCTACACGGGAAAGGGTTACCAGTTTTGCTGATATAGTTACATGAGTGTAACCCCTAGGTAGCCGTTCTCATTCCGGTATCTGAGTGCCTTTCTTTGGTTTATCTTCAACCCCTTCTCGGGCAGCATAAGAGAAACTGAGAAACAGAACCAGCTGGAACAAGGTGTCTAGCTGGTGGAGGGGTTACATGTTTTATTTTGTATTGCAGTAACACCTAAGCATCCCAGTCACTGGTCAGCAGTGATGGATTAGCCACTGGGCCAACAGGGCCTGTGACGAGGGGGCCCAGCCAACTGGAAAAATGGGCGCCTCTATGCCCCGACCCACACCACCCACCTGCCTGGCATTCCTGCCAGGATGCAGGGTCAAGGTGTGGGGGTTTGCCCTGCTCCGCCTGCCCAGAGCTCCTGCTGGGAAGTGGGGGAAGCCCCCATGCCTCGACCCTGCTCCCCAGCAGGAGTGCCAGGCAGAGCATGACAAGCTCCCACTCCTCGTCCCACTCCCCAGCAGGAACGCCGGGCAGGTGGAGCGGGGCAAACCCCCACGCCTTGACCCCGCTCCCTGGCAGGAGCGCCAGGCAGGGCAGGGAAATCCCCCACACCTTGACCCCGCTCCCCGGCAGGAGCGCTGGACAGGCAGGGGAAGCCCCCGTGCCTTGACTCTGCTCCCTGGGAGGAGTGCATCCCAACGCCATTTCCCCAGCAGGATCGCTGCGAGGGGACAGTGGGGGACTGCAGGCAGAAGAGGTGGGAAATGCCCCCAGTAGCTCTGGCCCAGGGCACAACAAAACCGTAATTTGCCTCTGCTGGCCAGGACCCCACTGTGGGAGGCACTGTACAGCCACAGATCAAAAAGACACTCCCTGTCTGACCATCTAAATTAATCTGATTTATACCATTTAATTATATTGCTTTAAATTCACACCTTAGGTTATACAACATTCCCGTGTAGACGCCGTCCCAGCAAAGGACGACTTGTAAACATTGTTTTAAAGGCAGGGGTCGGCAGGGCAACAGAAGATGTTACAGGCAGATGGATGCTCAAGGATGGGGCTTGGTGGAAAGGGCTCTGCGGCTTAAGCCAACCAGTGGGTGTTGCCAGAGCGCGGGTAGAGTCCAGAACTGGGAAGTCACTTGCTCAGGGTACGTCTTCACTACCCACCGTATCGGCGGGTAGCAATCGATTTATCGCGATATATCGATCCCCGAACACGCTCACCGTCGACTCCGGAATTCCACCAGAGCGAGCGGCCGTAGCGCAGTCGACGGGGGAGCCGCAGCCATCGATCCCGCGCCAGGTGGACCCCAGGTAATTCGATCCAAGATACTTCGACTTCAGCTACACGATTCGCGTAGCTGAAGTTGCGTATCTTGGATCGATTTCTCACCCCCCCCCAGTGTAGACCAGCCCCCAGAGTCACAGCTTCTCCCAAAGGAGTTGAGACGTTAAGAGGGAAACCAGCAGGGAAGATGAAAGCAGAAGGTTAAGTCTGAGGACTTGAGCTGGGCTATTTGGGTTTATTTTGTTTTGTAACTAGTCCACATCCCTACCTCTACGTCCAGAGGCCTGAGCAACTTGTTTTTCCTGAGATAATAGTGCTGGGCCATTGGCCCTGGCTGGTCTGTACTGCAGCTAGATATTTGATGCTAGTAACATTGGTGCTGGGGGTGCTGCTGCACCCCCTGGCTTGAAGTGGTTTCCATCATATCCAGGGTTTACAGTTTGGTTCAATGGCTCTCAGCACCCCCAGTATAAAAATTGTTCCAACGCCCCTGGCTAGCAGCTATATGGACTGCACTGTATCTGAGTTTCCCTGCAGCTGACACCCCTTGATGGTGGCCCTTCTTGGAAGAGATGGCAATGGGATGGTGTCAACAGGCCATCCCTACAAAGACTGGGAGAGCCTGGGCACAGAGGACTTGGGAGGTCTCCTGCAAGCACTGCTCCAAGTTGTTCCTCACCTGCAGAGAAAGAAGCTCTGGGGGATTGGTCCTGCTTTGAGCAGGGGGCTGGACTAGATGACCTCCTGAGGTCCCTTCCAAACCTGATAGTCTATGATTCTAAGCTAGGCTAAGTAAAAGTTCCTGTGCAGCCTGTGTTCCTCTACCATGCCTGGCAAGGAAAGCTAGTCTGGATAGTCCCCACTTTCCACAACCAGAGTTCCTAGGCGATTGCCTATGCTGCCTCCTACTGGGATTGGAGTAGCCACACATTTGCCCACAGCCACCATCTTCGCCACAGTCCTCCCCGTACCTCCCACTGAGAGAAGCGGGGGCTGGACTAGCCACGAGATTGCTGCCGCCAGCACTTCCCCAGCACTGCCCATAGAGACTCCTCGGCGGCCAGGTAATCAAAACAAACACTTCTGCAGATAAATGCATTGCCGTGGTGCTCAAAATAAATAACTAATTTCTCCCCACATGATCTCAAGGAGCCGGAGCGGTGTGAATAGCGGGGCCCGGTGGCGGTCTGACTGGACTCCCTGGAGCGGTAATTCTGAGGATGACAAACACAAGCCAAAGAAAAATGTTGAAAAATAGGCACTTCCCGCAGCCCTGAGCAAAGGAGCTATTGCAGGGTTTGGAAATAACCAAGGCGAAAAGAGGGAGAGGGAGGGGTATTTTCTCATTGAGAACAAGTGAAGTGCCAAACAAGCTGCTATTAAGGTGGCTTGAAGAGGCAAGGGGAGGGGTGTACAGGAGGAGAGAGAGAGTGGGGAAGAGGGCAGAAGTGGTGGGAAGGAGAAGGGATGGGGAAAGGGGATGAAGGAAAGTGGGTGAGTGGAAGATGGTTAAGGATGAGAGTGAACGGAAAGGGGAGAGCGCGTGAGCGTGGGCATGGCACAAGACAGAGAAAATGGAAGGAGAGAAAGAGCAGAGAGCAAGAACCAGCGTGAAACCGCTACTGGCAGAACTGTCCCCCGCAAGGCCCTGCTTTCCTTCCCCCCCCAAGCCAAGCTTTCATTTCAAAAGGGCCACTTGCCCCCGCTTTCCCCTGTTCTCTCACCACCTTCCCCTCCCCCCCCCAACCACCGCGGGGAGAAAGAAAGAAGGAAAACAAAATATCTACAGTTGTCGAGAAAAATAGAGGCAAACATCCATAATTTTCTCTGTGGGGCTTTGCAGTAATTGAGCCATTTGGATAAAAATAAAGGCAGCAGGCCCTTTAGGTAAGAGGAGCTTTTGCAATCCAAGAAGCCTGAATTATGCGTCTTGTATCACTTTAAATCCCCCGCCCCCTCACCCCCCTCCGCCTCCTCCACGTGACACCAAACCACTTTTCCTTTTCTTTTTTTTTTTTTTAAGTACCCTGTCAAATGTCCTCCGATGAGCAGAGAATTTCAGCTGTCACAACTAATTCTGTGTGTGTGTGTGTGTGTGTGTGTGTTTGTGTGTCTGTCTGTCTGTTGGGGAAGGGGTGTGTTTTGGGGGTGGGGGATGGATGGCAGGAGTAGGGGAGAGGGACGAAGGAGGAGGGAGACGCATCGTCGAATCACTCAACGTCTGGCTTTTTTTGTTGTTGTGATTATTACAAAGGGAAGATTTACATCAGAAATTTGTTTCTGGAAGTGTTTAAGGGCTGTAATTTCCTTCTTTTCAATTGCTGCCTGATGTTTTCGTATTGCCTCACCTCACTTTCCCCCTCCAGTGCTGAGCTGTCAGCCTCCTGTGGGATCTGTTCACACATGGTAGACCCTGGGGCTGTCACCGCTGCAGCCCTCCTGACCACACTAGGAGCCTGTGGTGCTTGGCTTGCCCAAGGGCCCAGGGCCTGGGCTGGTTCTCATCTCAGTGAAAGCCGATGGGTGTTAGTGGGGGTGCAAACCAGCAAAGAATCTGGCCCACTGTCTCAACAGTGTCTGTCTGCCCAATGTTTTCTTCTGCTCCTCCTCCCTCTGGCCCACTCTCCTTTTTCTGGCCTATGTGATCCCTTCCCCACTTAAAAACACATGGTAGGAGCCGAACAATCCCTCCGCACCATGGCTTTAGAGGGGTGGCTGTCTGGCTGCCTTTGTCCGTTCTCAGTTTGTACAGCACCGAATGCGCTGGGGGCCTAGTCCGTGACTGCGACTCCTCCTTATCCCCAAACGGCCAGTGCAGGACAACGGAGGATGTGGATGGGGCTACCCCCAAAAAACAAGCAGTACACCAGAATTGCTGGCTTCCCCCCTGCGGCTCTCCAGGAAGAGCACGGGGAGGGTGGGGTAGTTTAACACGTCAAGACCGGATGCCTTTTTGGAAGATGTACTTTAGTCAAACACAAAGTTATGGGACTCAGTACACAAGTAACCGGATGACATTAGGGCCTGTGCTATACAGGAGGTCAGACTAGAGCAGCGTTTTTCAAAGCTCGGGTCGCGACCCAGTCCTGTGTTGTGGCATGTCAGGCACTGGGTCGCTCCGGTCAGCACTGCCGACCGGGACATTAAAAATCCCGTCGGCGGTGCTGCCCAGCTAAGGCAGGCTAGTGCCTACCTGTTCCGACACTGCGCCCCGGAAGCAGCCAGCAGCGGGTCCGGCTTTTAGGCAGGGGGGCCACGGGGCTCCGTGCACTGAGCACCAGCTCCGCACTCCCATTGGGCGGTTCCTGGCCAATGGGGGCTGGAGGGGGCGGTGCCTGTGGGCAAGAGCCGCGTGGAGCCACTTGCCCACCTCCACCTAGGAGCTGGACCCGGTGCTGGCTGCTTCCGGGGCGCAGCGCGGTCTGCGGTGCCAGGACAGGCGGGAAGCCTGCCTCTGCACTCCGGGTGTGCCGCTGACTGAGAGCCGCCGGAGGTAAGTGCATGCCCCAATTCCCAGCCCAGAGCCCCCCCAAACCCAGAGCCCCTCCTGCACCCAAAACCCCTCATCCTTGGCCCCACCCCAGAGCCTGCACCCCCAGCCCAGAGCCCTGACCCCCTCCCTCATCCCAACCCCCTGCACCAGCCCAGAGACCCCTCCTACTCCCTGACCCCCTCATTCCTGGCCCCACCCCGCAGCCCTCACCCCAGCCCTAAGCCCCTCCCACACCCCAAACCCCTCATCCCCAGCTCGGTTGGGTTGTGGGCATCAACAATTTTCTTCAGCTGGGTCCCCAGAAAAAAAGTTTGAAAACCACTGGACTAGATGATCTCTCTGAATCATGGCAAGGAAGAGAGCAGAGAAGCCTTTGATTCCCACATATTCTCCTTCCATTTGGTTTACATTCATAGCCTTATTTTGTCATTGTATCTTAGCTCTTCAGAGGGTTGTTTACCTTCTTTTCCTTCTCCGCTGGGTCATGTTCTTTAAATGCAGCCCTACATACTGTCCAGTAGAAGGTGGACCCGGGCCCAGAGGCAAGAAAGGGACTCAGAATAGTGCAGATGAAGTATCCTCAGGGCCGGCTGTACCATCTGGGGAGAAGTAACTCCAAGGCTAGCACATGGCACATGCACCGTTTTACAGTATCGCCAAACCTGAGCATTCAAAAAGCATGAGTCAGGCTCCCAAAATTCATGACAGTGGCTTAAAAAGTCATGAGAAATTGAACAATAATCAATACGAGGGTTCTTTTTATGTGTCTTCTGGTGCTGAAGACTTTGTTTCACATTTTCAAGCTTTTCCCTAACGTCATAAGGGCTAGAAACTTCCTTTATTAAAAAAATGAAAGCTGAGATTCTCAGGTATTAACATGATTCCAGCAGTTGGGGGATTTAAGAGACCTCCCCTCCCCCAAATCACAAGCCTTGTAATGAAATCATGAGCATTGGCAGCACTGATTTTATTAGCATACAAGGCTAGGCTCCTTTGGTTACAGCAGCATGGTGGGCTTAAGGGGACACACCATTGCAGCCCCGTTCTACCTTTATGTCAGAGGAAAGGTCCGGATCCTACAGCACTTTCTGAAAAGAGCAGAGGCTTGGCCAGTAGCTTGCTCAACATCTCCCTCTCCCGCTCTCTCTCTCTCTCACTCAAACAGAACAGGCGCTAAGGCAAGTCTGGGGAGCTGTGCCGTGGCACGGACGGCAAATGATGGGCGAGACCATGCGGGAGGTGAGCAGCTGTAGTGTGCGGCTGCAGGGGAGGCTAGGGACAAGAGGTCGTAGGAGGCTGCACGGGAGGTGTGTGGCTGTAGTCGGTGTAGGGCTGTAGCAGAGGCATGTGACTGGCGCTGGTGTGCAGCAGTACTGGAGGCAGGTGACTGTAGTTCGTGTTTGGCTGTGCAGGAGGCAAGTGATGACAGGTTGTGTGAGGCGGCGTAGGAGGTGGGAGACGGTTCTGTGTGGAAGGGCGGCTGCAGAGGCTTGCAGAGCAACTCGATCTCACTGCACTGAGGGTCACTGGCTGGATCATTGTCCCCCGGGCTGGAGTATAGTGAGGGGGCTAAAGAACCCAGGACAGTGTCAAACCAGTGCCCATCTCAGGAAGGCAAGATGTGATGGGAAGGAGTGATGTAAGGGGAGGGGAGATGCCATGAGAACAGCTTCCAAAGGCCCCCCTGGGAGCAGAGTGCCTTTAACTTGGCTCAGGTGTTGGGTCACTCCCTGTAGCTGAAGAGCGCTTGTCATAGGTCAAGCCTGGGGGGTTATTCTCCATGGGAGACTGACTTCCAGCTCAAGGCCTGGGACTTTAACTCCATGGCTGATGCCTGTTCCCTGCTTGCCCCTTTCTTCCTGCTTCACAGAGGACTTTCGTTCCAGCCGGCTATGTTAATTAGAGGTGGGCTCAGTTAAACGTCCACTTTCACCGGAGAATAGCAGAGACCAAAGACAGGTTTCAGAGTAACAGCCGTGTTAGTCTGTATCCGCAAAAAGAAGAACAGGAGTACTTGTGGCACCTTAGAGACTAACAAATTTATTAGAGCATAAGCTGCCACGCTACACAGTCAAATCCGACTGCAGCCATCCCTCCCGGGGTCAGAGTTCACACCCGGTAACTGGGGATGGGCTCAGACCAAAACCAAAGATCCAAACAGCTACTAATGCTAGCGGAATTTGGCTCCAGATTTGGCTCCGTGGGCTTCCTTTTTGTTATTATTATTATTTATCATTTAATATGTATTACATATTAATTACTATAAGTCTTAATTAGTTTCCCATAGCTAACATTTATGCTGCAGTAGCGCCTAAAGACCACAATCAGGTGTGTCCCCACTGCGATGAGTGACAATACCTGCCCCTAAGAGCTTACAACCTAAAAGATACTGTATGTATAATTGTGATGGGGCAAAAAGAATGGCAAAGAACCTTGGTCTTTAATTGATGAGTGTGGTATGTTGGCCTAGTTCTCAGGGTGTTTTCTGCATGAGGGTAGTATGGTAACTGAATAGGAGTCTGTCTGGAACAACAGCAGGAAGGGCAAGAGTGGCTGAAGATAGTCGCCTCTCAGCAAATGTTCAGGGAGAATGGCAGAACTATTAGCTTTGATTATAATCAAATCATTTGGCCGCCTCTCCAGCTAGCCTGTGCTGCAGTGGCCCCAGCTGTTTAGTTGCTTGGGGTGGAAAACATTTTTGGCACCCCCGTTCCCACGGCTGAGCACAAATAAATAGTCAGACCAAAAACAAAAAAGGCAGAGGGAAGTTGGTGCCCAAACTGATTGCTCTTCTGGGTTCCCCAGCCTTTTCCTGTCCCAGGCCAAACCGATTTTGTAGGACCAGGGCCTGGTCTAGGGGCAAAGGGTTAAAAAGATTCTCCCAAGAGAGAGGGAGTAGTTGTTTTGGGGCACGACAATGAGATACCGGTGCCTGCTGGGGTGTCTGGAGAAGCTAAGCCTGCCCTAGGTCACCAGCACGGGATGGTAGGTCCTTAGGCAATATAGACAACCACACAGACTTGGTTTACAGTCCTTTTCTCTCAATGCATTGTTCCTATTGCTGCAATAAACAAGCCGTTCGTTGAAGAAAGCTCTTTCATCACTATATGCCACTGTCATACCTGTGAAGCTCAGAAGGTTTTACATAGAGCTCAGGGCATGAGACAGAAACTTGAGGAGCCTATTTCTCCTGCAACCTTGTGTAGTCCTTTGCACCTTTGCAAAGTGGGTGTGAAAAGCTACCAGCTCAAAACAATAGCATTTTGTACTCACTTTGCACTGATGTAAATAACTGGATACGGTGCAGGGCAATAGAGACTCAGGCCCTAGGAATATCAGGAAAGGTTCCCACTAATTTCATAGTCATTGGATCAGGGCAGGCCCTGTGAGTATGGTACAAGGGATCTGTGCAATGCAGAGGAAATCAATAAAGTTCATAGTTTATGCACCTCTTTTCTGAGTGTCAGTGCCTTGCTGTAGGCCCTGATCCTGCAAACACGCACTTACTTAACTTTACTAGTGTGAGTAATCAAGGATCAAGGCCTTAACGAGTACCCCAATAACTTGGGGGTATCTGTGGAATCTTAGAAATCTTTATAATAATAATTAACAATTAATAATTCTTAAAGCTCCATAATGAGCATGAAGGAACCGTACCCATGGAAACCTGGAAAAAGAAAATTAAAATCTATTGAGCACTTACAGGGAGCTTCATAGCATCTAGGCATTTAGAAACCTTATTATTTGTGCAGTGACGGTGTGTGTGAGGCAGAAGAACCCATGGTCTCTCCTCCAACGAACATACACCCTAAGCTACTTACTCTGCATAAAACCCCTTGCAAGGTTAGATCGAGAAGAGGAGTCCGCACCAGTCAAAAGGCAAGGATCATTCGTGCATGACCTAATGGTTGTGTGTGGAATATGCTCAAACGTCCTGATCTAGGAACGATCCTTGCATGTTCTTTGCTTTCGTCCTTGACTGACTCGGCCTTGCAGCATCTGTGTGTGATCCTTGCACTTTTGCTGGCATGTGGTCAAAACCTGACATCCTTATTCACGCCTTACTCCAGCAAATTTCTCATTTATTCCAATGGGCCTGTTGTCTAAGGATTGAGTAAGAACTTCTGGATTTGGCCTGAAGCCGTGGGTGGGACCAGACCATATCCCATAACTGAGCTACTCTTGGAGTCCTCATATAATCCAGGGTTCTTGATAGACAGGATACTCAGGCTTTCAGAAAGTATTCCTAGACTGAGACAACAGTTGATATGTAAACCAGAATCATGCTAATGTAATACAAAGCCCTGAACACCTAGAGCAGTGCCACCTCTGAAGTCTGTCAGCCACTGTTGTACCCAAGTGTAGTGGACACAAGTCTCTGACATGATGTCGGTATGACCGATGTGTCTCTCAACATGCCATGGTGCTGCATGTTCACACATTTCACGCTTGAATCTTTAGTCTGGTTTTAACGCACATTAACAACTGCAACTGGAAAGTCTAGTGCAGACATGATGCAAACATTCCTTGCTAGTGTTAATCAAGACTTGCCACAACTGTTTGTTCCCTGTTGTGATGGGTTGTCTGCCCCACACAGAACTGGAAGGGGTTCAGGTGCCCAGGGAGGCCTATTAACTCCATAGGCTGCACCTGGAGGAGAAGACAGGGTGGACTGGGACCTAATTGCTGATAGCACCCAGCTGAGGAGGAACAGGAGGGGCCTGTATAAAGCTCAGGAGCTGAAAGCAGAAGGGGGTTGCAGGGAAGTAGGTTGCAGTTGCTCCTTAGGAGGAGGGTTTTCCAGTAAGGGGCTAGAGCAGTAGGTCTCAACTCATGGGCCACTTGCAGCCCAATCAGCATGCAGCTTTAGCCCATATGACATCCTCAAGGCTATGCAGGTAGTATATATATTTTGTGGATGCGGCCCCAAGTAACACACAGAGAGAGCTGCATATATAGCCCACAAGGTGAATAGGTTGAGAACCATTGGGCTAGAGGGTAGTCTACAGTTACTTCCTGAGAAGAGGGAGTTGGGAGGCTGACAAACCCAGAGAGGGAGGAAGGTAGGAAAAGCAGTAAGGGAGGATAGTGGAGGCCTGGTTTCCCCTACTAGTTACAGGGGACGTGGCACATACTAGGCAGAAGAAAGTGGACTGCCTGGGATGATTTGGTCTGGGAAAGACTTTATTACACTCCCCCTGGAATGGGGAACCATGTTGTGACCTGGCTGAGTCACAAAAAGGAGGCTGCAGTTTTAGGAGCAAGAGGGGCTGCAGGATGAGAGGATGGTGGGAGAGACCGTGAGAGGAGGATGCAATGCCTAGCAGAGCTGACTTCCAGGATGGCCAGGAGGCGGTGCCACCAGTGGTGAGTGGACCCCCTGACACCTGTCAAGACTAGAATTTACAATCCTGTTAATTAACACCTGTTAAAACATGACCACAAATTCTAATGTTGACATCTCTTTTAACAACACAGATTCTGACCTGGCTATTTTAGTGTCTCTGAATCCATGACTGCAACATATTTTAGAATTCAACCAACTTTTTAAATAGGCTAGGAATAGTTCTGCCTTGGAAGCTAGATTCTCACGATACATGCATGAGAGGTGACAAGGAAACTGGAGCAGTGGAAAAGGAGGAAAATGTATTTATTTTCATCGGAAAGCCCAGTTATTAACCATTGGAACAACTTAACAAGGGTTGTGGTGGATTCTCCACCACTGGAACTGTTTAAAATCAAGATTGGATGTTTTTCTAGAAGATCTGTTCTAGTTCAACCACAGTTATTGGACTTGAAGCAGGAATTTATTCAGGGAAGTCCTGTGTTAGGTGCAGCTGTGGAAGTTCAGACTGGCTGACACACTGATACTGAAGAAGGGTTGTTTCTAACTCGCTAACACAGGTCCTGATTCTTCTCTCTCTGAAATCAATGTCAATGTTCCCTTTGACTTAAATGGCATTGCTAACTACTCCACTGGGATAGCTTGGAATGGGGATGTTTAGGTGGGTAGTACTAGCCAGTGCCATGTCAGCAGTGAGCGGGGATGCTGGAGAAATGCCTTGGGGCAGAGCAGAGTGACTAGACATTCTTAGGCATCTTGCATGAGCAGAAATAGTAATTTAGGCCCATCCCTAGCAGCCTCGGATAGCATCCATGGAGGAAAAATGCTCTTTTTCTGGGAAATAGTTCTGTGCTCCAGAGATGGTGACTTGCACTGCAACGCACTAATGCAATGGCGCTCAAGACTACTGTACCCCTTTCAGGAGTCTGTCTTGTGTACCCCCAAGTTTCACCTCACTTAAAAACTACTTGCTTACAAAATCAGACCTAAAAATACAGAAGTGTCATAGCCACACTATCACTGAATTCATTTTTACCATATAATTATAAAAAATCACTCGGAATATAAATATTGTACTTACATCTCAGTGTATAGTATATAGAGCAATATAAGTAAGTCATTGTCTATGAAACTTTAGTTTGTACTGACTTTGCTAGTGGTTTTTATGTAGCCTGTTGTAAAGCTAGGAAAATATCTAGATGAGTTGATGTACCCCTTGGAAGACCTCTGTGTACCCAATTGAGAAACACTGGTCTAGGGTTGGTGTTTTTTCTTTATAATGGAACAGCAGCAATAATCACATGGCATCACTGTGTCACATTCTGATGCCCTGGGGACTCAGACATGATTTTTGGGCCTTGTGTGGGGGAGGTAGGGGCTGCACAGACAAAACTAGCAAGCTGGGAAACTTCATGGGCAACCATCCCTGGGGGCTTGGTATAAGTGTGTGATATACTGATGACTCCTAGGACTGGAAGGGACCTCGAGAGGTCCTCTAGTCCAGTCCCCTGCACTCATGGCAGGACTATGTTATCTAGGACTATCATCATTAATTAAGACGCTAATGAGCGATGCTATAAATAAGGGAGGGCAATGAGCCGAGTGGCTCTCCGTGCGATGGGTTAGTAGTGCAGGGCTCGGTCCATGCTTCTCCCCATAGGGAGCCATGTGGAGCCAGCAGCGCACGAGAAGCACCGTCGCCGAGCAAGGGGTGCACGCGCCGGAAGCAGCCTCGTTCTGGCGGGGTGCTTACGTCATTGTGAAAGCCCCCTATCGGCTGGGCTTGAGCCTCCCTTCCCCCTCTGTTTCCGGCGGAAGTCTAGGCCCTTTCCTTTTCCGGGTACGGGTGCCCAGGCGGCGGAAAGAGGCAGGCAGGACGGAGCGGCGGCGGTGGCGGTAGTGGTGGGGGTGGCTGGCGCGTGTAATGGCGGAGCTGGCGCAGGGGCAGAGCGCGGCTCCAGTGGGGATTAAACCCGAGGGCTTCGCCGACGCTTTGCACCGGGTCCGCCAGGTAACGGAGCCCGGGCGCAGGAGGAGGCCTCGGAGCCGCTGCTAGGCCTCGGGGCGGGAGAGGGAGCGGGGCGGCCCGGCCAGGTGGCTAGTGGGGCAGAGGGGGGGAGCGGCCTGCGTGTGGGGCGCAGGGGCCTGGGCCTCCTTCTGGGGAAGGGCCCGGGGGGCTGGAGCGAGGCCTGCGAGGGGGGAGCGGGGATGGCATGGGCGGGCGCCCTAGGCGCACCCTGCATGGGCGGGGAGCGTTGGGGTAGAGCTTGTGGGGAGCTGGGGAGTCTAGGCCCGTGGCTCTCTCAGGCCTTGTTCACCACCTGCCCAGCTTGCTCTCTGGAAAATAACGCCCGGCCCTTGTGTCTGTGCAGCGCCTTTCATCACCCAGGAGACCAGAGTGCTTCTGAAAACAGCTCCCCTCTGTAGGAATTAGGGAGTGTTGGGTGCGAGGGGGGAAATAGACCCCTAAGGGGGTTATGTGGATGCAAGGTTGAAGGAGGTCAGACAGCTGGAGGTGCAGGTTCTGGGGGCTTTTGGGAGAGATTGTTACTTTGCAGTTCGGTGGTTGGGCTTATGACACAGAAAGTGGCTATTTTGTAAAGAAATACTATTTTACAACATTTTCCTTGGCAAAATTACTAGAAATAAGCATTCACCCGTTGTTGTTTTTTAAAGATACTTAAGACAAGTCACTTTAAACTATAATATAGGGGAAATACTGTATTTATAATTAGGGGTTAGTGTCCATCCCAGAAGAGGTGGGAAAGCGTAATTTCTGTGATTCTAAAACAAAAATATTCAAAGATTGGTGGAGAGGGTTTCAAATCCAAACAACTTTTTTGCGTAAAATCTAGGGTGTCTGAGAAATTATGGTGCTCCTTAGCAAGTTTATGAAAAGTGATTTCAGAGACAAGCGGCCACTGCCTCGTGGGTTTTGCTAGTTGTGCAAAATTCATTGCTGTGTATTCATCATCTTTCTCATTCCATATTTATCGCAGGTGTTAAATGCAACTTGTTCATTGTGGTTATTTACATCCCAACAGGACATAACATGGCTAACTACTAGAAGCAAGTCTTGAAGATTCTGTATTGTCTCACTGTCACTTTCCAGTATTGCTGGGGTGGTGGGGGAAAAGATCTCCCTGTTGCCCAGCTCCTGGAGAAATAAGTTGGATCATAAAACCTTTCGAGCTATTGTTCTAATGAAATGAAAGGGCTCACCACTTTGTACAACTCAGTCATAAACCAATATGGTAGCGAATATTGATTTTTTTTATCTAGTCTCCAGAGAATTGTGCAAAGACACTGGCTGTTCAAAGTAGCACATCATCTGCTTTTTTCAGAAAGACAAAAATTATCTGCGACTTACTGCTTTTCAGCTGTTGATCCAAAGCATCACATCTTAGTCATGTTACAATATGCAATAGGTAGCTCTCATCTGCAGTGACCCAGACAAGGCTGCAAATCAGATTTTTCAGTGGCTACTACAGCTGTGTCGACTTGACTGTACGCTGATGTCTGAGTCTTCCTGTTAGCATCAGATTGTTAACCTTTAGAGGCTGTTGTATTGGGAAATATCGTAGACGTATGTCATAATCTGGACCTCTTACTGAAGGCCTCCAGCTGCAAAAATTCATTTTGAGTATTTGAGAGTGTTTTCTGCCTGTTCTTAAGTAATAGATGGACTTTATCTTGGACAGCCCGCTCAGGTAGAAGAAAAGTTTCCATTATTTGCTGATCATTTGTGCCTTTTTGAAAGGAAACTGAGTACTGCATTGGAAACATACTGAACTCATATTGAAATGCACCATTCACTGGATCAATAACAAGTTAAATGTAAAGGGGGAATTTCTGTGACTGTATTGACCCTTGTATATTAGTGAAAGTTGATTGCTTATCTATCCTGTATGGCTGCTCTGTCAGATTTGTGGGTTATGGTAGGATTGTTCCACACGCTCGTACCCAGAGAAAATGGAGCATTAAACTACATTCATTGTAAATTGGCTTTTCTTTACCTTTTATAGGGGAATGAATAAATTGGTATCCCTAGGCCCAGAATGTACTGAGTTACTCTAGTCTAAGCTTTTAAAGTCTTCAAAGCCATCTGCTTCAAATGAAGTGTCCTAGAAACAGTATGCTTTACAGGCCTTTATCAATGAAAATAAATTTCTCTGATAAATGTGGGCTCCCCCAAGTTTTGGTAGTTGAGTCATTGATCTGCTATTCTGTAAGATGATTGTATGCTGTCTGGCTTGACAGCTTTGTTCAGTATGGTTTGGGGGAGGGAGGAGAGTTGTTCATTTTAGGCAAAACAATAGATCCTAAGATCAAGTTCACTATCTTAATAGCTGTGAAGGGAATTTAGTAATTGAGTACAAGTAGTTTGGCTCGTGCCCAGGTGTGATGTGACTAAATCCTTGTCACTGAGGTCTCAGTGACCAATATGAAATAAGGTGGTCTTGGTTCACTTCCTAGTGGGCAATTGTGTGCCTCACAAATCCAACTTTCACAGTTCGCACCTCTGGCATTCTTGTTGAACGGGATATAGAGACAGATTCTGCTGTCTTGTCCCTAAAGATGGTGACTAAGATTTTGGTTGAAAATAAGAAAGTTTGCACAGTACTTGTCCATGCCATACTTCTTCTGTAGGCAGATGTCATTGAGGGGAGAGCGGCTTTCAGCAATATGGTACCTTTTTATGAGCTGTGTTCACTTAAAATCATGCAAACCCTAAAGCTGCTACAGGTTATTGATGTAAATGCCCCTCTTGTGGTTTTGAATCAATTTTGAGCTAAAGCTGCATATATGACTGTTAATCTAAATGTGCTGGAGGTCCACTTTCACTTCTCATATGGGTATTGTAAATCTGGGTCGAACCATCAGTATTGGGAGGGTAACTAAATATTCAGGCCAGTAGACCTACAGGATGATCAGCCACAGTAACTGCATGCTTAGACATTGTGAAATGAGCTAGCAACCACAGAAGTCTGTAGGACCTTTCAAAGAAATGAGTTATGTCTTTATTGGATTGTCCTAGGTGAACCCTCTTTTTTTTTTTTTTTTAATCGTAATAGTGTCAAAGCTTTGAGACACATGTTTCTCTCCCCACCTCCCCTTCCATAGGGAATCTGATTAGTGTATTAGCAGACTGACATATATGCAGTAGCCAGCCTACATAGGGAGGCTGCTGATATTGTAATTTGGAATTGTATTGCTTTTGTGTGTTAGAACATTTGTATTACTCCTTTAAGTAATATAACTTGTATTAACAAATTGATTCATTCCCTTCCCCTCCTTAACAGTCTCACCTTGTGATAAATCATTCTTGTTTGTATGGTGCTAGTCCCCTCTCCACATACAGGGGGGAGGGATAGCTCAGTCGTTTGAGCATTGGCCTTCTAAACCCAGGGTTGTGAGTTCAATCCTTGAGGGGGACACTTAAGGATCTGGAGCAAAATCAGTACTTGGTCCTGCTAGTGAAGGCAGGGGGCTGGACTCAATGACCTTTCAAGGTCCCTTCCAGTTCTAGGAGATAGGATATCTCCATTAATTAATTTATTTATTTATATTTATACACACGGCACTTTTGCTGTGAAGTGATTTGCATTGTAAGATTTCATCATAAGAATCTAAATTTGAGAAATTAGCCAGATACTTACTAGCCAGAGGTTTACATTAACTATCTAGAGGAAGACACAAAAGATAATGTTGGCCACCCCATCGTTGATGTGATGGGTAATGGGCTGGTAAGCCCGTGTCCTGCCAACCTTAGGTGCTGCGATTTTTATCATGGTCCCATCAGGGCCCTGTGTGTAAACTCCATCTTTCATATCAGGTTCTACCCTGTAGGTCTCCTTTTTTATTTAAAAAAAAAAAAAGGGGGGGGAGAAACACTCCAACCACTCCTTTGGAAGCGAGATACTTATCTGCCTCTTTGTCCCTTTTCTGGACTCCTAGGGGTGGGGAAGGGGAAGGAAGGTGTCAGCTATTTTACATCTCCCTTTCTCCTCCTCCCCCCTTCACTCCCTCCCCTTAGCTTCTCTCTTGGATTCTCTTTGAATAAATTAATAGCTGGTCTTTGCTGCTGCAGCTAGTTTTCCCAATTAGGCAAAACAAAATTTATATGGTTCTGGACATTTTCACCACTCCTCACAGGGTTCTGGATAGCAGTTGAGAAACTGAAGCAAATCACATTACCTTCAGTATTCTGCTTGACAAACATGAGCAGCAGCGGAGGCACTGGAGCTGTTTGAAGACTCAGGGCGCTAATACTTCACTGACCTGTATTGTGTTAACATCTGAAAGATTATCTTTTTGTATCCATAAACTAGAAACTTAGACTAAATTCTGTAGAAGTTGATGGTTTAGGTCCTACCACACTTGCCGTTGAAACTTTCATCTTCTGCACATGAATGGATTTTAAATCCTTAAACACTATTGTAAAAGAAGAATGCACCAGAGGTATAAATGGACAGAAGTCTAAAAGGTACCAGGTCATATGCCTCCCTAACTACTAGGAATACTTCAATTTAAAAAAATAACTTCATTTTGTATCTTCATTGTAAATAGTAAAGCACGTACAACTATCACTTTTTTCCATGACTGTACCTCTGCAAATGTGTAGCTCAGGTTTTGAATGGCCAGCCAAATCCCAAAAGTGTGACAATCACAGAAATAATTTCTGCTTTAGTGATGTTTCTACAACACACTTTAGAATTAAACTGAAAAAAGGCTTTTATATAGGGGGAATGGAGAATGACGTCTAGAGGGGTAAACGCAGTAGCTAGCACTACATTACTCAAGGTCACCCAGTCAGATAAGGGCTAGGGCTGCATGCTTTTGTTAATTTCCTAGCTTCAGCATGCTTCATTTATCTTCCTGCAGAACCTGTAGTAATAAACGAGGCTCCTTTTGTAACTTAAACAAGAGAAATTATTACATAATGTAACTGCTGCTTCTATTCTAAATGTTTGCCAACTTTACTTTGTAGTTTCTGATTTTTTTTTTCTCCTGTGGTAATGAATTGGTCAGTGGTCCCTGTATAATCCAACAGCGTTTTTTTAAAATATATCTTTAACATTTTCATAAGCCTTGACCAGCTTGAAATAATTGTGCATTGTGAAAATGCTGACTTTGAATTTTAGTCTACTTTCTGGGGGCCAAATTCTGCCCTAATTGTATATTTTTTACTCTTAGCAGGGTGGTTGGGAAACAGCACAGGTGTAGCCAAGGGCAGGATTTGGACCAAATGAACTATTTAAAGTATAAATTCAGTTGTGGAAATTGGGGGTGGGGGGGTGAGAATTGAACAAAATAACTGTTAAAATGGGAGACTATTTTCAATGAACCTGTTAAAACATATCAGTAACGTGTCACAGTATGTTAGGGCTGGCAGACCCAGTCTATTGCAGATCTGTGGATTATAAATTACTACATAGGGGCTGTTAGTAGATTCCAAAAACTTATGTTAATCTTTATTTTTCAGTATTGAAGTGGTATTTGAAATGTAGATAGCTTTAATAAAGCAACCAAGCGAGGGATAGCAGATGGGAGGAGGGCCAGAAACATGTCATGGTGTGGAATATGACAAGTTACATAAGAAGGCAACCGAGACACTGCACATGTGTGGGGAGGTGGACAGTACATATTAATGACCCCTAAATTGTATTTACATGAAGCCAGTGGTTTTGGGTGACACACATAAACCATGCCTGAGTTGTTTGGTTTCAGTCTCTCTAATTGCTGCATTATGTGGTGCTGCATTATTCCATATATTAAAAAAAAAAAAACCTAGACCGGCCCTAAGACTGACCACCCCTTCCTCTTCAGTGAAAGAGGGTTCTTTTGTTCTAGAAAAGATTCAACGTGGGTTTCAGCTGCCTGTGTTAATTTCCAGGTGTGCATGCAAGTGCACCCCATTGAGATTACGAAAATACAATAGGAAAAAGAGGGAAATCAAGAACTTCTTTTGGAACTTGCATTCTTGATACTATTAATATTTTTTTTTAAAGGGCGGGGGCGGACTAAAGACAATCGAAGGCCATTTTCATTCACTATCAGTAGTACAAATGATGTATGTGTGGTATTTTTTTGTTTGTTTAGAGCGAACTGAAAAGCAGTGTCTTAGTGTAATAGAAATCCATGTTACAAAGAGCTTTCTACTTTACTAACTGCAGATCCTGAATTTTGGACGACCAAGCTTTTTTTCTGCAGCCGTTGGTAGTGTCAGCAACTTGAACCCTTGTAGATATGTCAGTTGTTGCAAGGAAAGCTACATTTTAGAAACACCTTTGGTTATATTTTTCCATCTCTCTTCCCTTCATTATGAAGAACATCTGTGCAAAAAGATATTTTAAATTTGTTCCTGTTGCTTATTCTCTACTGAAATCCCGATTAGTAATATTCTGATATCAGAACTGATTGTATGGAAATAATTGATTGTTTCTGCTACTTATTCTCCTTCTGAACTAAATCCTCCATCAAACTCCTAATACAGAGCCTGTTGAAATATTTTTTCATGGAAAAGAATGAGGGGAACAATATAGAATACGATACTTCTCTGAACATTCGTCAGGTTTTGCATAAAGCATCATTTCATGTACTTTATGCTGCTCTTATTAACAAAAATCCCTTTTTAAAAAACTAGGGTAGTGTCTTGGTGTCCCTATGTTTTATTTGAGTTACTTGTCTGGCCCCATTGCTATGGTATCTGCACACCTCATAGTCTTTAATGTAGTTATCCTTGTAACACCCCTGTGATTTAAGAAGTGCTACTATTCCCATTTTACAGACGAGGAAATGAGGCACAGAGAGACAAGTGACTGACTTGACATCATACAGGAAGTCTGTTGCAGAGCACGGAATTGGGCTGCCGAGTCCCAGGCTAGCACCCTAACTACTGGACCATCCTCTATTAATAACATCTGATATTTAAATAAATGTCTATGACATCGTACAGGAAACAAAGCTGGGCAAAGGAGAACTTATTGAAATAGAAATAACTGGTTTTGCTTACTTCTGATAACTGGCAAAGTAAATTGCATTTTTTTCCCATCTTTGCACCATGAAAGCCCTGATTTTAGTGGCTAAAAAAGACAAAATAGTAACAGGAGAAAGTGGTCTAGTGGACAGCAAGGACCAAAGAATTCAGTTGCTAGGCTGACATTTCATGTATGCTAATTTAAAAAAAAAATCTGCTTCAACAGATTGCTGCTAAAATTGGAGATATTCCTCACTTGAATAATACCGCGCCACTGGTGGACCCCTCTGTCTATGGTTATGGAGTACAAAAAAGGCCCCTGGATGATGGAGGTAAGCTGGCTATTTTTTGACAATAGGTATTTCAGAGATAGCATTCAGGAATGTTATTTGTGGACATGGATCAGTTTTGCATTTGTAATAGAAATAGCCGAGATTAGTTAGTGGATAATTTTGTGTGTAGAGATTATACATAAGAATTCCTGTGCTGTTTAGTCTTGCTCAGATAGTACGACACTCATATTTTCAGCTGACAAAATGATACACTCTACTAGGAATATTATCAACTTACTAGTTTTTAGAGAGATGTCGCTAAGTCATAGAATTATTTAATATTTGTATTGTAAATGAGGCACCATTGTGTTGGGGACTATGTACACATAACAAAAAGACAGTTCCTGCCTGAAATTGCTTATAGTCTACAAATAAAACAGTAAACGACAGGTAGGTGATAGCACGTGGTAGCCATGAGATGATTATAACAAGTGTAATGAGCACCAGTCACAGCACGACAGCTGATTATGTATGCATCTCAGCACAAGTTTTAAAGAGAGACTTTAAGAGAGGAAACTGATGGGGATCATAGAATATCAGGGTTGAAAGGGACCTAGGGAGGTCATCTAGTCCAACCCCCTGCTCAAAGCAGGAACGCCCTGCTCAAAGCAATTTCTTCCTAATTCCTAGTGGGAAGATTATTCCATATTTATCCATTACAGTATTTCTTAACCCTTTCTCTGATGCATCTGGTGGTGGCCATGGTTTGAGTCAAAATACTAGACTAGATAGACCACCTTGTCTGATCCCTATATTTTATTAATATTCCATTATTTGAAATATCCTTGTGAATCACTAAAAATGTTTTCCTGGCTGGTAGTTTGACTTTTGTTAATTTTTCCTGTGTTTCTGATGCTACAGAAGTCAAAATGGATGCATGTGTCCATATGAATCTGTCATCAGTTGTGCACTGCTCTTGGAACAGTGTGTTTTATTACCTGCTGCTTTACAGCACCAAAAAGCTCTCACTTCTTTGTTGCGGCGGTTGTATCAAAGGGGCTGTGGTCTCCTTTTCCTCATCAGATTAGAATACTACTACTTATGGTTCCGGTTTTTATTGCCAGGTGATTCTTTTCTGCAAATATTCTGTTCAGACTTTGAAATTTTGCATATAACCATAACTTTCTCTCTTTAAATGTAGATTAACTTTTAGTCACTGGATTTTTTTTTTTGTGATTGGGGTAATGCTCTAATGTGGGGGCAACACCAGAGCAGCACTGGGGAGGGATTCAGGCAGGCCAACAAGGTCTCGGCTTAGGGTTTCACCTGTGGAAGGAAAAATCCCTCTCATCTCTATTAATTCTTAATTGCCTTGGGAAATGGAGGTGGCAGGGTGCTGATAAGATAGGTGGACTGTCTCTTCCTTCTGAGGAATCATTCTGGGGCATGGGAGAGAAGTTCCTGGCCTGCTGTTGTCTCAGCTGTCAGAAAATTTCCCTTAACCCACTCCTTCCTCCATATCAGCCATGTGTGTCCAAAAGGAGAGCTGCCACTTGCTTCCTATTCAGTTCAGTGGGATATTTCCTCTTGTGCGTGCATACACACACATATATATGGTTGTTGGAGGAAGGAGTGTGTTCCTGTGAGACCAGCCCCCTTCCATCTGAACTAAAGCATCATTTTTTCAGTGCTTCCAATGCCCTGCTATGAGAGCGAAAAGCCTGTTCTAATTCTCCATATCCTGGTCTTCTGTATGGCAAAACTGTGTTACCAGCTTAACGAGTGAACTGTTCAAACCTGATGCTCTTTCGAAACCAAAATGAGCCTCTTCAGAGTGTTACTAGTTGCCTTACTAGACTAACCAAAACTTTGTGTTTGACTAGACCATAAGTGCTTAGGACATTCATTTTGATCCAGTTAGAGCTGTAATAGCACCTCTTTCCTTTCCAGTGGTTCTGTGCTTCATTTCCTCTGAAATTCAACAAAAACAAATGTATGATTATGGGCATACATCTCTAATGAGGGTGTTTCTGGAGTTTTCCTCCATTCCAGAATTATGCTCACTACAGTACTCAGTGATAGGGCCTAACACTTCTTCCAGTGAGAGTTGAAAAATATTTTATTGACTGCAGTGAACGTAAGAACAGCCATACTGGATCAGACTAATGGTCCATCTAGCCCAATATCTTGCCTTCCGACAGTGGCCACTTCCAGATGCTTGAGAGGGAATGAATAGATGCAGTGATCCATCCCATGTTGTCCAGTCTCAACTTCTGGCAGTCAGAGGCTTAGGGATATATGGTTATGAAATTGCATTCCTGACCATCTTGGCTAATAGCCATTAATGGACCTATTCACCACGAATTTATATATTTCTTTTTTGAACCCAGTTATACTTTTGGCCTTCAAGACATCACTTTTGGCGCTGTGATAAGTAGTACTTTCTTATGTTTGGTTCTACTGTTATGTGAAGGGGTAAATAACACTTCCCTATTCACTTTCTCCATAGCAGTCACAATTTTATAGACCTATATCATATTGCCCCTTAGTCTTTTCTAAGATGAGCAATCCCAGTTTTTTTAATCTGTCCTCATATGGAAGCTGTTCCATACTCCTAATCATTTTTGTTGCCCTTCTCTGCACCTTTTCCAATTCTAATCTTTTTAGAGATGGGCAACCAGAACTGCATGCAGAATTCAAGGTGTGGCATACCATGGATTTATATAGTGGCATTGTGATATTTTCTGTCTTATTTATCCATTTCCTAATGGATCCTAATATTCTATTAGTTTTTTGATTGCCACTTCACATTAAGCAGATGGTTTTCAGAGAACTATCCAAGAACTCTTTCTGGACTTGTAACAACTAATTTAGAACCCATCATTTTGTATGTATGTTTGGGTTTATTTTTCCAATATGCATTGCTTTGTACTTCTCAGCATTGAATTTCATCTGCCATTTTTGTTGTCCAGTCATCCGGTTTTGTGAGAACCCTTTAACTTCTTGCTCTCAGTTTGGACTTAACTATCTTGAATAATTCTGAATTGTGCAAATTTTGCCACCTCACTGTTCACCCTCTTTTCCAGCTCACTTATGAATATGTTGAGCAGCACAGGTCTCAGTACAGATCCTTGGGGGACCACGCTATTTACCTCTCTCCATTGTGAAAACTGACAGTTTATTCCTACCCTTTGTTTCCTATCTCTTATCCAGTTACTGCTGCATGAGAGGACTTTCCCTCTTATCCCATGACTACTTACTTTGCTTAAGAGGCTTTGGTGTGGGACCTTGTCAAAGGCATTCTGAAAGTTCAAGTACACTATATAAACTGGATCACCCGTGTCCATATACTTGTTGACCACCTCAGATAATTCTAATAGATTGTCAGGCATGATTTCCCTTTGCAAAAGTTATGTTGACTCTTCCCCAACATATTGTGGTTATGTATATGTCTGATAATTTTGTTCTTTACTAAAGTTTCAACCAATTTCTCTGGTTCTGAAGTTACACTTACCTGCTCGTAGCTGCTAGGATTGCCTCTGGAGCCTTATTTATTAAAAAAAAAAAAAAAAGCATTAGGTATCCTTTTAGTCATCTGATACAGAGGCTGATTTTAAGCAATAGGTTACATACCACAGTTAGTAGTTCTGCAGTTTCATATTTGAGTTCCTTCAGAACTTTTGGGTGAATACCCTTTGGTCCTGGTGACTTATTGTTTAATTTATCCACGTGTTTCAAAACCACCTCAATCTGGGACAGTTCCTTAGATTTGTCCTCTACAAAGAATGGCTCAAGTGTGGGAATCTCGCTCCCATCCTCTATAGTGAAGACAATGCAGAAAATTCATTTAGCTTCTCTACAACAACCTTGTCTTCCTTGCATTTAGCGTCTCTGAAGTGGAAATGGCAATGAATAGTCAAGCTTATTACATTTAAGTGTGAGGGATGATTGTTTTCACATAAGCTTTTTTATACAAACTTGACTTTAATCTTCTTACCCTTAAGTAAATATCAGTCGTATAGTAGTAATAAATTCTGCATGTTTACTTGCTTCACTAATCTGCCAAAATAAGATTGTGGCATGTATTTATGCCCTTAGAATGAAGAAATTAACAGACCAGTTGCATTGGGGAGGGGAAAAGAGAAGAATGAATCCCTCTCTACCATGGGGCACACACTTTATCAGTCTCTGGACTGGAAATTCCTGCATGTTGCACAATCACCTAGTCTGTATTTGGCAAGTAAGAAATTTCCCTCTGGCACTTTTTTGCCATGCCTTTTATTAAAGTATCCTACCTTTGATTTTAACTTGTTGTTGCATGCATTGTTAAATAACAAGATATTATGCAAAACTGAGCTCAGTTATGTCAGGTTCCAATGAAATATTTTTAATTCACATGTAACTAGACCGAAACTGATAGTCACTTCAATAATTATGAAGGAGGAACAGTTCCCCAACAACATGGCGATGTCTGCTTAAGTAAGGATATTTCTGATAGGCTTTTGAAAACAAATTCCAGGCTTGTAGAAAAGCCTGGAGCCTGTCTGTAATTCAAGTAAAATAATACTTGCCACTGAACATCTAAGCTTAGCAGTAATCGAATGCTTTATAATGGTAGATAGGGAGGCTGGCTGTTCCATTTCCAGCATCTGGTGATGGTCTCAGCTGAAGCAAATTTTCATTAGTGGTGGGTGCTTCAGAAGTGGGAAAGATGTTGGCCTCTTGTGAGTGTAGGAAGTAAAGCCTCAGATATTCCTCCCTCACTTCTTAAGATCCCAGTAGACCTGATTATGATGGAGATAGGATCCATTAAAGTGCTCCATTTTAGAAAGAAAGCAAACCAGATAGCAGTTGGGTAGGAGTGAGGGAGCTTTTCATTAGAACATGTTATCCCGATACCAAAAACTAATGAAAGAGCATATTGAAAAATTGCCTGACTTGTTTAAGTGTGCAAAGTATTGCACATTAGATGGAATAATTTTAACTACTCGTACATCTGACTCGGTTCTAAATCAGCTGTAACAACTGAGGAAAAGCTGGGCATCCTTATGGACCGCTCAGTGAAGACCTCCACTTAGTGTGCAGCAATGGTCAAAAAAGAAAACTGTTAGGCTGTCTAAGGAGTGGGATGGAGAATAATAGTAAACATTATCCTATTCTATAAACCAATAATATGGCCACCCCGGAATACTGTGCTCATATAATGAACCCAGAGAATTAATTGCCAAAAAATATAGTCACTGCCAAAGGCTTATCAGACTTCAGTTAAGGTTTAAGTATTATGTGGATAGCAAGAACATCCAGCATTAGTAAAGCTTAAAGGAAAAACGTCAGGTATACCTCCTCACTTCAGGACAGAGGCTGATCTCTCACTACTGAGGGGTAGAAAGAAACTTTTCATGGGGCAGGTTGTTCAATAACTGCCTATTACATTATTACGTATTTGTATAATTGTAGCACCTAGGAGCCCCAGCCATGGACCAAGACTCCATTGTGTTTGGTGCTGTACAAATACAGAACAAAGACAGTCCCTACCCGAAAGAGCCTATAGTCTAAATATAGAACAAGAGACGACAGAGGGATACAGACAGGGGAGTACAATGAGCCAATACAGGTACAATAGGCAGTGGGCTCCGCACACAAGCAGCCTAACCATTGCCAAGATTTTGTTGGGGTTGTTGGACCTCCTTTCAGCATCTTGAAGTGGCTGCTGTCAGTCTAGATACTGGACTAGATTTGGTCCAGTATGGCAGTTCTTGCCTTTATTAAAATCTAAATCAGAATTGAAAAGTGCAAAATGGCATCTGAAACAGATGTATTTGGTTCTATGGGAACTCTTAATACATAAATGGCCAAAGCACTTTTAGAATTTCGTATATATTAGGGCTGTTGATTAATCGCAGTTAACTCACACAATTAACTCAAAAAATTAAGTGATTAAAAAAATGAATCGCATTTTTAAACAATAAATACCAATAGAAATTTATTAAATATTTGTGGATTTTTTCTACATTTTCAAATATATTGATTTCAACTATAGTGCAGAATACAAAGTGTACAGTGCTCACTTCATATTCATTTTTATTACAAATATTTTCACTGTAAAAAACCAAATAGTATTTTAAAATTCACTCAGTACAAGTACTGTAGTGCAATCTCTTTAACATGAAAGTTGAACTTACAGATGTAGAATTATGTACAAAAAAAACCTGCATTCAAAAACAAAACAATGTAAAACTTTAGAGCCCACAAGTCCACTAGGTCCTACTTCTTGTTCAGCCAATTGCTCAGACAAATTAAGTTTGTTTACATTTATGGGAGATAATGCTGCCCACTTATTTACAACATCACCTGAAAGTGAAAACATGTGTTCGCAAGACACTTGTGTAGCAGGCATTGCAAGGTATTTACATGCCAGATATGCTAAACAATCATATGCCCCTTCATGCTTCGGCCACCATTCCAGAGGACGTGCTTCCATGCTGACGACGCTCATTTAAAAAAAAAAAATGCATTAATTAAATTTGTGACTGCATTCCTTGGGGAGAATTGTCGTCTCCTGCTCTGTTTTACCCGCATTCTGCCATATATTTCATGTAATAGCAGTCTGTGGTGATGACTCGGCACATATTCGTTATAAGAACTCTTTCACTGTAGATTTGACAAAATGCAAAGTTGTTACCAATGTAAAATTTCTAAAGATAACTACAGCACTCGACCCAAGGTAAGTGCCTTCCAAAATCTGAGAGGGGCGAGTTGTGGAGCATGCTTTCCGAAGTCTTAAAAGAACAACGCTCAGATGTGGAAACTACAGAACCCAAATCACCTAAAAAGAAAATCAATCTTCTGCTGGTGGCACCTGACTCAGATGATGAAAATGAACATGCGTCGGGCCGCTCTGCTTTGGATAGTTATCGAGGAGAACCCATCATCGGCATGGACGCATGTCCTCTGGAATGGTGGTTGAAGCATGAAGGGACATATGAGTCTTTACTGCATCTGGCACGTAAATACCTTGCAACGCTGGCAACAACAGTGCCATGAGAACGCCTGTTCTCACTTTCAGGTGGCATTGTAAACAAGAAGCAGGCAACATTAGCTCCTACAAATGTAAACAAACTTGTTTGTCTGAGCAATTGGCTGAACAAGAAGTAGGACTGAGTGGACTTGTAGGCTCTAAAGTTTTACATTGTTTTATTTTTGAATGCAGTTATTTTTTGTACATAATTCTACATTTGTAAGTTCAACTTTCATGCTAAAGAGATTGCACTACAGAACTTTGTGAATTAAAAAATACTTTTTCTTTTGTTTTTTACTGTGCAAATATTTGTAATCAAAAATAAATATAAAGTGAGCACTGTACACTTTGTATTCTGTTATAACTGAAATTGATATATTTGAGTGTGGAAAACACCCAAAAATATTTAAATAAATGGTATTCTAATGTTTAACAGTGCGATTAATCGCTATTAATTTTTTAAATCACTTGACAGCCCTTTTATTTATTTATATATATTTATATAATCGTCAGACCTTGTACTTGTAAATTTAAGCCCACCGTGAAGTTCTACCGGCAAATCATGAATGCCTCCAAATTTTGGTTAAGTGCTGTTAAATAACCTCAGCAGCACAAATTCAGCTTCTGTAATGAGCTTGCTGATTCATTGCAGTTCCTTTCAATTGCATTGTAAGTTCCTCATTCATATAGATGCTTCCTTATAGCAGGCATTGTTTGGTTTCCAAGCAGAACCTTTTAGAGGTGCTGTACTCTCTGGTGGATTTTGTACATGTAGACTTTGTCTGCATACAGTGGATAGAAATACAGATATTACTCTGTACTTTAATGGACTGCTGTGCTTGAAATCTGGTCTCTAGCTTTCTTAAAGTTGAATGTACTTTATTTGTCCTTGATCCCCTTGTATATCTTTGTGGTTTTACAGTCAAAATGTCCTTTTTAAAAAAATACTCTGCTGTGTAACACCATGCAAACAAAATGGAAATTGACTGTGCAGGGATAAAAAATAAGTGACCACATGCAAAAGCTGTAAAATTCACTGTCATCAAACTTGTAGGGATGGAAGGGGGGGAGGAAATAAATTTATTATTTCAGTGTTAGTAATCTTAGGTTTTACTTGTAGTAAGTAAATCTTAAACAGAAATATGATTATCCCAGTGAATGCCCTCTCTTTAACTGTAGGATGAGAAAATTGTATTACTGCAGCAAACTAGGAGCCCAGTCTAGTAAACCTCTTCACAGAACTCCCACTGAGTTTTAAATAGAGACATTTAAGACAAAGGTGGTCAATTTTTTGGTAGTCCATGATTTACAGATGTTTATAAATGATCCGCTCTCTCCCTACTAAGACTGTGTGGACCACATCCCTTCCCATCTACAACTGCATAATATCCCTGAGACCTCTTCAATAATCATGTCTATGGAAAAGTAATATTGGGAAAGTATGTTATATTTTTAATAATC
Source organism: Trachemys scripta elegans (assembly GCF_013100865.1). Classification (NCBI taxonomy): domain Eukaryota; kingdom Metazoa; phylum Chordata; order Testudines; family Emydidae; genus Trachemys; species Trachemys scripta. The sequence goes on from NC_048314.1 coordinate 15,268,905, forward strand.
AGTAGCTGGAAACAAGGATAGCCAGTGCTGTGTGACCAGCCAGTTTTCAGCACAGCACCAGTGGTCCATGGACCACAGTTTGGAAACATCAGCACAAAGGGGCTTTTCAGATGACTTTCATAACCATCCCTTCCAAAATCCAACACATGTTTAAACCCCTCTGGTAAGTATCAAAACAAAGCCAGTAGTAAAAAATAGCCTGGCTCATTGTTCTCTTTATGCTGCATGTTCATGGCTGGATGCAGTCCTCTCCACTACAGCTTCCCCACATAACTTTTTTGTGCTTTTTGCAAAATTACTTTTGTTCTTTCTTACTACTCTTGCATATTCTCTGAATCCAGTTTTCCAACAGCTGAATGTGGGAATGAACTGCCAGGGTCTAGGAAATCTTAACTCATACCTGTACGGTTCTGTAAATGACTGTCAGCACTGCTGAGTGATGAGAGTATGAAATTGTCTCTGCCACAAATGGTGGTAATGCATTGGTCATAAGTTCTGTTGCTTTTATAGCCTTTTCTGAGGGAAGAGATTTGTCATAGTATTGGAAAACACAGTGCATAAGTCCCCCTCTCTCCCCCCCCCCCCCCCCCCACACCCCCAAACTCTACAATTTAGAGCTACTAAAATTGGCTGCACTGACCTAGGCTGTGGGTCGGAAATGGAGCCTGAAACGGGTGATTTTCAGTTTCATTATTTCCTTTCTCTGCGAAGTAGTCTGAAATGGGTGCATGCTTTTCTTCACACACAGGGCTTGGACAGTGGGGGTCTAACTGAGAACTGGTAGCACAGTTGGGCAAAACTGGCTTTTTTGGCACGAATACCCACACTGTAACTTCTATTTAATTTACGTGCACTTACATAGCACCTCTCTTCAAAAGATCTAGAAGCTCTTTGCAGAGGTGGGTTATCTCCATTTTAGTGATGAGGAATGCGCACAGGAGGGGTGTAAATCGTAGAGTGCTCTAAAGTGTAGACCCCCTACTGACATGCTTGAAAAGATTCTTCATGCATGTGAACATATAGAGCTGTTTCAAACAGGACTACATCAACATGCATTAGGTGCCTTTAGAGCGTATCAGCAGGGCCTATACAGGGAATTAGAGTGCAACACTTTAAGTGCTCTGCCGCACTGTGTAGACAGGGACTGAGTTGCATAGATATACTGTCTTGGTTGCATGTAGTTGACAATAGAATCCAGCTCTCATGACTCAGTCCCCATATTCTATTGGCTGCTACTGTTGTGGTGCAAGAATATTTCTAACTAATGGCACAATTTAACCATTTTACAGCACAAAACACCTTTTTTAAAAATAAGGTTGCTTTTTCAAAGGAAGAGGGGAACTTGTCTAGTAGCAGCATTTTGAGTTTCAGAAATTGAAGATCAGACCCTGAACTTTGTCACCTCCATTTTAAGTCCAGTCAGGCCTTTGAGGAATTGTCTTGTATTCTTTAGTGACATAGGATTTAGAACCAGTGCTCAGCCTTCAGGTAGAGGACTGCTGTTATTCTGGGGCAAAGAGCGTTGGCAGGAGGAGATGGGGAAGAATCCTAGAGATATCTCCCACCCCCCCAAAATGTTTGTGACTTCATGTGGCAAAGCAAATATAATGTTTATAATAATATATGGAGATATATCTATCTCATAGAACTGGAAGGGACCCCGAAAAGTCATCGAGTCCAGCCCCCTGCCTTCACTAGCAGGACCAAGTACTGATTTTTTGCCCAAGATCCCTAGGTGGCCCCCCTCAAGGATTGAACTCACAACCCTGGGTTTAGCAGGCCAATACTCAAACCACTGAGCTAGCCCTCCCCCCTGAGATATTATTTGTATTAGAGTAGTGCCTAGAGATCCCAACCAAGATCATGGCCCCGTTTAAGTGCTGTACAAACACATAGTAGAGGATGATCCTTGTCTCAGAACTTCCAATCAAAATAGACTAGAACAAAGGGTGAAAGGTTATTATCTGCAAAACCGGGATGGGGAACTGAGACCAAGAGTCAGAAGGTTCTGTGACGGTCAGAATCCAATCTCCTCTTCCCTCATTTCAGTGATCCTTAAAGATGCAAATGTTTTATTTGCAGTAATGAGCACTTAAAAGGAATTGTAATAACACTTAATGAGTGGAAGAACGGCAGACCTCCCCTCTGGTTGCAGTTCTTTTAAGGCTTCGTTAGGAAGAAAACTAGTGACTGACTTGAGGAGGGAGAAGTATTTGGGGAAAAAATACACTTGAACTACCCCAAACACTCCTGCCCCTCTTCAATAAGAGTGTACTTCTCAAAATCCTAAAGTATAGTTTGCAACCTTATATTCCTCAGCTACCTCTTGTGATGCACTGCTGTGGTTTTATGGAAGAAAATATCCCTCACAAGAATAAGAGTATATATTCCCACCATGCACATTAATTTAGTGGGAGGCACTGCACTGTTTTATAGGGTGGAAAATAAAAAATAAAAATCTGCATTTGTTTTGAGTATCTGTTGGGCAGAATTCAGTTAAGGTGAAGACTGAAGCAGGATGTAAGTTATCAACCAGCAGGTGCCATTAACAGGAAATTGGGCTGATTTTATTCAGTCTTTTTCCTTATTTGCAGTAAAATGACTGCACTTACAGTTAAATTGTACTCAATAGATGTAAAAAAAGGGGGGGGGGAGAGACACATACGTGGCCTATCAGTGTTCAACCCTCTCCTTGCCATTAAGAAGAAGATGGTGCCTTCTGCCTAGAATATATCATCAGTTTGTAGTATTTCAGTGCATGCATTCTGCCCCAGACTTGCCTCTCTATTAGTCTGTCTTTCAGAGCAAAATGGGCATGTTTGAGAGAGAATGAAACTTCAGATTGTTGGAACCATGGGCTAATCAGTTTCTCATGGCAGGGTTGTCTTTTTTTGTGTGTGTGCATGCGCGCACGCGCTATGGTGTTTCTCAAACTTTCATGTTCTTGGGTAGGGAACAGGGAGAGTGCATGTACACAGAAGATGCAGGGAAGTCTTGTGCTTAGTCCATATAGGACTAGGAGGCAAGAAATCTACTCCTCTCTGTTAGAGACTTTGTGTAGGTGCCTTAACCTCTTTGTGCCCCCCCATTTCCCCTTAAGTAAAATGAGGATATCTACTTTACTTGCATGTTGAAAGGGTTAATTCGTTTGTAATGCGCTCAAAATGTTTGGATGGGAAGCTCTACGGATGTGCAGTACGTTATTTTCATGACTTAAATGAGCTCTTCTGCTTGTCAACAAAACAGTATGTCCCCAACGAGTACTTTCTTCCCAGTGTAATGTCTTGTTACAAAATGGAAGCTATTCTTAACTAGTGTAAAATTTAGGACAGGTGGAAGGGCTTATTGGGATACAGCTCTGTTTCTTAAATAGGCATATCCAGTTTGCTAAGAGAGATGCTGAAACAGATTGCGTTAGGGAAAATGCTAAAAGGAAATGTGAAACAGCAGCATTGGCAATAATGGGACTGCTCTTTCTGCCACCTTGTTGGAATAATGTGGAATTGTGATCCGTGGCTAGGACTCCTAGTGCTGTGGTAATACAAATAATGTCTCTTGCCCTATTGTAGCAAAAATATTTTTAAGGCAGCTTGAGGACAGGGTGGTGTGTTTCCGAATTTACTGTATAAACTTGTATCTTACTTGCTCAGCCGTTCTGTGTAATAGTACCATTATCAGTAAGAGCAAATATTCCCCATTACATCACCCAACTTTTCTACTGCAGTATTGATAACTATTAAATTAGGACATTTTATATTCAGAGTGAGCGTATGCAAAGGCAAATCTGAAGGAGTCAATAACACAGCAGTTGTCTTACCTCTGAGCTGAACAGTATAATAAAAATATATATATTCTGTCAATATCTTGGTCCAGGACCATTATCAAGATATTGACACAGAACAGAAATAAGGTATTGACTCTGCCTATTTTATTTATCTAAAGAGTGTGTCTGGTCACAGATTTTATGCATTTTCCTATTAGAGAGAGAGAAGGTGGATGAGGTAATAGCTCTTATTGGGCCAGCTTCTGTGGGCGAAAGACAAGCTTTTAAGCTTACACAGAGCTCGTCTTTCAGTTTGAGAATGGTACTCTGTGTCACAGCTAAATACAAGGAAGAACATGTTGCAAAAGATCATTTAAGGGGAGATGGGCAGTTGTTACCCCTGCAGTCAGGACAAAGAAGGGTTAGCGGGTCACAGATTCATAGATTCTAGGACTGGAAGGGACCTCGAGAGGTCGAGTCCAGTCCCCTGCCCGCATGGATTGTTGTAATGAGCTATAAATCCAGGGTCTTGAGTCCATGACTTGTAGTGTCTAGCAAAGTTATGAATGTAAGCTCCCAGGCTAGTCTTCTGAAGGTGTTGTGCAGGTTTCCTTTGAGGCCTGAGAGGTCAGATATGGAGTGATCATTCTGTGAAAAGTGTGTGCCTGCTGATGTGGTGGTGGTGTCTTTTTTTTTTTTTCCCTGAGGGTTCATTTGAGAGCATAGTGATTGTCTAATTTCACTCAGGTATTTACTATTGGGGCATTCAGTGCACTGGCCGAGGTATACCACATGTTATGGTAGGTATGTGAAGGACCTATGGATCTTGAAATGTATGTTGTGGGAGTATGTCTGCAACTTTTGCGTCTGTTATGACAGGGTATTGCTTCAAACAACCCTCCAGCCTCGCCGTGCTCATCAAAAGCAAGGTCTTCACAGTTCAGGACATACCAATTCAAAGCGGCATCAGACCCTGCCATAACAGATGCAAAACCTGCACTCCTCTCTGCTCCTGTGATGACCAATACCCCTCATAACCAACGTAATCAAAATGGTCTTCTAGTTGTTAGGAGCACATGGCCCATTTCTTAGTGTCTTTCACACAGGTGAAGTTCTATAGGAAGCTTTGCAGGATATTTTTCCTACTTTGCAGTGGGACCCTGTTAGGGATGTAAAATATTAACTGGTTAGCATTAGTCTAAATGGTTAACCCCGGGCCGGCTGGCCCGCCCGCCGACTCTAGCAGCCCTGCACTGGCTGGCCAGAGCGGCCCCAGTCCAAGCCATGCCGGCTGGCTGGAGCAGCCCCCCAGCTCTCCCCTTTAATCGTTAACCGTTTGAACAATAGAATTTTAATAGTTTAAATGGGTGAACTTTTTAAACAATATTTACATCCCTAGACCCTTTCAGAACCTTCCACCAACATAGGTGGAGTTATTAAGCCAGTGGGAGAGCTCTCTCCTGTTGACTTAAAGTGCCTTCACCAGACGCGCTAAAGCGGCACAGCTATAAATTTGTAGTGTAGATCTGCCTTGAGCACCTTTCCTGGCCGTGAAGAGCCCTGTGTACACTCTAAGCTAGTCTCTTTTCACCAACAGAAGCTGGTCCAATAAGATTACCTCCCCCACCCACCCACCTCTCTAATATCTTGGGACCAACATGGCTACAGCAATGCAAAAAATCCTCTCTTATATCTGAAGAATGTGAGGTGCATTGGTTTCCTTATTCTCATCATCTGAGTGACAACTTATCACCAAGAAGTTAGGAACAAAATATTTATTATCGCAGTTCAGATGGTATATGCTTGTTTCATCTGTTTTCACCATCTATGCCCCCCAGGCGTATGATGTAATCAAAATGGTCTTCTAGTTGTTAGGAACAAATGGCCCATTTCTTAGTGTGTTACCCACAGGTGAAGTCCTGTAGGAAGCTTTGCAGGATGTTTTCCTACTTTGCAGTGGGACCCTGTCTGTATTTGCACCATATTTTTAAGGTAACGGAGGAAAAATTAATCTATTGGCGGTGGTGGGAGGATGAAACAAATAGAAAAAACATTGTCTTGGTTGGGGGAGGTTAGTTGAGGAGGTGAGGGGTAATCCTAGATGAGCCACCAGCTGACAATGTAAGAGTGGCTGAAATGTGTGTATTCACTAGAAATGTGATAAAAGGATACAATGTGGGTGCCACAAGGTTACTTAACAGACCTATTCCTTTAACAGGTCTCCGTTTAAGTGGGCTCCATGGAGCACAGATAAGAGATACAGAGAGAAGTATGTGCAAGTGATCTCTAATGCTTCTGATTAAACTAAATCTCAAAATCTGTTTTGGCTTTTTGATTTTTTTTTTAATTTAATATCTACCAAAGTCTGCTTGATCTTTACATTGGGTTTAATTTGGGAAGGGGGAGGAGGTAAGTTACAGGGATTTGGGCTGGCAGGATTTTCTCCCATGACTCTCAGCATGGGGAGATACAGATCAATTTCCTTTCCTGTGTTCAGCTGGACACTGGATTGTAGACTGCGTTGATCAAGAAATCCCCTCCTGTTTCTTACCACATAACACATTCATTTCAGCCACTGAACCTAAATTACTGTTTTGCTTTGCTTTCTTTTTTCTGATGAAATGGTAAGAACTCTTTCTATAGGGATGAAGTTAGTTTATCCGTACTAATGCTTTGATTTTTTTCCCTTTTTCCTCTCTCTGCCACAGTAGGTAACCAGTTAGGGGCCCTGGTACATCAAAGGTAAGCAGTGGGTTATGTTTTATTATTTATTGATCAGTTCTAATTGTTTATTGATCCACCATCTGTACTAGAGTGCTAGGAAGTCAGAGGTTGAGAACGTGGAAAACTATAGGCTCTGTTTTTCTCCAGACTGCAGTTTTTGCCTACCCTTTCTGAGACTGTGCACGCTTCAAAAAAGAGCTCACATTTTTGTAAGGAAGGCTTGGATTTGGCTTCATCTAAATTTGTAGGACTGAGCATAAGAAAATGACCTTTTTTGGCAGTGGAAGAGGAGTCAGAAGTATTAAGCTGTCAATTGAGTTTTTCTCGTTTTGCTGGTAAAATACGACCCCTCGGATGACTCCTTACCAGGCATGGCATAGTGCGGCTCTAAAGAATGCCGTGTCTTAAGTCCTTCTTGGTTTTTAGAATCTTGCATTTCTGTCGAGAGTAGTGGTGATTTCACTTCAGAAGGTGCCTCTTGCTCAAAGCCCTGAAATTCCAGATGTGCTGATGGCAGCACACTACCATTCTAACCAATCCCTCTGTTTAAGGGCTCAGCAGAAAGGGCAAGGAATGGATAGGGATACTTGCAACCTCCCAGCACTTAGAAGTGGTACTATTACACTAAGGTGTAAGTGTGATGTTAGAACAGTTGGTAGACCCTTGCTGTGCCTGTTCCCTTTCCAAACAGAGGGCCTCATTCTTTAAGCTGTCAACTAGCACTCTTTCACCACCACTAATTCACTTGGAGTCCCTTTTTACAATATAGGATCGAACCATGGCATCACACTGCTGTCTGACACTAAAGGCGACCCATATTCTAACTCTGGTATGAGTGGGGACAATATAGTGCTGCAGTAGTAATCGTATTACAGATTAGGTCTTCAGTCATAAGTACTTATCTATGGCACAGCTGGGGAAAAGTTTAGAAATCCGTATTTTTATTCTTCCAATGGCTGTTAGAAAGCAAACTGTGTGATCTCGCAAGAGGCCTCGTTAGAAACTTCCTCCAAAGATATTTAATTGCTTTCAGGGGTGTCAAACAAATTGGATATTGTGCATGTTTCAATGTATGAAGAGTTGGGAAGTGTCTATCAAGATTCACTTGAATCAAGTGCTAATAAAAAAGGCAAATGCCATATGCATTGGGCTGTGTTTAACAGGAGTATCGTTTGGAAAACAAGCGAGGTAATTATTCTGCTCTATTCGACACTGATTAGGCCTCAGATGGAAAACTTTAGTTTTTGGCATCACATTTTAAGATAGGCAAATTGGAGTGTCCAGAGAGCAATAAACATGATAAAACATTTTGTGAAAATTAAGACCTAAGAGGAAGAGCTGAGAACTGCTTATGTTAATTCCAGAGAAGATCTAGACGAGGGGAGATATAATTGTCTACAAATGCATGAAGGGGTATTAGAGGTCAGAGGCCAGTTAGTCTCATGCAATAAGGACAGACCAAGAAATAATGGGCTTAAGCTGCATCATAGAAAATTGAGGTTCCATTTTAGAAAAAGATTTACTTACTTGAACAGCTATGCATTTGGAGCAAGAACAGCCAAAGGAGATATGGAATCAACTTCAGTGGAGCTAATCAAGGCTAGATTTAAAATATATCAGAGTTTAGGAATAACTAAACCCGTTCTTCCACGAAGAAGGGGGTAGAATAGATGACCCTCTAGGGGTCACTTCCAACCCAAATGGTTTTGATTATGGCTGAAGTGTTTATTTTTCTATACACAACTTTGTATTCTGTGGCTGACTTTTATGGGAGGACAAAGGTGGTCTACTAAACTGTTCTTTGCAGTGACTCTTTGAATCTCCATTTTTAGGACAGTAATAACAGAAGAATTCAAAGTGCCTGATAAAATGGTTGGATTTAGTAAGTATCCTAGATGTTTTTGTTTTAAATTCAGTTTCTGAATATACGTTCTGTTCAGGAACAGTGCTTATTGTGGTGGGTGAGGAATAAGGCACACAACTTCAATCAATGCCACTGTGAATTTACTGTCTGTGAAAAATCTTGCCTATTAATAACATCCCCCAGTAAGGGCAAATTAAACTGTCTCTGCCACAATGCCCTGCACTTAAAAACCCAGATATAAACTACCTGTTTGCTGGTAAGGGTTTTACAGTGATGAATATGGAATAGGGTTTTTTGGGGTGTGAGGTGGCAGGGAACACAGATTTCTGAAGATCTGCTGTTCTGGTAACTCTGGCTGTAACGACAGATTCCCCAGACCAAATTACATAATGGTTTGCCAAGAATGAATCCATTTGCCTGTCACCAGAACCAGTTACTGCATTTAAGTACACTATTGTCAGTGGGGTTGGGGGAAGAGGGAGGAGAGAAATAGTGTTTAAACACTTAAAGTGAAAGTTGAATTTTAAACAGATGCCTAGTGAGAAATAACTGGGGTGCACTTTCCTGCCCAGGTGGATTTCTCTCTCCTCTTTCTTCCTGATTGTCGTCGTCGTCGTCTTCTCTCTCTCTCTCGTTCACCTCACTCTTGCACCCTTGACGATGTTCTCATACCCTTCACCCTGATTCCTGTGTTCCTCCAGCTGTTCACTGTTTCTCCTTTCAAGGGAATCCTCCTGCTGTCATGACTAAAGAGTCATGCCACGGCATGTTCCATAACCTTCGGATTCCAGCATGCCATCTCTTCTGGTAAAGGAGCATCACCCCAAATGCTCTGCTTAGTGTGTGTGAAGAGTGAAAAGGGAAATAACAATCCATGTTTACTTACACACACAGACTGACCGGGTGTCCAACCTGAAGCTGAAATTGAAAACACTCTCTTCCTGGCTCAGTTCTTTATTCATTTGTTGGTTTCTTATAAAGGAGCGGCACTCTTTTCTTTCCTTTCCCCCTCTCCCCCCATGGCCTCCCACCCCAATCTCTTTTAGGGGCCAGGTGCTGGCCATTCAGAAGGTAGTTCTGTAGTTCCGTAAGAAGGAGGCCTGGGCAAAAAGTTGCTTCATGCCACACAGTAAGCGGGTGATAAAAGATTCAAGCTCAAACAGGTACTAGCATAAGCAAGTTCCACAGTGGAGGGCCCTCTACTGAGAGAATGTTGACCCAATCATGGCCTGCTAGACTTGGCTGACCTGCAGCTGTGTTCCATGTTCCTCTTTGGGAAGGGTGCATATGGCTGGCTGTGCATGTTCTCTCCCTGCTGTACAGTGTGGAACACAATCGTCATCCAGTGATGGAGGGGATCTAAGGGAGGCCAGCTTTCACTTTCAGCTTGAGGTCAGGCATGGCACTTCAATATAAAACCCAGGTGTATTAAAGTGTAGATCAAACCAGCGACATGCTCTTGAAGGAGGGACAGTGAATTATTAAAAATAAATAAATAAAGCAACACCCAAAATACCTGTGCTTTGGCTGCAAAATTATCAGGACAGTGTTCTTTTCAGACCTGAGATTCAGGTTGTCACAGGACAATAACCTTAAAACACCTTTCCTGGCCTGGCTCTGTTTAGTGACTTATTTTTACCTACCATGTATTCTCAGTTCAGTGTAAGACTTGTATTTACAAGGAAATACAATTACATTTTTTGCTGAATTCTAGTAATGGTTCTACCATGACATTGGCTTTCTGTGTACCAGAGTATGGAGGCCTGTTTTACAGTTTTGGAATATAGTCTCCCCTTTATTGCCAGTTGCAATGGAGTAAAGGGAGCAGATACTCTGCTCTTGGCTAGGACTACAGTAAATTGACACTTGTTGAACTTGTTTCAGTAATCGGCAGGGGCGGTGAACAGATCTCACGGATCCAGGCAGAGTCTGGCTGCAAAATTCAGATTGCTCCAGGTAAGAGCTAGTGTGTGTAGTGGAAGCAGGGCATGGCATTGAAATATGGCATGTCCAATAGACATGGAGACCTGGCTGTCCATCACATTCATGTGTGTTATCGCTGGTTACCAACTGATGCACAAGGGAATTCTGTTCTGGGACTGATCTCCATACCAGCACAGAAAACAGACCTGTTAGCTACTTCTGGGAGCAAAATGAGGGGGCCACCTCTAATCAAGAAGCAGATGCAACTTAAGTGTTAAATTATAGTCCATGTTGTTCCCTACAGAGATGGGAAATGCTCCTATTTAGGGCTGTCTTCCAGTGGCACTTCTTTGGAGACATCAGATGTGGATTGTATTTAATTGCTTAGTCTGCTCAGTTTTTGGAAACTGAAATTTCAAGAGGTCGGGAGTTGCTCCTGATAGGATCCATCTCAAACTAAAAAGGAGACTGTACCAGTCTGGTGCGGTATGCTGCGTATTCTTGCTTTATACTATTTTCTGTGAAGATAGTCGGTGTCTCTGCCCCCCCCCCCCATGGGAAAACAGAAGTGTGTTACTATATAGTTATTGCAAAATACTATCTTCTGGGTTTTTAATCTTAATTGGCAGGGAGAGATTTAAAAATAAAGGAAACATCCATTTTGTCTTTGAAATATGTTGCTCCTGGATATCTCTGAATTCTTATTAACATGCTCTATGTGCAAAGGGAACATTTTAGTGCTGCCCTTTGGTCACTGAAGCAGCTGACCAGTGTTTTTAATCCAATTGAATTGCATGTAACAACTTGTTTACTAGGAGTGTGACACTTAAAAGAAAGCTAATGTGGAATATATAGTTGTACTAAGTGTAGGAAAACACCATAATCATATCAGTCTAAGATGCCACAGGAGCAAGACTGAATACTCAAGCAGGAGTGAGTGTGCAGGGTGATTGAAGGATAAATAAAATACTTAGAAAATATTTGCTTTATTTCCAGATTCATAATTATAATGAATTGCAGCCAAGTGTTCAAATCAGGTATAGAACCTGATTGCTTCACACAAGAACTGTGTGTACTTTGAGGCTGCCCTTTGTTCTTGAGATTGGATGTCTCTAACCACCCTCTTATAACGTGCAATCCAGAAAGGATCATGTAGATTTTACTGCCACTTTTAACCATGAAAAAGCTAGTTCTGTAGGCTATGCCTTGGCTGCTTGTATCTGCCTGCTTGGCTGGCTATTGTTGGCGATTCAGGAGTTGTGAAATATCCAGTCCTTGTCATGTTCTCGTTCCCTTCACAGACAGCGGCGGGATGCCCGAGAGGCCCTGTGTGCTTACCGGAACACCAGAGAGCATTGAGTGAGTCTTGTTTTGTTCTTTTTTTCTCTCCTTTCCTTTCCTCTTCCTTACCACTGTGTTCTATCAGTGCTGCCATTTGGTTAGCCACAATCCGCAAATGTTGGCCTATAGAAGCTTTAGGGTCACCAGACTCTAGAGCCACTTGGTCCAACACTGAGATGTTTACTTATCAAAGGCTTTTCCAGTTCGTCTGCTGAACCCTCTGCAGAAATTCCCATGGAATTCCATTTCACAGGGTTGCTCTTCGGGCACTTAGGATGCAGTTGACTAACTGCAAGTTTCCAGGATACTAAATTAAGCCATTAAAGGTCACTCTTCTCCCCTCCGCCTTCCCACTGCTACTGAGATGGCCATCCTTCCAGTTGAAGAGGGGCTGCACAAGGCCCCCAGAGCCTGTCAGTTGCACTCCTGAATAAACTGGGGGTGTTGCTCCAGAGCAGAATGAGGCCCATCAGGATGCCTCCTCCATATAGCTGCCAGCTAGATGCGAAGGACTGAACTGAATATTTGAACTCTGGTCCCTGCATGGTAGACACACATTTGGCAATCCAGCAGGGGTTTCTATTCTGTAGGCCTATAGAAAATTTAGGGACAGTGTTTCCTCCCTCCCCCTTCCCAGGAGCTGAGTTTGAGACTCTCACAAACCAGTTGAGGACCTCCTGCTGGGACTGGATCCAGGATCCTCAGGCTTACAGGAACACACTTAACATATGGAGCTGCTCTTTCTCTCCCCAACCTTTGGGTAGGTGGGTTTTTTAAAATCCATCTGGAAATCGTTGAGTTGCATTTTGATAAAAATATGTAGGCACAAAGACGGTCTCTCTCAAGAGAAGACTCACTAGTCTTCCGTTCCTATGAGATCTAAGGGTGCTTAAGTCCCCTCACTCTACCATAATTCTGCAGGCATTGAACCAGAATAAGTGTAATTGGCAAGCACATATTATAGGGCAAACAATATGGTTTTGCTGGTATTGAGGCATTTTTTTCTTCTAGCGAAGAATATTTCAGAACAAGAGCAAAATACTAAAAAGCTGTAATGCCTGATGAGACACTTGGGAAAATGGGTAAGAGCAGATCTTAACACCTACAGTTCTGAAATATGCAGCTAAACACATACTCCTATCCAAGGCTGTCTCAAGTGATCCCACTTCTTTAGACTTGTGAAGCTGAATGAGGAAGAAGGCTCAATAACAGGGCAATATTCCTAATAGGTTTTTTTTTTAAACAACCACCTATTATCTTAAGTATTCATAAAACCCTTAAATTTTGAATAAAATTATGTTTTAATGGAAACAGTAAGGAAGACCATTGAAACAGAGGACAGATGATGCTCTGTGTTTGTGTGCCCTCTGTTTTAATTTCTCCCTTACTTTTTCCATCAAAAAAATTAACTTAAGGGCTTTATGAATACTTGATTGATTTTGTGCCTTTTTTTTTTTTTTTTATTAAAACAACCAAGAACACAGCTGTTAATTTCAAATCTGAAATCTACTTCTGGAAATTTGAGCTCCTGCCTTGCTTCCTGATTGAGGCCTGAGGTTGGAGTGATTCTCTGCTGTTGGACGCAGGCCATCGGACCCCCCCCAACCCCCTGAGTTGACACTCCCAGGGGAATTCATCCAAAGGGGACAATTCCCTCAGAGTCCTGATGTACATGGGATGGTTGGATGCTAAGTGGAGGAGAGAGGAGGAACAGCACCCAAGTGCAAATGGCTGACTGCTGACCTAGCTTCAGCCTCTTGAGTGAAGGGAAGGGGCAGGTAGATGGCAGCAATTAACATGAAGATGGAAAGCCACTGCCAGTCAGCTCAGCCATTATAAAGCTGCCAGGGAGCGATCTCCTGGCCTTGTCATCCGCCTGCTTTCACAAGCAGCACTTAATCTCCTGCCCTCGCTGCTACATGAGGTCCCTGCCCCATTTTTTGTACAACCTTAGCAGCCCCAGCTAGGATGGGAGGCTGCAAGCAAACCCTGCCAGTGTTGCTGGGGGAGAGTAGGCCGAGAAGAAGGGATTCACCTGTGGCTCTGTGTCATATCAGAGGGTGGTGGTCTAACCTGCTGTTACTGTATCAGAGCAGCACTCCTCGCCTGCCTCAGTCAGGAAGTGAGGTTGTGGTTGCGATTTACAAAGATTTATATTAACAGTACCACTTCAAATGTGGTACACCCCAGCTGTGGTGAAGCCAATGCTTTAAAAATGTGTAAGCATCAAAGGTGTCAAGATGCACTCCTTCCTCCCTTTTCCACTTTTTAGAAATCAAAGTGCCGATAGGTGTTGTGAAGGGGAATTGGTGTTCCAAAGCATAAAAGCCATTGTGCTAACCATGGTTTTTTTCTCATCTCTTCACTTCTCCTCTCCCCAAATGTCTCACATTCCAGTGGTTTCTTGGGCAGATGAAACAGTGTTGTCTAATGGTCATTTTCCTTGCTTCTTTTCAAAGACAAGCGAAGAGGCTATTGGGGCAGATAGTGGATCGCTGTCGGAATGGCCCTGGCTTTCACAACGATGTTGATGGCAACAGTACGATCCAGGAGATTCTGATCCCGGCATCCAAAGTGGGTCTAGTCATTGGCAAAGGAGGCGAAACAATAAAACAGTTACAGGTGTGCAAGATGTTTTTACTTCAAGGAACTTTGCTAGGGGAAAGTTCCTCTAGATTAAGGGTTCCCAAACGGTAGTACACGTACCACCGTAGTATGTGAGCTTGGCGTTCCATCCATTCACTTCACAACAACTTAAGAAGGTGGTATGTGACCCAATAGAGATCAAGAAAGCGTGCTTTAAAATAAAGAGCCTCTAGTGCCTGCTGTAGGAGGTTAATGTTAGACTTTCACCTTCAGAGATCTGGGTTCAAATCCAGCCCTGAGTTACAAAAGGAATGATCTTGTCCTCAGTTGAGCTCCTAGTGGATGTTTGTCTGCATCATAAGAGAAGCACCCAGCTGTGGCAAGATGTATGTGCTGTTTAGGAAGGGCCCTCATCTGGCATAGCAAAGGGTGTCCCAGGTCAGTATTCAGGTGCCTTGGTGAAGCTGCTTAATGCCTGCTGTGCTGTTCCCCAGGATATGTTTCATCAAATTCATTACTTTTGTAGGTGAAGTTGGTATTTAATCTCCTCTTCTCTCCCTCTACTCCCATGAACACATCTGTGTGTAAATCAGTGTTCCTGGATATATTTTTTTTTCTCTGTCTATCTTGGTATACTTTACAAATCTTTCAAGGCTATAAAGGGCTTCAGAAATACATTTATGCCAAGATAGTAATTGTGATTTTTGTTGAGAGCTTTAATTTTGGCTGTATCATCCAAAGGTATCTGGCACACTGTGTAATTGTGTGTTTAGAGAGGTTCTTATCTCACTGTTACGCCTGGATGGAAAGACAAAAGTTGGATTTTCTCTTTGCAGTGGTCTCTGCACTAGAATGGGGTATGGTGAGAAGCGCGCCCCCTTGCAGTCCTGTGCTCAGGCTGTAGAGCAGTTGTGGTCTTTTGTAAAGCCGAGTATCATAGATTGCTTAAAAAATAGCATGCTGGAAGGCTGCTGATCTGACCCATATAAATGTTAGGTGTCCAAACTTTGGTCACTAACTGTGACCATGCTTATTCAAGGGACCATGCTTATTCAAGTGTTGTGTGGCTTTTGCAGGAGCGAACAGGTGTGAAAATGGTTATGATCCAAGATGGCCCATTACCGACGGGAGCAGATAAACCTCTCCGTATTACTGGAGATGCTTTTAAAGTACAGGTATGGAGTAAAAACACTTCATGTGATTCTGCGTAATTGTACTAACAGAACCATTAGACGCTGGAATTGTTGATGGTGTTTGTGAGCATGTAGCGGAGTTAAATAAAGCTGTAGATGCTTTGTTAGAAAACGATGGCTGCTGTTCATTCTAAACGTCTACTGATGAAGGTCCTGGCACCCATGCTATAGATAAGACTCTAGTGTAACCAGAATGTTTAATATCTCAGACAGCCAGTTAACACTTGTAATCTGAAAGCAGAACAACTCATGGCACCAAAGCTTAAGCGTATTCAGTATTTATATTGCAGTTGCATCCAGGGCCTCTATTGTGCTAAGTACTTAAAACGTATAGTTGTGACTTCAGAGCTTGATCCCATGATCCAACCGGAGGTGGTAGGATGCTTCGTAGTGGATTTTTAGTCTACCAGTTATAGCAATTTGTGCTTATGAGGTGCCTTACTAGAGCCTGGCACACTAATCTAAATTTAGACAACTCTCAATACATTAAAAGGCTGGTACAGCAGTTTGTTGCACCAGGTAGCACCCAACAGCTAAAGTTAAATTTTCAGTTCCTGCCCAAGCATAGGAACAATGGGTGAGATCTTTCAGAAGTGTTCGGCACCCAGCTCCTATTGATTTTCTGTGGGAGCTGAGTGTCTGGTTGCCTTTAGAAACACCTGCAATGATAGGGTGTTTCAAGTCTTTCCTGAAGAACACTAATATCCTTTCCTATACTCCTAGCTGTATCTAGCTAGTAACACAGCTTTCAATTTTATGAATGATGATTCATAAACTAGCATTACAAAAGTGTAGATCCGTAAGACAAGTTTAAAAGCACTCTTACATTTTCAACCAAACTGCGTCTCGCCTGTCACTTACACTCTCTAGACTGCCCCTCTGTCTTGCTGGATGTGCTTCAGCATATTTTCCATGTTCTTCCTGAGCAGTAAATCCCATGCAAATCAGAATTAAGGGATCTTGGACTGTAAACCCTTCAGGACAGGGATTGGCTGGTTGCACAGCACCTAACAGACTCTGGATGCTACAGTAGTTGCACTTGGCAGATAATTTTGAAAATGGCACTTTTATTAAATCATGACAATAACTTGATTTCTTTCCATGTCAACCTTTTTTGTGATAGCTACTTCAGAAAAAGGGTTTGAGTTCTGTTCAGCGGGAAGGGTCTTAAGGAAATTAAAGTCCCAGTTAAGATTATATTTTAGAAACAAATGTCCATGTTTTTTGAAAGACACTTTAAACAATTGCACATGGGGATCTTCCTTCTAAAAAGCTATCAAATTGCTAATGAGGAAGGAGGATGCAATACAAAACAGATCTCCATTAAAATGGTGAAAGAAATCCCAAGTGAAGGAATTTCAGTCTGCTTAATATAAGAAGCAATTCTGCTTGATGCCACCTAATCATTGAGGCCCTGAGCACCAAGATGGGAAGTGGGATAGACATGAGTTAAAAGGTAACCATAATTTTTTTCCCCACAGCAAGCCAGGGAAATGGTACTGGAGATCATCCGAGAGAAAGATCAGGCAGATTTCCGAGGCGTACGAAGTGATTTCAGCTCTAGAATGGGAGGAGGCAGCATAGAGGTCTGTTCTTTTCACAAGTGCTATGGTTACCTCTCCAGGGTGAGGGATGGAGACCATTTAACGTCAAACATTGCCAGTGAGATTTATTTCCTTCACAATGCTCCCTGCCTTTAAATATATCGCACCCATCCACCAGAAGAGGCTCACCAGCTTTCCAGAGAGGGCATTTGTTTGGGCTTGCGGTGGCACTTCCATCTCTTCCAAAATTGTTTTTTGGAAGTGCCGTTCTTGTAACGTAGAGGCCTAATTTTGCTAGGGGAAGGGATTTATGGCCAGTGGAAATAATAAGGATTGAAAATTACCCATACGCTTGTGCTTAAGAGGGATAAGACATTATCCCTGGAGCTTCTTCATTTGGCCTGGCATGGTACATAAGCAGGATGAATACTCCTCTTGTCAAACTAGTAGAATATATGCCAGTTCTGAGTTTTCACACTGCTTTTCTTTTCCCATCAGGTCTCTGTGCCCAGGTTTGCTGTTGGAATTGTAATAGGAAGAAATGGAGAAATGATCAAAAAGATTCAGAATGATGCTGGCGTTAGGATTCAGTTTAAACCAGGTTTGTGTGAGAACAAAGGTCTGTTGCTTTCTGATCACTGTGCGAAACAGGGACTGCCCAGTTTTATTGCTTAGTGCATATCGACAGCAGCTAGTTTTGTCTGCTTGTAGTTACTTAGGCTGTGTCTACACTGCACTTCGATCGGTAAAACTTTTGTCAGTCACGGGGTGTGGAAAAAAACACACCCCATCCAACAGAAGTTTTACCAACGAAAAGCGCTGGTGTGGACAGCACTTTTTTTTTTTTTTGTGTGTGCGCTTTTATTTTGCTGGCAGGAGAGCTCTCTTGCCAGCAAAGAGCGACTACACTGGAGACCTTACAGCGGCACAGTAGATAGTGTCCCTTTCTAACACCAGTTTAAAATGACATGCCACCTCCTTGGTTCCTCATGCAGTTTTTACAGAGGTTTTCTGCTTGTTGCCTGCGAGACTGGAAAGAAATTGTATACACCTCATTTTCAAAACGTTAGACATTATGGCAGCAATGTCTTGGTCTTGTACCTAACTGATAAAAAGAATTGGATTATGGAAAAACCTTCTTTCCTGGCTTTAAAGTACTCCAGGATATTCCTGGTCTTTAGGGATCAGGACTTGACGAATTCAAATAATTTCCTCTGGATCACTTGGCTACCTTTAGCCTATTAAGAATATAGCAATCTCTTTCAAGGTTTATCATGTTGCATGTGAAAGTGTTACCTTTCCACTATTAGACTCTTCTCAGATAATCAGCATGGGTTCCTAGGTGGGTTGGGGGAAGGGCCGAAGGTAGAGGAGAAAGATGGCAGGTCTAACACAACAGATCTACCTATGGGAAAACACTGGCTATAGCCATATTGGAGAGAAGCTTCATTTGGTGGGTGGGCCTTTTCCCCTTTTTAATTAAGTCTTTGTCACCTCTCCCTCCACAGATGATGGGATTAGTCCTGAAAGAGTCGCGCAGGTCATGGGGCTTCCTGATCGGTGTCAGCACGCAGCTCATATCATCAATGAGCTTATTCTCACAGCACAGGTGGGTTCCGCAGACACCCATGAGGCAAACACCTATATTAATAGAGAATGGGAAAGGTAGTTATGGGAAGTACATAGTAAACATGGTGGTATGGCTATAGGCCACCCTCTAAGAAGGAAGAGAGGGTATTGAGTAGGCAACTGTGTTCTCTTTTCAGGAGGCCGTTTATGCTGCTACCCATTAGTGCTGTAGTGTCACTTTCATAAAGTGTTTTGCTATCCTTGGTGCCACTTAACCATGTGCTGGTTCGACTATGGAAGGTCTCTCAAGCACATCCATTTAGTTCTCGGATAGCTTAATATTGTCGGCTTCCTAATTGTACATTTTTAGTATACTAAGAAAATGGTGAATAATATACTGCTTATTTACGTAGATAATTAACAACATTTTGCTCATGATTTGCATCAAGCTGCATTAGGATGGTAACTGGAATTTAAAAATAGAAAACCGCATTATAACATTTATATTAAACAAAATAACCTTCAACGTCTTGGATACAAACGGTTCTCGTATCAAGACATGTTTCACATTTACACCTAAATGATCCGCAGCACAACAGCGATCTTTCTGTGGTTTGTCCAAGGCTATGGAAATAGGCTTCAGTGTATTCAGCGAATCTTCTACATTTCTCTTTAGTCTGTTGACTGCTTTGGCTGTGATAGTTCATCTATTTTGTCACTATTTTCTTCACAAATTCTCATTAGAATAGACCAGTTCTTACTAAATAGATCAAAACAGTCAATCACTGAATTCCGTCGTTTCATCGCAGGGGAGAATTTGTTTGGATCCTCCTGTTCTTTTCAGTGAACCTGAAGCAAGCTGGTGGTTATGAAAATATTTTGCAATTTCAGCAAGATTTTTTCTTTATTCCTGGAGTTGTACTTAACTCTTCAAATGAGCACTGCATCCAAACAAATACTGCGCCCATATTTTACAAGTTTCAGGTTCCCTTCATTATCCTCTAGATTTCTCCTCCTCTTTCCTACATTTGCAGCATTGTCTGTGACAAAGCTATGCATTTGACACTTTAATTTTAGTTCAGTGTGTTATAGTTTTAAGTATTCTGCTGTATGGGCATTTCCTGGTGTATTAATAGTTTCTGTAGGATAGACAACCCCATCTTCTTCTTTTGTCTCACAAACACACATTACTGGATCATTGTGTACATTCTTCCACGCATCAAGACTCAGATTGACAAATGTTCCATCAATGTTTTTTTGCAAGCTCTTCAATTTACTTCTCGTATACTGTATCCAGCAATGTCTGCTCTGCTGGGTGGAGTGTAGCCTGATCGTAATGATTGAACCAAGTCAATGAAGTGTTTGTTCTGAACAAGTGGAAAGGGAGAATTCTTTTGCATAAATGAATCAAGACGTCTTTTCATCTGTGGAGTCTTGCTTGAATTTACAGGGCCTGATTATGAACTCAGCTGTGGTTTCACTGGATGATGAAGAAAAAGACTGTAAATGAAAGACTTCCTCCTCCGGCAGCTGTTTGTACCACCTGTTTAAAAGCTATAAAACTGGGTTTAGAATAAATTAGAGAGAAAATAAATCATGAGGATTGTCTAAATCTATTTAAACCCTTATCTCTAGCAACACACCGAACTGGTTTGGGGTGGGGGAACACGAAGACGGACATTTTTTTTAAAATGTTGACGTTTATACCTAAAATCTTTACTTTTAAATAGGAAATCTTCACCTGGGATGTTTGATTATATTGAGCAATAAAAAATGTCAGATGTCCAGCAAAAAGTAATTGATAAATACTCCCACAACAAACTCACATGCCAATTATCTTTTGAACACACATTTTGAAATTCACAAGTAATCTCTCCCCCAAAAAACACATTTATGACCGTAGTCTAAGTTATCATTTACTAGCATAGTAAGATAGGGTAGGCTGTCCATAAGAATGGTGAAAAATTAGTCAGATGGTTCAGACACATCCACCTCATCTTCAAAGACTTTGCCTTTTGAGGAGCACTTTTCATAATGTTTCATTCTGACCACCAGGCCTTGCATCTCTTTGTTGCACTGTTTACATTTGGTATGTGTTCCTTTTTTTTACCCAGAGGTCCAAGAATTTCTTGAAAATATTCCCAAATAGGGTCTTTTGTACAAGCTGCAGCCATGACAGGTGTTTTCTCCAGTTCCCTAGTGTTGAAATCAACCCTAGCGGCTGCACTCCGATTCCCACAGTGTCCTGCTTTGACACCAGTCTTGCTCCTTTCTGGTTGCACACTCTGTTCCTTCTCCCTTGTTACATAACTCCCCCACCAGTACCTGCAGAAAACACAAGAAGTAATCACGCTCCGAGCCTTCTGCTCGCGTAACCCATGTGCCTTTTAGATTTTATTTGTTTAGCAGCAGAGGGAAGCAGCTGAGAAATTAATGGATTTCTGTTTTTTGTATCTCTGTGTACACCTGCAAGGAGACAGAGCAAGGCCATTTACTTGAAGTACCCAAAACCATCCAGAAGCAAGGACTGGTAGTTACTGGACAGATCAGTATCTTTCCATGAGCTGGAGAGCAAGTATCCATGGTGGGTGGAGTCATAAATATTTTTAATTTGAGATTTGAACCTATCAGAGCTCGGATAGGGAGAAGCTATAAAATAGGAGTATGAGACCACCCAGATGGGCTCAGTGGATGAGCCTGATGCAGGGCCGGCTCCAAGCAGGTGCTTGGGGCGGCCACTCCGGAGAGGGGCGGCACGTCCAGTTGTTCTGTGGCAATTCAGCGGACGGTCCCTCACTCCTGCTCGGAGCGAAGGACCTCCCCCTGAATTGCCGCCACAGATCATGATCGCGGCTTTTTTTTTGTTTGTTTGGCTGCTTGGGGCAGCCAAAACCCAGGAGCTGGCCCTGGCCTGATGAGATACACGATGGTGTCTTCTGGAGTCAGAGGTAGGGTTCCAATGCCTGTGGTGACTTTGCCAGTCTCTTGCACCCAGTAGCATAGCCTCTGGGCACCCCACAGGATCAGGCCATTAATATAACACATGGCCTGCTGTGCTAAAGCTTGACCTCAAAAGTTAGATGTTTTTCCCCTAATTGCTTTTTATATAGAAAAGCAGCCTTGAACTCAGTTTTTTTTAAATAAACTCATGGATTCAGCATATTTATTTTATATTTAAACATTTTAAGAGATTATAAGTTTAGGCCTTAATATTTCGTTTACATTCAGATTTCATTTTAAACGGGTTTATTTTTAAAAAGAAAAATGTAATTAGTGTTTAAATAACCAAATCTGATTTAAAATTTAAAAAATCCAATTTTCACTTTTTCCAAAAAAAAAAAAAAAATCAATTTGTATCTATCCTGATTGGGGGGAAATTCTGGACTTGAGGGTTGGGGTTAGCATGGAAAAGCTTGCCTCTACCACAGTGCTTGATAAGGGTGAGAAGTGCTCAGAACGGCAGAACACGAACTGAGCGCACAAAGAGCTCTTTGCTTCCTGGATCTTTTCTGCAGGTTCTAGCTAATGGATCTGTACCCTGGATACCCATCCTTGTGCTGTTCTGAAAAGGCTCTAGGGCTGGAAAGCTCCACTGATCTTTCTGGAAGGCCGTGGGGGAAAAAACAGCCTTTTGTGGCTCTTCCCAGTGCTGTTTGAAAACCTCTTTACATACATGGGCAAATCCTTTCCTCAGCCACTTAATCTTTGCACCCTCTCTGACATTGGCCTGTGACAGCAGAGGGCTTTTACTTTGCAGATAAAGCATTTGGATTCTTTTATCCTGACCTAACACTTCTTTGAATTTGGACAACGTTGGTTGGAGGTTCAAGTTGATTTGGAGCAATGTGTATTTCAGCTGAGGGATTCCAGTAGTTCTCACGGTAATTGGCATCTGAGAGGGTTAACTTTTGGCTTCTATGAGGCCTTTGGTGCCAAACAGTGTGCATTAATGCTAAGGTTTCTGGTTTGCTCAGGAAAGCTTAGGTAACGAGCCCTGCTCAGATTGGAGCCCAGCAACTAAAAGGACTTTGAGTTTCTGCATACCTGTCGGTTACAAAAGGATATTCTGTTTGAAGGCATGCATTTATATCTACTTGCTGAAATAAACCTACAGAATCAGGAAGACACCTGTGACCTTCAGAATCTCACATACAGAGATGAAGGCCAGGAGTTCCGTAGTTTAGTGATATTAGTGGTATTGATTATATCATGCAGTTTAAACTCTACTTTGCCTTTTTTTAATGTGGCAAATTAGTAGTACAGGTATTGGGGGTCAGAAAAAATATTGATGGAAATGCTGTTTTTTCCCTTCAAGGAACGAGATGGCTTTGGAAGTCTGGCAGTAGCCCGGGGAAGAGGTCGTGGTCGTGGGGACTGGAGTGTTGGGACACCTGGGGGGATGCAGGAAATAACCTACACGGTGCCAGCTGATAAGTGTGGTCTTGTTATAGGCAAAGGTAGGTGCTGCGGACATGACGCTCTGAGATGTAATCTCCGTCTCAAATGGGGGTTCCTAAACTTTACTGGAGTGGCTGTGGTATTTCCAGTACTTAAAATTGTGGTTCAGTGACCATGACCATACAACATAGGAGGAACTTAGTAAGTATAACCGCCTAGTAAGGCAAATGCTCTCTGTACGCTTCCTTCTGATGCCTTGTCTCACAATTGTACTTTCTAGGCTTTTTTTAATATGAGGAAGGGGGTTTGTGCATGCAGAAAAGTTGTACTCTGGGTTATCAGGTCAGGTGTACATGTTGTGCAAAGCAGCATCTCATGAAAAGCCTTAGGTCCTTTTGAGGACCCTTTCTATCAGAGTGGTTTAAAGTGCAAGGGGCTAGACAAAACAGCTGCTTTTCTATAGTGGTACCCTTTTGTCTTGTATTTAGTTTACACTCCATTGCATGGTACTTCTTGTTGGAGCGAATGTTGTATCTCCTTGTCCATGGAGATAAGCTGGGCTACAAGTAGTCACTTGCTGATGTAGTCACCTTTAAGTTAGAAGTCTGTCTGGAAACAGCAAGATCTAACCTACCCACTGAATTTAATCTCCTGGTGCATAATAGACTGGGCAGGTGCCCTATGAGTGCGTAGGACTCCTTAGCTTGCCTGGAGTCTGTAGTTGGCATAACACTGCTGCCTAGTCATTGAGCTCCAGTGTACCAAAGTAATGGAAACATTTGTGTTCCCTTCTTAGAACAGTTGTGTCCCAATCAAACAATACCAAGTGCAAAGGTGAAGGCTTCAACAGCAGTTGTAACTTGGCTCTGTGTTTCGTCATGTTATAAAGTGTGCACCATAACTATATTTAACTAGAAACCGGAATAGAAATTCTGCACTGGTGCAATGCACCTGAGTTAATGTTGGAATCAGGACTTTTTGGTTTTTTTTTTTAACTACAACACTAACACATGAAAGTAGTTTGTATTTAATTTCTCCATACTCTAGAAAAGAATTATTCTGTGTGCTTAATGTTAGCATTTCAATAGTCCCAATTCTGCTTTTAGTGTCCCTGGAGTTGAGGTAAATCAGGTAGCAGTGGGTTCCCTCTTTGCTGCTGGCTAGAGAATTTTCTGCCAGGCTGGATTGCTGCTTCCCTGTTACATTTGTGGCATAGTGATGTCTATATATCATTGAAAATAAAAGCTTGGAATTTGCAGAATGCAGCCAGAAGAGTGGCAGTGCTCTTAAATTCAAGAGAAGAGGCTCTGTTTGTTTTTCTCTTTTCTTACTATTTTCTTCTGCGCTTGGTGTTAGTGTGGTTTTGAGGGGATTTTGCCATGTTCCAGTGACATTTGGCTTTTTTCATGAAGCACTTTATACCAGTTATCATTGGGCAGGATGAATGTGCTGTGAAAATCATAAAGGAATTGGCCTTCATTAAGACTTTTCAGATGCTGCTGTGAACATGCTTAGGGCTGACTGCTTTAAGAAAGTTCAGTTTTTAGAATTCATTCCCTTCAAATCTCCCCATTCCCAGTTTCGTCCTCTTCCCCCCCTCCTCCTATAGAAAGCTTTAAGGAAACTCTCTAAACAGTTTCAGGCTTAGTTTTTGCTGTAACCCTATTCACAAGTGTAGTGAAAATATATTAGCAATGCAAAAAGTGCTTTTGTTCCCTCATAATTCAGAAACCGCTGAAGATATTGTGCTCAGTCTTTCAACAAAAAATCCTGTCAGGGCAGAAACCAAGCAAAGGAAAGTTATTCTCCAAAGCAAAAGTTGTCAGCATGGTAAAATATAATAATGGAAACTACCATTGCTATTTTAACCATTGCAGTAGCTACCAATACAGTAACCATTAGAAAGTACAGAAAAGTAACTTAGGTTTCCACAATGTATAGAAATGTTGTCTCTTTAACATAAGCGCTGTGATCTGGAGGAGCGAACACAGGGTTAGGTGTGAGAAGCTCCTGAATTCTAATGCTGGCCCTGCCAGAGTCTTGCCGTGTGACTGTGGGTGTAAGCCATTGTACTTTGGTTTCCCCGTCAGTAAAATGGGACCGCTTACCCGAGGCTTTCAGAGGATTGATTATTAGTGACTGTACAGTGCTTTGAACACTTGAAGTTGTGTAATATTTACTTGCAATCAGTACTATTGGGGTATTTACACTGGTATTGTTAGTTTGTTTTTATCTGTTTGTTGGGAGTGATGGCTGTAGCTTTGTCTCCTGGGAGTCTTGGATGAGAAATGGATATGACACTCATTTTCAGAGCCTTCTGTGTCAGTCAGTTCTCTTCCCACGCTCCCACTATTTCTGATCTTTTGTCACCTGTATGTCAAGTGGGAGGAAGAGGGGATGTTATTTCCAAGGTTAATACTCTTTCTTATGGATGGCCAAATAGGAATCCTCTATTCTAAAACACCTAGGCCTGGCTGGGGATAAGGGGTTTAGCCATTTGGCACTTGGAGTATTGAAGCTAAATTTCTGGATGGGTCAGCCGGTGAAACCCTAGGGGCTGCTTCCACAGAGAAATTAAGAGCAGAGTCCCAAGTTGGCTCTTTAATGGAAAATTTCCATGTGAATGAGATTCTAATACTGCATCTGACTGAGAATAAATCACTTAATCTTCTCATTATATTTTAACCATTTTCTTCAGTCATTAACTACAGTCATGAGACTGATGTGAAAGAAGACTCTGGGAAATGCAGTTCAGAGTAGGGACTTGGCTTTTTTCTTACTAACTCCAATTTTTTTGACATATAATGGAAACAGATGTATCAGTACAGCAGGGGTCACTAGAGCAATTTCTGTAAATTCGGTTTGTTAATCATACAGCTGTAATGTAATCGTTATAATCCTGGGGTGACAGTGTGTTTAGGATTAAAGAATTTGGAATAAGAGTTATTTATTTTTACTGGAAAAAATTCTAAGTAACGTAATGAAACTAAAAATAGGCTGCTTTAGAATTGGACCTTTCATGTTGAAGACTATGAATTTCATGTAATCTAGACTATTTTGGGTACTTATCTGGCCTCACAATCTTTAAAGTATTTATCCTCACAAACATTCTGTGAGGCAGGTCAATGCTGTTAACTCCATTGTAGTGTTGGGAATCAGAGAAGCTAAGTGGCTTGCCCAAGGTCATGTAGAAAGTCTGTGGCAGAGCAAGGACCTGAACTCGGGTTCCAAGCTAGTCCCTCGCCTTTGGACCATCCATCCTCTACAGCAGGGGTCAGAAACCTTTCAGAAGTGATGTGCCAAGTCTTCATTTATTCACTCTAATTTAAGGTTTCGCGTGCCAATAGTAAATTTTAACGTTTTTAGAAGGTCACTTTCTATAATATACGACCAAACTGTTGTTGTATGTAAAGTAAATAAGGTTTTTAAAAGGTTTAAGAAGCTTCATTTAAAATTAAATTAAAATGCAGAGCCCCCGGACCGGTGGCCAGGACCCAGGTAGTGTGAGTGCCACTGAAAATCAGCTCGCGTGCCACCTTTGGCACGCGGGCCATAGGTTGCCTACCCCTGCTCTACAGGTTCTGAAGCTGACACCTGCATGAGCACCATGTCTACAAAAGGGTAGATGTTAGTACCTGCCATATTCCTTGTTACCTTAAAAACTGTCCTTGAGGGGGTCAGAGGAGGAAGAGGAATTCAGGCCGGATTGTTACAAGCTTTGTATCCGCCATGCACACAGTAACTGACCCCAGTGCCTTTTCCACATGAGCATGGTGAGCGTTCTGTGGCTTAATAAGGAAATGCGAAGGCTCACTGAAAGTTGTTTGTATTTTTTTCCTCTAGGGGTGGGTAGGTGCAGCTTTTCTTGTCTGAAAGACTTGGTGTAGGGTGGAGTGGAAAGCCATACAAATGTCAAGTGCTTTTTCTGTGTGCTGGTGCCTGGAAACAAACTGCAGCCTCTCAGGGGCCCCGCTGGATTTCCATGATAAATACAGCAATATTGACAGATAACGTGGCTGGCCCGGCTCTTGTCAGCTCTGCCTTTTAGCAGGTTTGATTAATTGCTTTACAATTTCACGTCCAGCTGGGGGGCCACTCCTGGATCATTTCTGCCCCCCGTCAGGTAGAAGAATGGAGCAAGCTGCCAAATAAGTCTATAGACAGCCACCATGCGCCGAGCGGGTGACCTCATTATGAAGGAAGGTGAACTCCTTCCGACACTGCAGCATCATGTTGGCTGCTTCATCGTATTTGTATGCTCCAAAGGCATAGTGAGAAGCTATCTCGAATGGGAGGAGAGTACCTTTTGGTGTGTCAGAGGTAGAAGGATTCTGATACCCAAGAATGTGCAGTATTTAGAGGGATTAACATACAACCTTTTGTGAACAAGCCTAGAGAGAACTCACTTCACTCGGTGCAGAATGGTAAAAGAAGAAGCTGGTAGGAAACAGACCCACAATTAATAGCTTCCCCTAAAGATTTCTGCTCTTGGTAACTTGCATAATGAAATGTGAAATGCTCATTATGGAGACAATTTGAAACTAAAGACATTGTGGCATTTGCAACTGGGCAAGGGTAGCAAGTCAGAAGGAAGATATTTAGACCTCAGGAGAGGTTACACATAGTTTTGCTTTGATGTTCACATTAGCATCTGTCACTGATACCAAGTTCTCTTCCTTGCTATACGCTCACAAGTAGGCAGGCTAAAAGTGTAAAACTGTCTTCCATTCCATATGGCAGCCTAGTGAGCACATAAGCAGGCCCCAAGACTCTCAGTTGATTGTGCACACATCCTAACATCTTAAATGAAACAATTCTTGTTTCAAAATTCCTCTCATAACTTTCCAAATCACAGTTGAAATGGATGGTTTCCTATTTGGCTGCACAGGATAATCTGTTTTGCCTGCATAAGGAAGGATGTGGCATAAAAACTTCTCTAATCCCCCAAAATGCATCTAGAAAGAGTTAATTGCCTAGGGGTGACTCTTCCTCCCACAAAAGGGGGTATAGAATGTTGAAAAGGTCACAAGTTTTACATTGAAATGAACAAATGTACTCAATGTCCACACTTTGTCTTGAAGTTGTGTTCAGGGCTGGTTTTAGGAACACTGGCAAAAACAGGGAAGCTACCTATGGATACACTTTAATCAACTTTCTTGCTCAATTGCTCATTAGTTTCCTTTTCTCCCCCTTGCAGTGTATGTTTCAGCTAGTGCCCTTATCTAGGTCTGTAGGAATCAGAGCTGTAAAACTTCCCCCCCACCCTCTTTTCTCCAGTTGAGTGGCGCTGATCTGTAAGTTCTGTGAAATTCCAAAAGAAGAATTGAACCATTGTAACATCGGCTGAAGCTTTTGTTAAGCAAATTTCATTAAGAGACTGAGACCTCGCAAGTTTTTTCACGAAGTCAAACCAGATTTCATTAGCTCCAGCGTGCCTAAGAGTACTCTTGTGTGTTCACTTATCTGAGAGAGCTGATTCACTGTTCATATGTTTGCCAAAGATGCACTAAAGGACATGTCTACACTTGAAAGTTATTTCAGCTTAAGGTAGGCTGTGAATTTAAAGCTTGAATAATTCCCCATGTGGACACTCTTATTCTGTGGTAAGTGTCCACATGGGGAGCTGTTTTGAGTAGCTATTGTGGTTAATTTCCTCGTGTATACAAGTCTGAACTCTAGCTGTGAAGTGACAGGCTGGCAACTGTGAACCTTGCATTGTTCCAGAAGTGTGTGTAGCCATTTGTGCTGCCTTGCAAGTGGGAAGTGGCTGCAGGAGCCAGTAGGATTTTAAGGAAAGCACCTATTGAATGATGCATAACCACAGGAAAACTACCAGGCTTTGTCCTCACTGCTAAAAAAGGTGTGTTACAGTGAGATAAGTAATGCACCTTAGCTGTCGTGCTGTCAAACAAACAAAACACCTGTTTCGGCAGTGAACATGTAGCCTTAAAGTGAGGAAGAATAACAATGGATCCGTCTCAGTTACTTTTCTTGAGAAATAACTTCTGCATTTGTACTGATTAGCTGGCCCTAAGGGTAAGAGATGGTGGTAAATTAGCAGGAAGAATCCTTGTCTTTGGTCTTCGTTGTTCACAAAATATGTGCCAGTAATAGTGAATTTGCTTAGCAGCCCAGCAAAGTGTGCAAAGGCACTAAGGTACATACCCTTCTTCAGACGTTAAGTGGCATTGGCTGACCCAGTAAGAGACGGAAGTCTGGCATGTAGCAGCAAAGACTTGGTCTCTGGGTGCACTTATAAATAAATGGAAAGGGGTGTGGTGGGGATGTGAGCCAAAGTATTATGACTATATTCACTGTAGTGTTTCCTTCACTGCTTAGGGCAGACACAAGGGTAGGGGGAAAAATCTGTTCCAGCTGTAGGACGTAGCTTTGGAAATCATGATAATCATCTCTCTATATAAATGAAATGTTGTATGCTCATCTCTTCTCATGCCTTGATTTCCCTTTTCTGCAGGTGGAGAGAACATCAAGAGCATAAACCAGCAGTCAGGAGCCCATGTGGAGCTGCAAAGAAATCCACCTCCCAACACGGACCCTAGCGTACGGATATTCACCATCAGAGGAGTTCCTCAACAGATTGAGCTCGCTAGACATCTCATAGATGAGAAAGTTGGTGTAAGTGTTATGTGGTATTGCTTCTGAACTGGTTTTAGTTGGCGTTGAGTGTTTTTACTGATAAAGGTTTGGGTAGATGGGGGCACAAACTTCTGCATTTTGTGGTGTTAATAGTCCGGCTTCGAAACAACATGCTTGTGAGCAGACAGCCTGAAATGTCCGAACTGGCCCTCCAGTAGACCTGGATTAATATGGATGGATTTACTGTAGCCTGGAATGTTTCTCCCAGAAGCCTGCTTCAGTCATCCAGTCTGGTCTGCTGCTCTGTGATGGATGGCAAATCTAATGCTTTGCCAGAAGAGATCTTGTAGGGTACCAAAAGGGTGTCTAAAATCAGAGCTGGGGGAGAAGACTGAGCTATGTTGCTACTTGGGGATTATGGAAGTGCACAAAGGGGGTGGCAGGATCTCTGACACTACAGACTGCTGTTACTGTAGTGGCTCTGTGGTGGCTCTTAATCTACCTGTTACAAAGCCATGGGTGTTGCAGTGTAATGGAACCAGGCCAAAGAACCTAGTCAGGTGAGACTTGGGTAAAAGGAGGTGAGAAAATATTGAAGTGGGACCTAGTAAAACTGAAAAAGCAGCCTTTATACTGAATTCTTTGACCATTAGCAGTAAATATGCCCAATGGCCTGTGATGGGATGTTAGATGGGTTGGGATCTGAGTTACTGCAGAGAATTCTTTCCTGGGTGCTGGTGAGTCTTACCCACATGCTCAGGGTTTAGCTGATCGCCATATTTGGGGTCGGGAAGGAATTTTCCTCCAGGTCAGATTGGCAGAGACCCTGGGGGGGTTTCGCCTTCCTCTGCAGCGTGGGGCATGGGTCACTTGCTGGAGGATTCTCTGCACCTTGAAGTCTTTAAACCATGATTTGAGGACTTCAGTAGCTCAGGCATAGGTTAGGGGTTTATTACAGGAGTGGGTGGGTGAGATTCTATGGCCTGCGTTGTGCAGGAGGTCAGACTAGACAATCATAATGGTCCCTTCTGACCTTAAAATCTAATCTATGAGAGAGTTTTCGATCTTGGAGTACATATAGTGAAACACTTTCATACATTTCTAAGTCCCACTGGCTTTCAGCAAGACACTTAGGAGCCTAAGCAGTTTTCAAAAATAGGCTCCCAATTCACTTAGGCGCTTTTGGGAATTTTACACTTTCAGAATTGGTGCCATGAGTGGTATATCCTGTGCTTTCTGGTCCCTTTTCTTACTCTTGATCTAAACATAGTGGCTGGGGTTTTTTTTGTTTTTTAAAATGATGGGAGGAATTATAACATTCAGTGTTTGTGGATTCTGTGACAGGGTACCAGCATGGGTGGACCTGGCGGTTTTGGTCAAAATCCTTTCAGCCAAGCACCTGCTACACCTCATCAAAAGTAAGTTTCCACAACGTCCTGTGAACTCTAACGTAGGGAGCGTGAATGTGAGCATTTTAGATTGAGGCGTGAAGGTTTAAAAATAAGTGAAAACTTGTAGAAAGTCAGATTGAAGACTCCTGAATCCAAGGATGAGTGAGATGAAGCTTTGAAGCCCAATTATAGAAAACTCCTAATTGGAGCTGCCAGTTCCTGCCACATCTAAGCACACCCACCATCAATGCAGCAAGGGTGTGGAAAGAAATTAGCAACGGATACTGTTGACCTCAAGTCTGAGTGAGGTTTGATGTGCCCTCCTTTCAGCTCTGCTAACAGTAACTTAAGGAAGGCCTTCAGGCTCACTTCTCCAGTATTGGACCAGTCAGGAGTTTCCCCCTATTTTTGCATTAATTCTTGCCTTAGCAGCTGCTGACTCCTAATCATTTTGATGCTGTTACTGTTTTTGTGCATATGATCTATTAAGAAAATGTTCTGTCCGTCTGCTTCAGTGTATGGTATTATAATCCACAGTGGTCCTCAGGCATTCATGACACAGGGTTGGGGCAGCACCTACCAGACGTGGCAACAGCCTGGACAGCAAGTCCCAAGTAAGTAGTTAGCATTTTGGTTTAAGAAAAATCCAAAAGTTAATCTGTACTCCACACAGGTACACAACTGCAGGTCTCGTGAGCCCACTCGTATGGAAGATGGTAGAAGAAGTTACACATTTAAAGTGCATGCATGCAGGTGCACCCTGGAGTAAGGGATCAATGCTCCTGATTATACTAGTGTAACATAAATTGAAGGCACGCAAAGAACCTGTTATAAATCACTCTTTGCTGTTAGCTGCTTGTTTTAAGCGTCCACCCCTCTTTCCTGCAGGAGCTTGGACTCCCTCCCTGCTTCCCCCTAACAAGATCCTTCCCACCTCTCTAGACTCTCTCCCCTCCTGCCTTCCCCAGTGGAGCACTGGACAGCACCATTCCCTCCCACTAGCCACACAGCCTGTCATTAGCAGCCCACCTCCTTTCTGCTCCTGACTCTCTTTGCTACTCCCCTGCTCTCCTGATGTGAGCTGCCCTCACCACTTGTTTCTCAGCCTGAAGGAAAGATTGGGATTCTGGGAGCAATGAATGAATGGAGAAGAGAGGGGGTTGGTTGGTGAAGAGGGTAGGATTGACTCCCGTCCTAGTTCCATCTCCCTGTGACACAGAATACCCACCCCATCCCCCTTACTGGAATAGCATGTCCCTGAAAGGTTGTAAGTACTGACTAGCACCAAAGCTGTTAAACGCTGGGAATTAGTCAGCGCCTTACCGGTTAAACAGGACAAGTTGGTCACATGGCTAAAAGTAAATTACAAATTCATTGTTGGTCAGAGTTCCAAAACTTCCGTCCTTCACTCCATTCACCAGCCCAGAAAAGCCGATCTGCAGCTGTTTGCTTGCTGGGCCAACTGGGCTGCGGAGGTGCCTGCTTTGAGTGGCTATTGCTCCAAGCCAGGCGTTTGACCTCCTGATTGTTTAAACCCCCAACCCGTTCAGATTGGGAGAACAACAGACCCTCCTTAGTTTAGGTGGCTCCAGCAATGCCATTCTCCTACATGTCACTCTAACACATGGAGCAGTCATTTCACGCAAACACCAACTTGTTTGTCAGCAAGCCCAAAGTTAATATTTTTCTCTTCTGGTTGAGGTGGTTTCACTTTAACTCTTAACAGAGGCCTAAACTTTCAGACCAAGAGGCTACTTCTTTCAGAAACTTCTTATGCCTTCCTTATGCCAAAAGGTGAATCTGGTCAGAAACTTGGTACAAGTCTCTTCACCTGTGTTGGGATGATATGGGGTATTTCAGGTGCTGAGAGAACTTTCTGTACATTTTTAAATACTTGAATAACTTAAGTTTTAAAAATAAGCCTTTCAAACTTCTTAGGAATGGCAAGTGTCTCTTTAAGTGTTATGTTTCGTTTAGAAATAAGAATCTGAAAACTGGTTGCTGCCTGTAGCATGCAGTTTCCCACTAACAGACCTTCTCAAGATGTAGCACTCCAGCTCTACATACCACCTGGAGTGCTGCACAGTGATTATAAGTGCAGCTGTATCCATATTTCCAAGAACAGAGACTAAAATTTGGTGCCATGGAAACCATAACTCTGAATATTCTGCATCTTGTTCATGGAAATCCCCTGCCATAGTGCATTATTAACTTAACGTTTCTAATATATATGTTACAATAGCATAAAGGGGCTCCAATTGGGAACAGGGGCCCATTTGTCCTAATCTCTGTACAGACACTTTCAAAGACACAGTCTGTGCCCCAAGGAACATACAGTCTAGGAAGCATTGAACTGTAAATAATTATAGTGGATATGTAGTTCAAATAGCTTAAAGTAGTAAAGTGATGCAAGCACCCAAATGTACTCCTTCACTAGGTAGCATTATAGTAAGGTACTAATGGTCACTAATGTTTTCCTGCTACCTTTACTTTGTAACACCAGAATATGCTACTTGCAATTATTTTCAGTTTGCTTTGAGTTCAGGAGGGCAGTATGTCCTGGGTTTTAGGAACTCCATCATAACTTTCTGACTTAAAGATCAAACACCATGTCCACAATACTCTCCTTTCTGCATGGGGAAAGCAGTTAGTAGAACTCTGCTAACATTATTTGAATGAAGCAGGGAAGGGTACCGTTAATATCTTGACTCCCCTGTCCTGGGATCAGAGCTATCATGCAGGCTTCCTCACCACTCCTGTACGCTCGAGGCTCTTATCTTTGCTTTCATGTAAAAAGGCTCTGGGTGTGCTTCCTTTTACATTTCTGAAACATGCTGTACTTGCCTCAGAGTGTGTACATTTAAAAAAAACCAACACCCCAGATAACTTAATATTTTGCATGAGAACAAGGGGAGTCCTTCGCCACCAAAACAAATCTGCACAAACTTTGCTGTCCAAGAGCAATTATTTACAAAGGAAAAATCCTCCTAAAATAACTCTCCCATACATATCCCACCCTTCCTCAAGCAAAGGTTTAAGAAGAGAGATGGGCTTTGCACCGCACCTTGAAGGTCAGCAGACTTGGGCTATGAGCCGATGGGATAAGTGAAGGCTGTTCATTGGCCACCCTGCCGCCAGCCCCTGATCAGATTTGGGGCCTGTTTGCATGCAGAAGTCACAATGGCACAAACACCAAGCCAGACACAGATGAAAAAGCACGCCCCCTCCCCCAAATGCTTCCTGAGGCTCCAAACTGTAAACCTCTGGGCAAACCCTTTACCGGCTGGGGTCTGTACCACCCCTGCCGTGCTCTGGGTCAGGTGTCTTGCATCACTGCTATTAAACCTGGTAGGAATGTTGGCTGTTGCGTTCCATGTCCACTTAGAATCCTCCATGTTCCTGTTTATAGCCAGGCACACTCTGAAGGCAGTCTTGGTAAAGAGAGAGGACAGACAAGATAATGCTGTGCTTTAAGCAGACCTCACTGCTTTCTTCTCCTGCTGCAGATCACAATGGTACCCAGTCAGGCCAGGTGGAGTTCACCAAGGCGTGGGAGGATTATTATAAGAAACTAGGTAAATACCTGTCTCCTACAACTTCTTGTTTTTACACACAAAGGTTTATCTAAAATCCGCTTCTGACCATTTCCTTCCCAGCCTGTTCTAAAGCAAGTGTCGCAGCCTGGTTTCCGTGGTCTCATTAGCATTGTCAAAGAACCAGATGAATCACTCTTCAGAACAGACTTTCCATGAGCAAATTCTAGAATGTCCCCCCTCTTCCCTTTCACCAGCACAGCCCCCCTCGTGAGAGGAGGGGCGGACCCCCCAACCCTACACATGTATTTAGATTTTAATTACTTCTCCCCCATCTTAAATAAATTAACTGGCCGGGTAAAACATTTTGCCGTGAAATGTATTTAGTGGCGTGTCCTTTCAGCCCACTGCGGACTGTAATTCTCCTAGAAGAAAAGGCATTGAAGGAGGTCCTTTGTTGGCATTAGCAGGTGGACAGTCAAGGCAGCCCTGACCTCTGCAAGAAAAGGTCTTGACTTGTAGCTTTGGTCAAGTCTTTTAACCCGCTTTTATGCCCCTGGACAGGACACTGCTGCCCTGTTTCCTCCACCCACTTCACACTTTCAGTGTATTATGTTCACCCTTCCCCCCCAGCCCCTGCCACTTCAAAGCTCTCTTCAGCCTGTGTTGCAGTGCAGGGCAGCACCCAGAATTGAGTATGGAGAGTGAAGGCAGTTAGATCGCCAGGAAGAGCATGCTTCCATTTTTTTTTCTTTGTGCCTCCCATCCTCACCCACCAGTCTAATGCATGCAGTGGCTTTCGTGTAGCGCTTATGCATTTTAGTCCGCCTGGCTTTCCTTGCTGTGTCTCTAACTAGCACATTGTCTGTATTGCTCTCTAGTTAGTCCGGCAAATGATTCTGCAGGTCCTGTGCATTAAGCATAATGGTACGGGTAAGGGGGGGTTCCCTGGGCCCAGGTGGCTGGCCTCTCCCCTAGTTGAAGCTTAGATATGCTGAGCCCATTAATTGGATTGACTCTTTTCAAAGGGTGCATGTGCTCTCACTAGAGAAGTGGCTGCAGAAATGTTTTATAAAATGATTGGCTCTCTTGTGAGAGACCAGGCAGGGGTGAGGTAAAATCTTCTATTGGACCGACTTCTGTTGGCCAGAGAGACAAGCTTTCGTGTGTCTGCACAGCAGCACAGTTTTCGAAAACAGTCTGCATCCATTGCCAGCATATGCCTTCCAACTAGCATGGCACCGGTGTGTTCTGGGACTTCTAGAATAACCTGCTCCATAGTGTGCATCACTGTTGCTGGAAGCAGGTCTTTTGGATGGCTTCTGAATGCAAGGCACAGCGTTGTGGGATGGTGTTGGTCATGCCACAGAGCTCGCGGCTCCCTTGCCACGCTTTGACAAAACCAGAGTAGGCTGCACAGGTTCCATTAACACTGAGCTAAAGACTGCATCCCAAGTACTGCAACCGGCTGGCGTGCCTAGCACCTGTAAGGTGCGTGGGATAGCTGTTGTGTGTGGCTGCAGGGTGTCAACAGACACTGCAAACTAGGTATTCTAATTGATGGCTCTTTGCAGTGTGCTGTCACCGAATGAGCAGAGGCTATTCTAGCCCCTCAGAATCCGTTCTGAGATGAACATAAAGAACAGCGTAGTGATCTCAAGCTGGTTCCTTGGATGCTCTGTCATCGGAACTTGGCTTGGCAGAAACTGGGTTGTCAACCAGGGATGTACACATTTTTTTTTCCATCCCAGGTCCCTCTCTTTTGAATGTGAATATAACTGCCAAAGACACAGGCAGTCTTGCTCACTGGCACAGGCCAGTGCTGTTCAGTCTTCCTCCTCCATCATGGTTCTGCCAGTGCCCTTCAGTTCTCCTGTAGTACCAGGTAGTAAACATTCTCCAGAGGTTGCCGGTTATGTCCTAGGATGGCTTGCGATGCTGGCTAAGTGTTTGTCCAACAAAGTCAATTTGGCTTCAGCTGGTCACCACAGGTAGGAGACTAGTGTGCTGCTCCCTGAGGAAAGGATTAAAATGGGGACAACTCAGGCCCCCTTACTCTTTAAAATAGCTCGTCCCAAGCGAAGAATCCCACCTGTTGTAGCAAGGCGTGAAGAGGACTGTTGAGGGCATGGGCAGTAGACTTGGAGCCAGGAGCTGTCTGTTGGGGAGATGTCACTAGCTAGAGACTTGTCACCTGTTCCTTATTGACATGCCCGTTGTTGTCCTCTTTGCACAGGCCAACAGAGCCAGCAGCAGAACAGCCAGCCTGATTACAGCAAGGCGTGGGAGGAGTATTACAAAAAACAGAGTGAGTGAAACAGGGCCGCTGGAGATGAATAAACTCCTGTTATAAACAGTTAGCTCTAATCCATTAACTTGTCTCCACTCCCTTGCATCATAAGGTCCCATTCCCTTACAAATCCCCTTTCTGTGCCCTCCTGTTGGCGAGGGTGCTTGTAGTTCTCCCACAGAAAGCTTTACGTCTTGCTTGTTACTGCACCATCTCAGGGCAAGGTGAGGCCAATGAACTACAGTCCCCAGTGGACTGTTTGTTCCCTTTCAGGTGCACCTCGAGAAGTTGGACTGTATTAGGAAAACGTTGGCACATGTACCTGTGCCTGAGTAGAACAAGAACTGACAAAAGGCCTGAAGGCGGGTGGGGCTTGCTCTCCGAGGTGTAAGAAAAGCGCTGTACTTTGGTGACTGAGGAGTTGCGGGGGTGGGGTGTCGTCTTGTTGACAGTTCAGAGGAATGCCGCTCCAGCCGCTTTCATGCCCTAGCTTCTGGAGCTGTTTGCTGTTCCTCACCTGGAGGACTCGAAGGATGAACAAAGCAAAATTTCCAAGCCAAGTATCCCTGAACAATGGGAATAATTGTTATGCTTTCAAAGTGCCGCACCAACTAATAACCTGCAAGTCTGCTTAAAACGTGTCCTGTTCTGTCCAAACGGCAGGTAGCCGCTGCTGCTGTATTTTCAGATGTCTGCTGTATTTAAACATTACAAAACAATATCGCGAGTGTATGTTTGTTGGCTTGCTGTTGCCGGTTCTCGACTACCTGTGTTTCCTTTTCGTCATCCAGGTCACGCTGCCAGTGCTGCTTCTCAGGCAAGTTCCCAGCCGGACTACACAATGGCATGGGCGGAGTATTACAGACAGCAGGCTGCCTACTATGGGCAGACACTAGGGCAAGCTCAGGCCCACAGCCAGGTCTGTATTTGTGTTCCACCGAGCTCCTCTGCTGCTGCTCCTCTTCTTAGTGTAGTTTAGCATTGCCCCAGTGTGGGGAAGACCCCACCGTGGGCATAGGCAATAAAGCTGCCTTGATGTCTGAGACACAACTAAAGAAGAGGGGAAATCAGCTAACTGCAACCCACTGTGCCTCTCTGTGGGAAGCTTAATACTTAACTGAGCTGACTGGCTTGCGTGGGCGCTTGCATCACAATCCACATGCTACCAAGATCTCTGCATTTCAGAGCTAACGGATGGCCCAGCCTTGCACAAGGGGGCACATCCAATTCGCAGGGTCACGTCCACATGCGGACTTCGACTTTCATGCATGTTGGGAATCCTTGTGCCTGGGTTAGGTGTTTGCAAATATACACAAAGGCTTCAGAAAAGCTGGCCTGCAGCTCCAATGTCCTAACGGGAAAACACGTCACTGGAAAAGTGATTGTACTGGGCATATCTGGTAGCTAATTCCATATCTACCTTAACTGTCACTCAAGCCCTGCAGTTCAGTTGCCATCTTTCCAGTTGAAGGTTGAGTGGGATTCATTTTGGATCCCACCATCAAAGCTTCTTTGGTCAGGAGTAGCTGTTGCCCGCAAAGTTAGACTTGCTAAGGTGAACGTCTCTGGCATTTGGCGACGTGTATATGCACCTCCCACATGCAAGTTATGAAGATGGCTGATATTTAAAAACAGCACTCCATATTAAAATCCAAGTTAAAGAGCTAGATTACTTACTGGCTTGGTAATGGGTTGCAGAGCTCTTCACCACTGAGTCACTGGTTTTAATAGAGCCTGGCAGAGCCCAAAAGTTATTACTAGTTTGTGGAAATTGTTGTGTTTTTCAACTAATACTTCATCCTTTCTTTATTGGAATTTCATAATTTTTCTACCAGCTCTATGTCTAGCTGAAAAATCCAACAACTTTCATGAAGGATTTTCATCAAATTTCAACTCACTTTTTGTCAATCTGAATTAAAAATTTAATGAAAATTGCTCCCTTGGATGTCTTTTACCAGCCGTAGTTACTAGCATATGATGGGGGCATGGTAACAAGTGTGAAATGACTCTCTGGTCTGTTAATTTACTAGTGGGCAGGTACCTCTCTCAGTGCTTCTGTTTGCACTATTAGGGAAAGAAAGATGTTAAGGCCCAGACTTTACCCTCCCACACCCCAGGTCTGGGTAGAAGCACACTCCTAGGCAGTATAGAAAAGTTTGCACTGCCATTGTCTGTGCATAATTCGTGAGTATGGCTGTCCGGCACCTTTCATCAGCACTGAAACTCCAATTCCTAGAGAGACAAACGTTTGGCCATAAAATTACTGAAGGTGCAGCCCACTGTTCTGCATATTCACTCTGGTTCCAGACTTGCTGGAAATGCGGTGGGAGGGAATATTTAGTGTAATTAAATAACTACCTTCTGGCTGATCTAGATGATGTACTAAAGGGAGTCCCCTTCCAGTCTTCTATTGAAAAGTCTGGGCCTGTGGAGAAAGAAATAAAGTTCTTTGAGGGGCATGGACTCTCAGGAAGAAAGCTCAGGGATAAGAGGT
This sequence comes from Trachemys scripta elegans, assembly GCF_013100865.1. Classification (NCBI taxonomy): domain Eukaryota; kingdom Metazoa; phylum Chordata; order Testudines; family Emydidae; genus Trachemys; species Trachemys scripta. The sequence goes on from NC_048314.1 coordinate 15,308,115, forward strand.
ATTATGGCTGAGTTCTTGCAGAGACTTACTTCTCAGGTATCCCTGTGTGGTACAGTTAGAATGGGAAATGTGGTGGGCAGGTGTTTTCTGGAGATCACTTTAGAACTTGCTGCTGAGTAAGGCTGTGTCTACACTTCAGAGCCTAGCTTGGCGTAAACCCCCAGTGTAGACTGAGTATGCTGACAGGACTTTTTCTGTCAGTGGTGGAACCAACTCCCTGAACGACAGCAGTTATGCCAACGGAAGCACTCGTCTATAGGCATAGCTGCATCTATGCTCAGGTTTTGCTGACATAGCTATGTTGGTCCGGGGGGGTGGGGTTGGGGTGTCAGCCTTGCCTAACAAAGCTGTCAATGTAAGTTTTAAGTGTAGACCTAAGTTGACTTTGTTTCTTTCTCTTTCTATGCAGGAGCAGTAGAACAATGTCCTTGTGGCAAATTTTTTTCTTGGAATCATTGTGGAAGAAAACCTTTTTGTAACAGAGGTTTCTAGATTTGCAACATTTTGATGAAGACTTTTCTGTTTGTTTGTGAAACACTAGTTGTAGGATAATCTAAACTGAACTTTTCTAAGAATCAGGAACAATTAGTAATGTACTAAACTTATGGACATGCTGGTAATTTTTTGTTTCCAAATTTGTAAAAACTCCGGGATTCTTTTTGGAAAGAAGCCAGAGAATTACAGGCACCAAAACGCACCCCAGAGCTGTGACATTTCAACATGTGGTTTTTTGTGTGTTTTTTTTTTTTTTTCTTTTTAGTTTTCAATCTTTTCTGTTGCAACAGAAAGAGTGGCTTGGAAGTCTTAGGTGGTATGTAACAAATCCTAAAAAAAAAAAAATTTTAAACAGTATTTAAATATTCTTAAATATGTAAATTCATTAAATGTTTTACTTCTAATTTCTTGTATCTTGGCTGTCTTTTTGATTTTATTGCATTTTTTAAAAAACTGAACTATGGTATGTATTGTAATTAATTAATTATGTGAATTCTGTATTGAGACACTTACTGTTTTGCTGTCAGGCAAGTGGGGGGGAGGTATTTTGTAGGGTTTGTATAATTTCTAGAGTTCTAAAGGGTAATATAAAAATGTGTTAATTTTTTTAGCAATACATTTTTTCATGTCTCCATTGCTGGTTGCATTTATGTATCTAAGACCTCCAAGCTTGTTTAAAGAAAAAAAAACAAAAAAAACCCTTCCTCTATGCTCTCAGAAATATAAATACTGTTATTTTTAATATTAAAATGAATCTGCTATTAGTACCTTTAACAAACACTGTGGAACATTAAACCATATAAAAAGTAGTAACTATTTTTTAATTCCAGGGTGTTTTTTGCTTTTTTCATTTTTCTTTTTAAATATTTTCTTATCTAATATTTGTCAAATTACCTAGAGAAATAAATGAATCTAGTATTAACCACAGTATGCGCTAAATAATTTTGATTTAATAAAAGGGATAATATGATTTCCAATGTTTACTGTAGTGTTTCTTGTACAGATAACAGTGTATTTTTAAAGGAAAAAACGGAATTGAAGCTATTTTTTCTTGCATTTTTAATTGACCTGCGGGACATTCCGTTTTGAAATGTACTGAAGTTACTGTTCTTGGGTTCTTTCCTTATTTTTTCCTTATAATGCTTGAAATGTCTAACTATAAAGAAACACCATTGGATAATGTTGAGCATGATGTTAAAAAAAGTGTTCTTTTTATTTGACTGACAGTTGCATTTTACACTCTATATAATAAAATTTCCACAAGATGTCTTGTGGGTGAAGTATTTTTAGTCTGCTTTACTCCGTTTGCTCACTCTCCTCTGAAAGTAACTCTAGTGAGCGTGAGCTAACTGCTTTTACCTCAACAAGCTCCATCTCGGCCTGCATACCTGGCACGGATCGCATCAACTTAGCTCCAATTGATTTCATGTTAATGGTTTTGGATAATGCCATTACGTTGACTTGAGAGCCTTAATTCCAGTCAAACTCTTAATGTCATATGGATGTGTCTTTTGAAATAATGGGGCACGAAGGAGTTCCACAATAAGGTATTCTAAATGTAAATGCCTATGGCCGGAGAGATCTATTTAATAAAGGGAAGTTTTCTATAAACAGGAATGATCCAGAAGGTTTGTCTACACCTGCGTAAACACAGTTATTGCTTGTTAGTGCATTAGCAGAGCTTGTTTTATAATCTCCTTAACTTGTTGCTCTTCTCCCAAAACGTTGTCCTCAGTGCTAGGAAGTGGAATATTTTAGCTTACGTTTGCGCTTCTGGTAGTGTCGCTACTCGGGACCAGGTCATTGGAGCAATGCCATCCTCCCTTACAAAAAAGGAGTTTGAGTCCCTGGGAAATGATGGATATTATGGGATAGCAATGTACGTTAACCATTGAACGACCTCTTCTTCCTCTCAGGAATCACGTGGACAGGGAAACTTTCTCTAGCTGCAACCAACCCAGACTGGGCTGAATCACTTGCGAGAAATCCCTTTTTTATGTGAGGTTCATTTCCCACAACTTAAATAAAGCTTTGTCCACCCTTCTGCCTTCTCAAACACCCAGGCATCTGTAGCGGAGTTGGCGAGGGTTGGGGGGGGGGGGGGTAAAAAGAGATTCCCATCTGTAAAGCAGTGACTCGGAGGCGTGTAGAGAGCCGGAAGAAAAGAGACTAGAGCATCTTTAAATACACCTCCAGAGAATCAAGAGAGACGTTGAAAGATGGAATAGTAAAAGCCACTTGAAAAGAGGGGGGGGGGGGAACTGCAGGAGGAGAGGGCATAAACACTGATGATGGGAATGGGAATTGGGGAGAGGGCATTACCGAGAAGACTTCCTTCTAATTCATCTTCCAAGCTCTGTGCCAAAACAGCATTTGGCATGGTTCACAGGGAGCAATTGTGTGATAATGAACCCTAAGGTGTCCATTAATTGAAGACTGAGTATTGCGGATTGTGCCAAGAGTCATAAATGGCACAGGATTGTGGGAGGATGCATTTTCTTAAATGTATCTGTAAGTACAGATTAGCGAGTCTCCCCAGTGAAATACCCATACTATAAATTATGGAAATCTATCCTTCTGATGCAACCTTTTATTGAGGGGGTGGGGCAGCAAGAGAAATAGTTTGCAAGCCTTTGAAATTCGGCCTGTCATTAAGATGGCGCCTGCAAAGCTGGGTTTTCATCAGCAGTCTGGTGTCCTGGAAGGCTAAAGTGCTTGAAATGATACCAAGTGCAGCAGTTGTCTTCCATTATTGCTGCATGGTCATCAGTGAAAGGGATGCTTAGTGCAGGAGCAATTTAACGTGTTTGGTCATAAATTGGAGTTTCTCCTGCTCAGTATCAGCCCTACAGATGCAGGCAGTTGGGTAGGGCAGCCAGAAAAGTCTAGAGTTTAGTTTCCAGTAGGAATTGCGGGTGCTCAGCACCCTTGCCAATCAGACCCAGGAGTCTAGAAGAGGCATACGCTTTGCCTAGGGCAGCAAAAACCCTACAGCAAATGCTTCTCCAATCCTTCATCCAATTCTTTTCCCGAGGCTCAATCTTTGTATATAGCGCAGGGTTCTGTGGCTGCAGAATCTGCTGGAAGATGCTTCACAATGAAGCTTTTGTCTTTTAATTTTAAAGTTCGTCTTCTCATGCTTGCAAAGAACTTGGAAACCAGAACGTGTGAACTGAGGCAGTGCCTTCTTCTTGATGCTCCAGCCTCTGGACTTCAGAGCACATGCGTGAATTGCCCCCTCCATCTCAATGGAAGTTAACTTGGACACCTAGAGAAGATTTAAAGGTCCATTTAAACTGTTTCACTGCTGATGATTTTAGCAGAATGAATTTCTCCCATGATCCCATATGGCACTGGGTGAGGCATGGAAGGCCAAGTCTCAAATATCCTTCCGACTTCTCCCAGGCATTCAGGCCTTGTTGCTACAAAATCTCATGAGAATGAAACAGATCAGTGCGAAACCCAATGCAAAGGTGATTGACATCCATGTGGGCTTCCTGTTGTACTAGAACTCTTCAAATGTTCATGCAGTTGGTGCCGTCTTTGTCTGCTACCTCAATGCCATCTCCTGAGTTCTTACCCTTCTTCCCATGACCTCTCATGGGTGTTTCACCCTATGTAACCACCTTTCCGGTGGGGACGGGCAGCTTAAAGCCTTGGGGATGCTGACTCCATGGAACTTTGGTCTGGCCCAGGCAGTGCGCTCTCTGGGTTGCTTTGTGCCAGGAGAGGTGTTAAGGTGACTGTTGTGGCTCTAAGGGGTTGGGGGTTGAAGGAACTGTTTGGATCTTGTGGTTGGCATGAGGAGTTGAGGACATGGGTGTCGGGCTTTGGCTTGTTCTTTAGGATCTTTTTCTGGGCTGTGGAGGTGGAACCAATAGTGGTCTGAAGAGATCCTACATAATCTGCCCTTCCAAAGGTGGGGAGCTGCATCTGCTTTGCAGGCGAACCCTAAACAACCCAGCTAGGCCTGTGTAGGTTAAACCCCTTGGCTAAGGACGGGGGGAGAGTTGGAGCTAGAACCTGGGGTTTATCCCAAGGGTGATGCTCTGGCCATGAGACTGCTTCCTTTCACACCTCCCCCTTTCCTGTCCTCCGTAAGAGATGCCTGGTTAAACTGTGACCCACCAGTGGCTCCATCCTTCCTCTTTATTCCCCCTTTATTTAACTCCTCGGAACAAAGGGCTGTGATGGGTGACAAATGCAAGATGCTTTCTGGACTGGAATTGCCCGCTGTAGTTCACTAGCCATTGGCTGCCCTTGAGGGTTGTGGGGTGGGTGGGTGGGTGTGTGTACGTACACCGGGTGCCAGAGGCTGTTGTTGCCTGACAGTCTACAACATGGGGAGTGACAAAAGAGAAGGGGGGGACTGGCACAAGTGATGAGTGGGGCCTGATTTGAAGAGCTGAGCATTCAAAGTCTCTGGGAGCTGCAGTAGCTCTGGCAAGCAGGCCCTGGGTTTGTAAACGTTCTTTATATTAAAGCTTTACCAGGTGGTGGGATTGTTTGGGGGGTTTTTTCTTTGCAGGGGCAGGTGGCTGTTGGTGCTGAACAGGTGGGGGGACTAGTTGGAGTAAAAGCGGGGAGGAGGACGAAAGTAAAGGGACAGGGAAACTAAGGCCGCTGAGGAGGGAGGGACTGGGGTGAGGGGAAGTGTTCCATGCAAACAATACTTTAATGCAAAGTTTAGAGACCGCTTCCAATTGAAAATCACCTCTCTCTCCGAAAACTCTGTGCCTGCTTCAGGTACACGCGACACCTGCGCTAGCTGGAACGGAAAGATTAGAGGGGGGGTCATGCTGCTTTTTCAGTGGGTTTGCATTTTTCAGCACTCTAGGTAGAGTTGGCTTCCCCTGTTGTCAGTCATTTTTCTCCATTGCCAAAAAGACACTGCCAGAAAGAGCAGAAAAACCCTTATGAAAACACTGAATATTTTTAATTTCAGAAAATACTGTTTTGAAGGTGCTGCATCAGGCGCTGGGATTTCTAACTAATCGTTTTAAAAAGAAATTGAAGTTGTGGCCTTCTGAGGTGACCTCGTTAGGACATGAAAATTCAGGCAGCAAAATTTTTAACTTGAGCTTTACTTCTGCCTTTTTGTGTTCATGGTCTCACAATCCGTCTTTAAATCCTCTCAGACCTCCTCTCAAACACACTTGCCTACAACTTTGGATACAGATAGATGCGTAGCATCTTTTAATGTGTATTTTCATTCTTCCACTAAATCAACTCCCTTAATAATGTAGCTTTAGTGACAGACCTTTTCATGAGTTCAGTTTACTCTCCAGTACTCATTTGCGAGCTATGTGTATTAAGCTGTCTGTATCCTATTTTACTTTTTCTTGGGGTATCAGTACATTTTTAAATGAAAACTCATTGCAAGCTTTCTGCAAACTCTTGGAGAAATAGTCTTGTATAACTTTGCTAAAATGTCTTGCTAGGTTAATGATTACCCAATTGGTCTTCTGGATTGTGCTCTAGGTACAGAGGATCGTACCATGCAAATCTATTTGGGTGTACTCTCAGCTATTTTAAAATAGTTTCTTTAATTTTGCATGACTTGAAAGTGAAACCTATTTCTAACCGTGCAGGTTCAAATGAAAAGATGATTGTCTTTTTCCATAAGCAGGTACATTTTATCCCCCAAATACTAAATATTTAATTGCATTAGAATAACAGTGTTTACAATAAGCTGGATCAGTGAAGCATAAGTGGGTTGATGAACTCTTTCAATAACTGCATGTTTATGACAACACAAGTTCCCTGGCTCTCTTACTGCGCAGCTTCTCTAGTGTGGTGCTAAAATGGTTGTGTATGTCCCATAGCAATGGTTTAGATGTACTGAGATGAAAATACTATAAAGTGCTGTGTGTATCTAGGGCTGTGTGTATCTAGGGCTGTAGAAAACAGACTGTCTGATCATGTAACTCCAGCTTGTATTGTTCCTGCATGTGAGGAGATTATGGAATTGAGTTAAACATCAACTTTCATATTTCCTGATTTGAATGATTTAACTTGACTGATCACAATTTTGGTTTTGTATGGAGGTTTGTTTTTTTTAATGACAAGCCTAGTTTTCAGAGGCTTAGCCGACCCGATCATGTCATAGAGTAAAGCCCAGTTGTTCTCAAGATTTGTGTGCAAGAAAAGGCCACCTATGCTTTTCCTTCAGCCCCTAAATTTTCCATGCTCTCCGAACTCAGTGTGCCTATCGGAATTTGGTCCAACTTTTCACCAAAATTCTCTTCTGGGTAAAAACCAAGCACCGGAAAACATAGGCTCAGAAAGAAAGTTATGAGCACATGCAGATGTGTTTAAAAGTACATAATCTCCCTGTACCACCATCCTCCCAGCAGTAAAAAGGGGATAATGATTAGCCACACCTTGCAGGGGTGTAGTGAGCACTAAGTGAAGGATGAGTTAGTGGCCATGGCTCTAGTCTCTGCTTTGGGGTCAAGAAGGAATTTTCCCCCAGGTCAGATTGGCAGAGACCTGGGGGCGTTTCACCTTCCTCTGCAGCATGGGGCACGAGTCACTTGTGGGTTTAAACTAGTGAAAATGGTGGCTTCTCTGTAACTTGAACTTTAAACCATGATTTGAAGACTTCAGTAACTCAACCAGAGGTTAGGGTCTGTTATTGCGGGCGGGGTCAGGTTTTGTGGCCTGCCATGTGCAGGAGATCAGACTAGGAGATCCCGATGGTCCCTTTGGGCCCTAAAGTCCTATGAATCTATAAATACATTAATTCTTAGGTGCCACAAAACGCCAGCTCCCACTCTGTAATAACCCAGCCCTGGCCTCCAGCTGCTGCTGGCCTCTAAGAGCAAAGAAATGCCAAACCTACGACGGACGCCGCTTCATGCTAAGCAATTGCAATTCTCTGGTCTCGCTCTCTTTTGGGAAGAGTTGGAGTACGTCAGAAGGCGACAGGTACTATATGCATTTGTCCGGCTAGTAACAGTTCCCCCACTAGATTATCTTTCCACCCCTGCCCTTATCATTTAAGGAAATCCTATTTCAAGGCCATTCGAAAGAAGCCTCTGATCTTTTGATTGTCTGCCTTGCTCGCTCTTTAATCCCCCGGGGGCGAAGGCACCTGCACTCCAGCCAGGCCAGGATTAGTCAGTCCCTTCCTATTGTCCCACCTGTCACTCACTTGTCGGCCCTGCCCCGCAGAATTCACGCGGAGCTGCAGGAATCCTTGTATGGGCTATTCACGGGGGAATATTAAACTTCTCCGCAGCAGAGTCATTACAACAGGCTGGCAGAGGCCGTCGCTCTATTTGTTTTATAGAGAAAGGGGGTAACAATGGGGAGGGAGCGGCAGGAGGGCTCATAATGGCTCCTTTTACTCGGCATCATTAGGAGGTCACCTGTCAGCAGATAAGGCTGAAGGGTCCAGCCTCCCCCTTCCCCCCCGGCCCTGCGGGCTCTCCCCAGGGCTCTGTCTCAAGTCGGTCTGGCAGGGAGGGGTTGGGACGTACCAGGCAACATCAGCCAGTCTGGATAGCTGAGCAAGTACTTTGGATGTGGGCGCTCGTGGACTCAAACCCCTCTGACCTCGAGTAGTAGAACAGTCTCCTTATTGAGGTTATTGAGGGGATGATGGCTGGCCGAGCTGCTCGGCCAGTCTCGCTGTGGAGCCCTCTCGAAGCTACTTCAGTGTCCAGCTGCTGAAAACGCCGCGCACTTAGGGGCAGCACCATCACGTTAACGCCCATCGATGGGAAGGACACCTGGGGTCCTCGGCAGTCTGTCTCTCAGGGCCCAGGGAAGGATGTGGTCAGATCACTGTCCCAAGGGATGGGCTTTCCCCCGGGAGACAGTACCCAGATAACATCCCAGGTGATGGCCATTAGTCATTGAAGAACTGGCACTCGGACACTGAACTCCATGTTCTTTGTCCGTTGCCATGTTAGAAACAGGCTTCCTCTGTGTTTCACCGAAGTCCAGTCCAGCTCGTTTTGCTCACAGGTGCAGCTTGAGGGTGACCTAGCGTAATGAATGTGGTGAGGATGACTGAAGGGCTGGCAATTCCCTGTTCTGCTGTGAGACCGTCAAGGACAGCCCATGCAGAGGGAGGCACGGCTACCCGTTAATGCTACGAGAACTGATGCATGCCCCTGGGGAACACCCACTGAGGACAGGCAGGGCAGGCCAGACTCCTAGGCTTGCTGTGTGTTTCAAGGCACCTCGCCAGTTCTGAAGGTTTTGGTGCGCAAAGAGCCTTGAAGTTAATGGTCTCTGGTAAGCTGCTGCATCGGAAAGTCAGCTAGATTCAGCTCTGAGCGGCTGGTGTAAATCCGGAATCATTCTAGTCATGGGAGTGGCATCACTCTGGATTTGCACCAGGATAACAAAGGATAATCTGGTTCCCCTTCTCTCTCTCGTCTTGTTATTGCTTCCCATCTTTCCCTTCTCCATTCCAAGGAGGCGAGCTGCTCTCCTTTCTTAGCTCCCTGTGTGCGAGGAGGGGAGGGGGATAGGGGAATTTGAATTCTGCAGCCAATTCATCCATGCTAGCGTCCTTAATTTCTAATCTCCCCTTTAACTCACTCCCCACCCTAGTTTTTTCACTGACCAGTTTTCACATGGAGAAGTCTCTTGTCAGAGGAGATTTTTAAACTTCTCTCCTCCAGTTTCTAGCTGGAGTCCCATGGTTTTTCCCCCTCTGGGAGCATTTAACTATGGGGTATGGAGAGAGCTACTCATTCAAGCAATCAGAGCACTTGAAACTCTCTCCCCATTTAAGGCCCAGAAAGGAATGGGAGGGAGACAATTCCACTAGACCCACCAAGAAAGTGAGGTTCCATCTCATCCCATTGGTCATTTACTTCCAGGGGTTCAGTCCCTCTCTGGTGGAATTCCACCGGCTTCAGTGTTACCCCAGGGATGTATCTAGCTTCCACTGGCAGCAGAAGGGACTGACTGGCTCTCTATCGTTTGGCCTGAGTCCACTGCTGTTCATCGAATCGTAGCTCCTACGGCCAGAAGCGACCACTGTGATCATCTAGTCTGAGCCGCATGGCCAGCCATAGGCCTTCCCTGAATTAACCCCTCGTTGAACCACAGCGCCTCTCTTAGGAAAACAGCCAGTGATGGAGCAGTCACCACAATCCTCTGTATGTTTTTTCCTCCCTCCAAGGTGGTTTGCTCCAACGTGGCCCCCAGGTGTTCGCTTCCCAGGCCTGGGTGGGTAAAGACTCTTTAGACAGGGCGGCGTTCCCAGGGACTCATTGCATTAGATCACGTTCTCCCTTTGTACAGGGTCATGGGAGAAGGATGGAGATGAAGCCAACATGTGGGAGACTGTCGTAAGGACGTCAGGATTTGGCCCTGAATATCTCCACAGCCTCCCCCTGGGGATGAGAGATTTCCCTTGCCATCAAAAGGATTCCAAAAAATATTAGAGATGGTCCCTGCTGCCTTCACGATGGTAGGTGTCAGGCCCCTGGCCCGCTGGATACCCCCTGCCTGTCCCGAGGTCTGCACGGTGGTAAAGATCCGTCCTTTGACTTAATGCTGTCTGGTTTGTGTCCCGTTTCACCCATGTGCATTTCACACGTGTGGCTGAAACAGAGTGTGTTTGAGCACTGGTGAAATAGGCCAGATTGGAGCTGGAGAGTGCACAGGGTGGGCAGGGACATGGCATGCTTCCCCTCTTCCCATCTTATACAAGGTGCTTCCCCCGAAGGGGAGTCCAGTCTCCATGGCCTATCCAGTCCTGGCCTTTTCTGATATTACCAACAAAGGGGCCAATTAGTTCTACTTGAGGCAGTCTCCCCAACCCTGAGCATCCAAAAACCATGAGAGCCCCATGAAACTGTCTGAAAAACCCACAAGATTTTTTTTTAAATGACAGATGTCAGGTTCTTGTTTTGTTTCCTAGTTTCGGAGAGAATTGCTCAGGCCCCAGTCTCACGCTTGTCTCCACTCCAGGAGCTGAAGTTTTAAGAAAAACTCCAAATATTGCAAGAATTGACCACCGTAGTCCCTGGAGAGCGGTGTGCAGGCCCCCAAATTCCTCTCTCGCAGGCCCCAGATGACCCATTGGATCAGAGTGACTTTTGATGGCCAGGCCACCACCTGTGCTGGATTTGTCCGGAAGGTCTGAGGTGAGTGGCTCTGTGCAGTGTGAGACTAGGTGTTTCTCTTTAAATCTGTTCGATGTTGATCTTCTCTTTGCAGCGCTATTCAGGTAACAACTATAATATGTAATGACTGATGGTCTGGTACTTATACACGCTCGCTCCCTTGCTGTCTTTTTGGTCTCCTCCTTACAGAGCTCTGTTGGGTGTAACAACTCAGCTGTATGCAGTGGTTTGTTCCTCTGTAGTGCTGTGTAGTTGCAGTGATTGGCTACAACTTTTTACCAAGAACGGACAATCCCTGGTCTTAGAGGCACCCAAGCCCCCAGACTCGTCTTGCTCAGTGTACCATGACCCTGAGGAGGGGGGAAGGGGGGCAGGAGAAAGGGCCCCTCCTCTATCCTCCCAGGCCTCAGGACACCCAGCGGTTTGATTGCAAAGCCATTGAAGGACAGCGTTCCGCTCAGTTGTTTGTAACAAGTGAGGCTGTGTGATTGCCGCTGCATCAAAGCTGATGGGAAATGTTGCTCCCCGTTACACAGAGTGCGCAGCATGGGAAGCCCTCCCTCTGCTTCCTCCCCTAGGGGCCAGGCTGCGGGCCCATTTGCTATTGATGCCCACGAATTCTTGGATGCTTATTCAGCCCGAAGGAGGCTTGCAAAATACCCACCTGATCTACACATTAGGTCACCTGTCCCCAAGGCGCACCGCAGCCGCATAGCCCTTTAGGACAGGAAGTGAAGAATTCCTTTCCCAGGAGGGTGTTACGGCAGCAGAAGGCCAAGGTTAAGATTTCCCCAGGAGTTCAGATTTTCCACCCCTGCCCAAGTGAGAACTGCCCCATAAATGACCACAGGTGGCCAGGAGCTCCGCTTTCTGTAAGGCCCCAAAATGATAGCAGCTCCAGAAGCACAGTGCCCCTAGTTCACACATGGGCCGTGAGGTCAGCACTGACCCAGAGAGCAGGAACGCCCCCCACCCGTGAATCTCCCCCACTGCTCCCTACACCACATCCGTTCTAACAGCCGGCTGGGGCTTTGGGGGACCGTACCGACTCGGAGAGAAGAGTGCTCCCTTGAGAGCCACCCACACTGCTCCCCACAGCCACAGTGCCCTTCCAGCCCATGCCAGGACCAGCACGGATTGGGATCGGAGAGCGCCACTTACTGAGTCTCACATCGCCCTGTACAGAACCCGCGCTTGCCCCATGCGAACACGAACCAGGCTTGAGCTGATGGGATCACAGTTATTTCAAGCAGGTGTAGATCTAGTACTGGGCTGGATTCTGCCATGTAAATCCAGAGTCCTTCGACTGCAGTCTTTGGAGTCACTCTGGGCTTACACTGATATGAGAGCAGGATTGTCCCACTTGGTTTTATTACCACGTGGCTGCCTGCACCCAGGGGATGGGGCGGGGCAGGATTTCCTGGCCTTTCTAGATCTCTCGCTGTAATCCCGGGAGACTGGATTTGGCTCTAGACATAGTCACGTGTCGGTTGCAAAAGGCAAAATCAGGGTAATTGGCACCACTCTGGCATCCAGCTGGATGTGCAAAGGGGTTGTAGGGCAGGTGGGGGAAGTTGCAAGAAGGCAGGTAATAGGAGAGTGTAAGATGAAGCAGATTCTCCCCCCCCCCCCCATCCCCCAACACACACACTTTTTGGCTCTCTCCTACTTCCTCTAAGGAACAAACTCTGCTCATCTGTCTCTGATCTACACTTGCTTGAAATACAACCTCACTGTCTTCTGTGAATTTGCACTGGCATCACCGGTCCAAGTCTGGCCTCCCCTATGGGTTTAGCTGGGAGAAGAATTGGTCACTTCCTGTCCTAAACTATTGTACAGCTGCCTAGCTTGTGGATGCAGGAGCACGCTCCTTGGGGACGGGTGACCTGTGTATAATTGGTATAACCGGCTGCTACGTCTGCAAACCCACGACAGGATCCTTTGGGCAGAGGGTTTGGCCGCCTTTTGCATGTCTGCTGACTGCTGAACTGGTGCAAGTTACACCACGTTCCCATTTACTCCAGCTTTCGAACCTGCTCACATCTGGTGTGTAACTGTATGATCCCTGACCCAGACAGTTCCACTGGTGCGGGCACCCATTGCTCCAGCTCTGAATGTAGCCCACTGTGTGGGGCCTGTTTTCCGCGGAAGATTCTGGAGGATGGCAACAGATTGGCCACCATGTGTCCAAATTTCCCCTTTGCGATCTGCACCCTTTGATCTGACCTGTTCCTGTTTGGTCTCTAATCACTGGGCCCTGCAGAATCTCCCATGGGATAAAAGGATATGAAGACCAGAGCGATTAAGTGGGGTTTAAGACAGAACCCCAGCATGCTGGCCTGGGGCTCTCATTAGCTCACTGATGTAGCTGCCCGGGATCATTCAAGTGCCAGTCAAGCTGTCTTGTTCATGTCGCTGAATGTTTTCGATGTCTAAACCCTGACGAGTGACTCCCTATTCCGAACCCTCTGCTTCTTTCCGGCCCTGCTTTCGGTTTCATAGGCCCTGGTCTAGCCCTTTTCCGGGCCAATGTAGGGGGGCTTGAAAAGCTCTTTTTATGGTAGTCACTCCCCAGCAAGCTCTGCAGGAATGTGTTCTTAGGACCACGTATTAAATGTGTCTCATCTATTCCCTCAAATCCACCTGCCTTGAAACAGCTCAGAGTGTAGGCCGCAAAGACAGCTCACTGCCTTAGTCATTCCAGGCAGCGTGCACAATCTCGGCTCGCTGCTCCTTGCAATTGGTCATTACGGCTGCTGTGCAGAGACAGTCATCCGAGCTGCCGGCCCCAGAAAAACAACCGTCGGGCAGCAAAGAAGTTACCTTTCCAAGCTAACACAATCACGTTTCATTTCAAAACTGACGGAGCTTTGCAAAGGGTGGGCAGGAAATAGACTGAGGCTTTTTTACCCTCCTCCTTTTGCCTTTGTGTGCACCCTGCCCCTTTGCCAAAATAATCCTGGAAACACTACTTAGAAAGAGTGAGCAAGAGCTCCAGCATTTCTTTGGCTACGTGGACCCCTGCAGAGAGAACTGGAGGCAGATAATGCCTGCGGCTCTCTTCGGAAATGGTACAATCAGGCTGGTTGGATATGGAGGTGCCCACGTGTGTTTATAGCCAAAAGGGTCAAGACTTCAAAAACAAAACAACTGCTTTAAATATCTAAGCGGTTCCTATATCAGAGGATGGGGAGGCTGGCGCTACGCAGGTGCCATCTCAAAGCCCCTTTTGTGTCGTCTTTCTAAACTTCCGAGACAAGAACGGTCACACAAAAGCAAAATGTTGGTTTGGATTTTTTTTTTTTTTTATTTTACTTGAATTGGTTCCAAAAAGCGACATTTTAGCCCCCTTTTTTTTTTTCCAGTCTTATTTCTTTTGAGGTCGCAAAAGGTCCTTGGAAGTGGAAGAGAGAGCTTTCAGCCTCTCTCGGGCTGGGCCATGTGGCAGACAAAGAGGGGGAGAGGCAGCAGGTTTGGGAGTGGGAGGGTGGCACAAGGAGCAGCCCTCTTGTTCATTGCTGCCAGCGTCTAGGAATAAACGGCAGTGGAGTCGTGTCGAACCGGGCGTGCCCCGAAGGAGGCTGGAGAGCTAGGAGTACAGCAGAGAGAGTGTAAGAAGCTGGCATATGACAGGATGGCTGGAAGTGGGTGCTGTGCTTATTATTATTTGTATTACGGGCCCAGCTAGAGGCCCTGATCAAGCCCAGGCCCCTATTGTGCTAGGTGCGGTACATGCATATAAGAGACCATCCAGGCCCCAAAGAGCTTGCACTCCAGATGGATAAACCAGGCAAAGAGATGGAGGAGAAAAAGCCGGAGGGTCACAGCTGGGAACAGGACGCAGGTCTCCCGAGTCCCAGTTCAGTGCCCTGGCCACGACCATGCTGCCTCTCGAGGCTTGTCTGTAGGCGAGTGGTGAACAAGGAGCTGGGGTGCGCACAGCGCGTGCACTAGGGTGGGGATGTCAGCCCTTTGGGGCAGCTCCTAGCGCAATGAGGCCCCCATTTTAGTCATTGCCTGGGCAGTTCCGGGACGACCTTAAAAGGGAGAAGGAGTCTGTATTGTAAATGGAGGGGTAGCGAAAGGGTGTACGTAGGGTGACCAGATGTCCTGATTTTATAGGGACAGTCTCGATATTTGGGGCTTTATCTTATGTAGGATCCTATTACCCCTCCGCCCCCACCCCGATTTTTCACACTTGCTGTCTAGTCACCCTAGGGGTATCGGTGGGTGGTAGACAGTAGGCTAAGTTAGCAACAGAGGAGCATACAGTAGATTTGGGTGTATGTGGCTGGTGCATGGTACACACAGAGGGTGGGGAAAGGGGACTGGTGGGCAGGGGTGTTGAGCATATGTAAGTGACAAGCCTTACTGCTTTCCATTAATCCAGGAGGAAGGGTAGGGGGCCTGGGCATTAATAATCAGGACAGAGAAGCTGCAAGAGGGGTAAAATCCTGGCCTCATTGACTTCAAGGGGGGTCAGACTTTCACCCTAGGTCTCTTCTGTTTATCTCTTGGATGGCTGTTGCTGACTATAATCTATCATCTATTTCTTTCTTCATTTGCAGCCAAAAACTCACTTGCGGCAAACAAAAATCAAGTCCCGAGGTGAGCCATGCTCCCACGGTGTGTTGGTTAAACCAATGATTTATATGGTTCAGGGAGCCTGATTTTTTGGGGGGCGGTGCTGGGCGGGGGGCAGTACAGACCCTGCACATCTATACAGGAGTTCTTCATTGCCCTATGTTCCTATCAGGAGTTTCCTGCAATCTCTCTGCCCTCTGGAGCCATTGATTTCTGCTCTTCAGCTCTGTTACTGCCCTCCCAGGTGGGACCCCCATGCTGTGCCCTTTTGCAGCCCCTTTTGGCTAACAAGAGAGGTCGGGGTGACGTGAGGGGCACCTGGCCTGTGCCTCTGGCTAAAGCCGGGATTCAGCACACATTATTGCCCCCTTGCTGGGCTTGTATTGCAGTCACCAGGCCTCTGGCCATATCCCCTGAACAGCCTTGGGTGTCCACCACCACCTGCAATGACATTGGCTTCCCTTGGCCCTTCAGCTGATGGCCCCGTCCCCTTTGTTCCCCGGGGTGGTTAGCTTCGCCAGGAGGCGGCCACTGCACTTGGTGCTGAAGGGTGGAGGTGGGTCCCTGTGTTGAGCAATAACCAGCTTGGGAACCGGATGGGATTTTAACGTCCTTGGAGGCAGGTGGTAGTTCTCATCCGTATTTGTGACCCCTAGTGAGTTATCCACCTGCCGCTGATGCAATATCGCCCCTAGCCCTTTGGCAAAGGAATGGGGAGAGGCTCTCCTGGGGGTGGGGTGGGCAAAGGAGAGGAGAAACCATCTATTAGCCTTTCCAGCCCCTGCTGGAGCCTTTGAGGAGTTTAGTAGGAGAGGTCCTTTTTCCTTCTCTTCTGCCTCTCCTCCTCCTCCATAAGATCCCTTAAAAGTTCATGGAAGGGGTTTAGCAACATGAGAGCGTTCCCTAATGAACTCTCGGTACTATCCCAGGAAATCCATTCACCTTGTACATCTAGCCTCCCTCTAATCTGTTTGGCTTCAAAGGTTGGGGGGTGGCAATATCTTAAAGGGTCCAGCTTGCTGTCCTTTCACGTACTAAGTATCAGAGGGGTAGCCGTGTTAGTCTGAATCTGTAAAAAGCAACAGAGGGTCCTGTGGCACCTTTGAGACTAACAGAAGTACTGGGAGCATAAGCNAGATCTCCCTGGCTAAAGAGGGGTACTACAGTGTGTGTGTCCTTCATACTGTAGTAATGCCCCCTGGAATATTGTTTCTTAAAAATATAATTTACTTTCTTAGTAAATATTAAAACTTCTGTCTGTAGTATTAGAGCATTTGCTTAAAAATATTAAGAATTCATCCTCTGAACTTGGAGTGTAATACTGCCATTTGGCTTTCATTTCCCCTGATGTTTCATATTACTGTTGATGAGTCAAACTCACTGTGGGAAAAGAATATCACGTCTTTGTTTTCTATTTGAAACCTTAAAAAGCAACAGAGGGTCCTGTGGCACCTTTGAGACTAACAGAAGTATTGGGAGCATAAGCTTTCGTGGGTAAGAACCTCACTTCTTCAGAGGTTCTTACCCACGAAAGCTTATGCTCCCAGTACTTCTGTTAGTCTCAAAGGTGCCACAGGACCCTCTGTTGCTTTTCACGTACTAGTGATCTTACTGGCTAGTAGATTCTCATGCTTACCAGGGCTGAATTTTACCCCACAGCCTTACGATCTCTTAAGCACTTTCCTACCATCTTCCAGTCAAGCCTTTGCCACACACCAGCGTGTCATCTAAAAATGGGAAGCAGATCAGCCTGGAGACCCCCCGAACCTTTGTCCATATGGTGTTGGAAAGCGGCTGGTGCATTTGTCAACTCAAAGGGGGTGAGGGTCCTCACTAATGTGCCATGGTGTTCAAATATGGCCAGCTTCCTAGCATCCTGGCTCAAGAACCCCTTTATTTTCATCAAGTACAGTCAGCTCTTTCTTTCCCTATGAGCCATTAACTGGTATATGGCTCCTGGATAGCAAATGTCTGTCTGGTAACATGTTATGATTTCATGCTCTGTTACCAATACAGTCTCTATTGCATCCTCTTCCATGCTCCAACCGCTGGCAATGGAAACTGGACACCTGCTTGTTTTCTCCACCCTTTCAGTAAGAGATCATACCTCTAGCTTTGGGGGGGGGGGTCGAAGAGTGAGGTACAGGTGCTTGTCAAAGGAGCCTAAGGAAGTTAGGTGCTGCACTTCCATTGACTTTCGATGGGATTTGGGCACCTAATTCCCGTAGGCCCCTTTGAAAGTACCACTAGATAACAGGGCTGCCCGCCCCTTTTATACCTGTCTACATCTGCCTCCTCCCAGCGAACTCGGGGCGTGCGTCTTGTGGCACTTTGCAGCCCTTTCCCTGCCGCTCCCAGGGCTAGTGGGGTGGGGTGGGGGGTTCCTATTATCCTGCGGTCGGGTGAGCAGCTCGCCCAGCGCCCCGGCTCTCAGCCCGTGGCTAGCGCGCACCCGGGCATCGCCGCCACCGACTCCCCGGCGCAGCCGGCTCATCTGCCCGGGACGCGCGGTTTTCACCCACCCTCCCGGGGCTTTCCTCGCCCGGCTAGCTAATGGTGTGTGTGGGGGGTCCCCCTGTCCCGTCCCTTTCTCGCCGCTATTGTGGCAGCGCTGTTAGAGCAGGTAACATTTGGGCGCATTCCCATAACCAACCCGCCTGCTGTCTCCAAAGCCACAAAACTGCCTCTCCAGCGCTTCTGTTTGCTTTAGAGCCGCCCCCCCCCTTCCTCCCCATTCAGTCCTTTCAGCCTCGGCCCCTCCGAGATGTGAAGTAGGTAAAACCTGAGGAGAGTCTATTTTCCTCGCCCCCTTTTGAATCCTGCCTTGTGCCCAAAAGGGTCCCTTGTTTTGCGCGTGCCAGTCACCTGCCTCGCCCCCGAAGACTCGCTCTTTTCTGGGCGCTTTGCTTCCTTTCTCCTTTTCTCTTTTGACTTTTCCAGGAGCTCCGCTTCCCAAATGAGCTTCGGATTGGATACATATTGAAGCCGCTTTGTCTTTCAAGGGTTGTACTAAGCTAATTAAATTTGATCCCAACAAATAAACCCATATCTCCCCATTAAATTCAGCCCCTGCCTTTCAGCCACAACACTAGGCATTCACCGTTTCTCCCCCCCTCCCTTTTTCTTTCCTTTCCTTGCTTTGCCGAATGTACTCCTCATTGAGTTAAAGCTATTGAAAACATTGGCAGGATTTCTTTTGTTCTAAGGGTCTCCGAGCCCTTTTTCCATCAGAAAAGCCCCCCAAACAGCAGCTTGCCTCTTTGTGAGCTTGCGAGCGAGCGCGAAAGAAAAGCCCCATGAATGCTTAATAAATGACACATGTAGGGACTTCCCAGGGCAGGAGGGAAAATGTAACACTTGGGCCCGTTCGACTTTTTGCAACAGGGACCATTCTCCCCCCACCCCCTTTTAAGATTTGATTTTAAAGGGCCGGGGGGGGGGAATCAAAGGCAGCTGAAAGCGGATCTGAATTAAACCGATTTTCAAGTAGATCGGCTTTTATTTTGCCTTTTGCACAAGTGAACTCAAACCAAACTACACGGACCCCACTCGGAACCAGGTGCTGGGGGGCCAGGAGAGACCGCGCCCTAGCCGGTGCGCTCGCCTCAGCGCACCCAGCCCCCAGAGAAACCTGAATTTGGAAGAAAGGGGGAGGTTTCCCGAGGAAAGCTGCGTTAATGATCTGCTACATAAAGACTTCATTTGAACTAAATCCACACCGACCATTTGGTTATCAGGAGCCTCCCGCCCTCCCCCCCAACATTATTAGTTCTGGCAAATCCCAAATCTTTTTTAATTATTTTCCCCTCCTGATCAATAACAGTGCTGGACTTTTCACAGTTGCACTAATATCTTTTTAATGACTCTGGAAGGGGTTTAGGGATCAGCTCTGCCCTAGAGCCTGGATTTCTCCAAACAGATGTTTAAGGGAGAGGAAAGGGGGGGGGGATCTTCTTTCCATGCGAGAGACTTTAGAAGAAAGTTCAAAAGAGAAAAGCTTTCAATCACTAGTAAAAATGTATTTCTCTCGATTTAACAATGGGCTCCATTCTGTCAGAGGGCGCAGAGAGACGACACGGGGGATCGATTTGCCGGTGTTAGTAAAAGAAATTAGAAATCCGCTCGGTACTAACACAAATTCAACCCCTAAAGGGTTTTTTCCCCCCTTCTCAAATTACTTCCTTATTCTGACACGTCCCTCCAGAAAGCTTTAGGTAGCATTTGAATCTGCACCTTTAAAAAATGCCTTCCAAAGGGAAAGGATATTGAAAAGCGCCTTCTCTTTTATTCTCCATCTACCAGGGGGGAGACATGAACTCCGAGATGGCATTCGGGTTTTTTTACAAAAATCCAGAGAGTCTGGAAATGTTAGAGCGTGTCCCTGTTAAACGAATATTCCCTTTAGCCCGTTTCTGGGAAGGGAGGAGTGGATGGAAAAGTTAATCCAATATCATTTGGATTGTTGGTTGTTGTTTTTTTCCCCTACACACAAAAAAAAAAGGGGGGGGGAGAGAGGGAACAGCTTCCCTCTCCCTCATTCATAAATCGGTAATTGTAGGGAATGCCCTACTAACGAGATATTCGAGAGCTAGTGAAGAGTAAACGGGGCAAACCCAGCGCTTTGTCTCGAGACAAAAATCAAAGTGTTTCCCAGTGTTATGTTTCAAAATGTGTCCATCAGCCGCGGCCCCAAAAGAGTTAAATTTTAAAGCAAATCAAATTCCCATTGGCCACTGTATATTATCTCAGCAGTCTTCATTTGATCCCTCTTTACTACAGAAAGGAGCTTTTCATGCCCCTTTTCTCCCTTTTCTCCCCTCCACTCTTTAAGAGCAATAAATGTTCAACTGCAATAACTATAAATCAATCTCCGCTCTGTTCGGAGCCTATTCATGCAAAGGGCTGAAAGAGGGGCGAAATCTCCCTCCTCTCCCCACCCCCCAAAAAGCAGCTGTTGGGCACTAATCGCCTTTCTTGCACTGTCATTCACCCTCATTTTTCCCCCATCACCCTCTCCCCGCAATCTTTTCTTGTTCTGCTTTTCTTTTCTTTCTTTGCAGCATTTGATTCCATGTCTCCCCTCATCAGACCCCAACCTTGTCCAGCTCCTGACCATCCCCTTGTAGGCTGTGAAAGAAAAGAAGAGTCCATGGATGTCAAATTGGTCTCAAAAAGACCATGAAAGATTGATTTGCTCCACTTTTCTTCTGCCTGACATTATTTCGGAGGGTTCTGAATGGGAAACCAGAAAGTCTGGGGCTGGAATAAAGATGTTCTCTCTGTAAGGGGGAGAGGGAAAAAAGTGCCCATTTGCTCCTGGCCCATCAACCCTGCAAAACAGAGCAAAAGAAAAGGGAACTCTGTCTATTCAGAGTCAGACCAATATGTACACCTCCCAACAATGTCCCAATATACTGGGGGCCTCTCTATTAACACCCATGAATATTAAAGTCCTCACTAAACGCTAAGAAGGAACTTTGGGAATATACACATGAAAATACAAGCAGCATTGTGTATTGCCCAGAACAATGGGCCAATCATAATGGGCCTCCTCTATTAACAGCCATGAATATTAAACTTGTTTCCTCTTAAATGTTAAAAGGAAGAGGAGAGTCCCAATATTTAGGGGAGGGAAAACAAACCGCAACACAAACCCTCGAACAGGGAAGGCTGTTTGGAACGCAGCTGGGGCTAATTTTAACCACTCACAAAAGGTAGATTTTTTTTTCACCCCTTCTGTGCAATGAGGGAGAGTGTATTTAAACGTGGACCTGGCCGCTTGTACACTGCAAACTTGCATTTGTGTGTGTCTGATTGCTTTGGATTGGAGTTATTAGCGCTGTTTTTCCACCCCCATGCGGGGCAGGCGGTGTCCAGCTATCTCGCAGGCTGCGTTAACAGAGCAGGGTTGGATTTTAACAATAACCTGAAAGGTTGTGTAGCCGGATGGTTTTTAAGAGGCATATTTTGTCATCGAATGATTTGGGCCATGTACAGCTCCGGAAAAGAATCCGTAAAAGGGACCCCCTTCTTTGCACTGGTGGGAAGGCAATAAAGGCATTTTTAAAGCCCTACACCTGATGTGTATGTTACATGATGCAGCTAGGCTCAAATAGGCACAGTGCTCCTGTATCCACAGCCCAGAAGTTCTGGTGCTCTGCTGGACAGAATTTTTTGTACAGCTAAGTTTTTGTTTGAACTTTGTTTTTAGGAAAGTATCATCTACTTGCAATGAAATCATCTAAGTAAGGTAGCTAAAGATCTGTGCTTCTATATACCCTGTGGAACTATTCCTGAATTTATTAGCAGGCGGGGCAATTTCCTTTTGTTCTCACAGCCCTCTTACAAAACACATTCACCAAAATTCTTTACGGGGTTGATGTAAACAATACAATTGCAGGATTACATCACAGATAATAGTCAGAGAGAATCAAAGGCTTGGGCAAAGGGGGAAATGGTTTGCATCTGAGTTTGGAAATGAAACCGAGAGCATGGGATGGAGAGAGGCTGTTCCGATCAGAGTGGGTTGCAGAGGAGAAGGCTCTTGCACCACCAGTGGAAGTGGTGTAGCAGGAGTGGGGATGGGAGGGGACAGAGAGAAATCTGGGAAAGTCCATGTGTGGGTTTGGGGGCCGGATCCAAAGTCCACTGAAAGCAGTGGGGGTCTTTCCATTAACTCCAGTGTGCCTTGGATAAGGACCATTGTGAACAGGGTCCTGAAATGAAGGGGAGGGGGGCAGAGGGGTTGCCTGACAATGGGGTGATGTGGGATAGATTTCTTAGCATTCATGAGGGTTCCAGTGCGTGGCAGTTAATGTATCTCTTAGGTTGCAATAGTTTTAAGCCACCAAGATGGGTCAAGTTTCTTTTCTCCCTCTGCATGACAGACCCTGATCCTGGTGATTCGCGCTCTCTAACCGTGGCCACCTCTCACGGATGTTCTGCAAATGGACTAAGTGCGGAATAGCAAATACAGCCCATAGGACCTGGGGGAAGAATCTAGCCCCCAGCTTGTAGTGTTTCCCTCAAACCCAGAATTACTGACTGCTGAGCCCCCACCTTGGGTTGGGAGGGGACTTTTTTCTCCCTTCAGATACTGTCTGAAACTATAGTCGGGGTCCTGTCCTCTCAGGGCTCTGCAGCCTTCCTCGGTGCTTGTTCAAGCCCTGTTGTTCTGAGGGCCCCAAACTGTGACCACTCACCTGGGTAGTCTTTACTACAGTCTATGGGACTGCTTCCCTGACAACCGGTTTGCACAACTGGGCCCTGTCGGCTCTGAGCTCCCTGGGGCCTGATTCTTCATTGCCCACCGCTTGTGTCCTCATTGACACGGGTGCAAATCATTGTCATTTGGATCCAACCGCTGAAGGGCTCCCTGGCCTACAAGAATCCAGAAGTTTGGGCTGGTCCCAGGGGTTTCCTCCCCATCCAGATCCAGATAATCTGCTTCCGCCCCCATCTCCTTGTGAACAACGATTGGATACAGAGTTAGCACCTCCATTTCCAAGACTGGAGGACTGAGGCCCAGCAAGTCCAAAGAAATTACTGTTCCCAATCTTGGTGCACTGGCCAAAATGCAGGTGACCACTGCATGGCTGTAATGTGACTGGTGGGGGGGGAAGAGGGTGCTTGGGGGTGGGTGGTTCTCAGGGCATGGGAAATCTATTTTAATTTCACCCCCTTTTCCTGAGAAATGCAACAAGAGAAGCTGGGCCAAGCTGAGAGAGTCAGGTGCGGCAGGGAAAAGCCACCGGCCTTTTTCTCATGTCCCACCTTTATTGTTGGCAGCTCCCTGGGCCATTTCATTGCAAGGGATTTTCCCAGGGTTTATTTCAAAGTGAATTCGAAGCGGGTGTGGGTTTTGCTGCATTGGATGCAACAGGTGCAACCTCCGGGCTACCTTTGTGGGCCCAATCCAGCACCCACTGCTGTGAACGGGCAGCCTGTCCATAGATTGCAATGGGCACGGCTCAGTCTCTGGTTCGGCCCTCTAAACTCATCCTTTCTCTTCCCACCTTAGGTACATTGGGTCCAACAACATGGGCCTGGTTCTTATTTGATACAATCACTCCCTCTCCCCCCCTGGCTAACCGGGTTAGATGCTTTACGGCCACCTCTGAGGATCGCTCCCTGCCCCACAGAATTTACTGTCTGGACGGCAGAAGAAGAGCTGCCCACCCGTCTGCCTTTGCCTTCAAATGGGACTTGTGCCTGAGTGAGGACTGCAGGAGCCAGACAGGCACAAACCAGGGCGCGTCAGTTTCTGGTAAAGGATCCCCGCGGTTCTGTCTGGAAAAACGATCTGATCTCTCTGCAATCTGCCATCCCAGGAGCCCGGCGAGGGTGGCGGGGGACTGCAGGCTTGTTACCCCCGGCTCGAGCAGGAGAAACCCAGGGGGGAAGCGCTGCTCCTGCTCTACCTCGTTGTCTTATAATTAGTGACCCGGTTCGGCGCGTTTCTGTCCCAGCGTCTCCCTACACGTTCCCTAACGGGGGCTCTGGAAAGTCCTAAAGCCAGGGCGAGCTCCCCCCCCCAGCCAAATTACTTTTTCTGTTGTCTTCTGCTGGGGTGGGGATTAGCCGGGAGTAGATTAGATTAAGTTAAACACCGTAGCGCTGAACAAACGGGCAGAGAAATGGAGCGATTTCCAAAGCGAGCTGCGCGGGCTCTCCTGGGCTCCGCTCTCTCGGATTCACCGCCAATGTCTCGCTTTGGTTGACAATTGTTTGCAAACTTTCCTTAGAAAGGACCGCCGGAGACCGCTGAGCCCCGAGCGCTCCGAAACTCCGCCGGCCGTTTCTCGTTGCTTTATCCCAACCTGTGAAATCCCCTCTGAAAGAAAAGTCACTTTCGGTTCTCCTTGGCGTTCCCCTCCAACGAGGAAATCGAAGCGTAGAAAGTGTAATATCTAAGGACTGACCCGAGGAAAGCGATAGGTGAGCGGATCCCTGCCCCCTTTCCCCAGAGTTTAGGCAACAGCTGGGGTGGGGGGATTTAGATTTAATCGCCCCGCAATCAGGAGCCGTATAAACGGTCGTTTAGGTTTTACACTATTTTTGCCTTCTCGCGCTCCGAATTTAAATTTAAAACCCAGCCACAGCGCAAAGCCCCTTCTGCGGTTCTTAATAAGATGTAAAGAATTTTCTCGTCGCTTCAAAAGGCTTTGGGGGGCTGCCTGCAAACAAATCGCTGGAGGTGGGGGGGTTTCCACTAGTTCGAGTAATAGAAGCTTTGGGGGGATTTAGTCGTTTTCCAACGCAAAAGGCTCGTTTCTCGAAGGCGTCGGTGTTTTAAAGCCCAGAATCCGAACTACTGCGAGTCAAAAATCTCTGCGTCTTCGATCTAAAGAGAAACGCAGCGTTTAGCAACAAAAGCTTTGTAGGGGCTTTGCAGCCTTTCCCCCGAAAAGAGGAGAATAGGAAGGGGAACATTTCCCGTATCCCCTGTTATGATCTAACCCCCCACCACCGCCTTCCCAACCAGCCGTTTAAAATCGTCTTTGCACCGTAATGTTGAAACCACGAGCCTGGATCTAAGCACCCGAGCCGAGGAGACCCTGGCTGAGAAAAGATGGGTTCACACCCCCCCTCCGTCGTTTTAAAAGGCCAGTTTCGGATTTCTTAGGGCGAAATTGCGACTGGAGGGCGAAGTCGGTTTGAACGCGCCAGGGGAAGGAGACGGGGGTCGGTGCGGGGGACCCAGATCCGCCCAGGCGTGTGGGCGAGCTCAGGTTGTTCTAACGGCGTTCGAGCCCCGGCCATTCTTGGGGGGACAGCTTCCCGCCCCCACTCCGATTCTGCAGGGCCAGACCAGCTCCCGGTCAATCAAATCCGTTTCTCCCGCTGACTTCTCCGCTCGGCCCCGAGTGATCCAAGGGCCCCGATTGTACCTGGCCAGGCGCGGGAGAAGATTTTATTTTTTCCAATTTACAATTCAAAACCCTGCGGACGGTTTCACCCTGAATAACTTTCCGCAGCGAGGCTCTGTCCTGCCTGCGGGGCCGCGGGTACTGGCCCGGGCAAGGAGCGGGCGGTGTCTCTCAATGATCGGCCGAGACTGGGGCGGGGGAGAAGTGCGCTGTGGGGTGTGTTGGTGCAAAACCGAACCGGAGTGAAACCCGTTGGCCCGCTCTCCCCCCGGCTATTCCTCGCCAGGGCGAAAATCGCCCGTCTCTGAATCCAGGTGGCTTCACTTGAAAGCCAGGAGCCCAATGCACCCTCCCCCCCCCACCTTAGCTGAATGTCCCTATTTCTGCAGCACCCAATATTGTCACGGGGTGAAAACACCGCCGCTGTCCCTCTGCTAGCCCGCAATAAGGGGGGTTATTAATTATTATTTAGTTAGTTCGTTTCCTTTTCCCCTTCCCTCCCCCGGCCGGCTGGGCAGGTCTAAGGATGTTGCTAGAGCAGGTGTCCAGAAGAGAAGCTCTCTCTCTCTCCACTGATGGGCTATTGGTGGGATATGCGAGGCTGCCTCTCTCTGTCTGTCTCTCCCTCTGTCTCCCCCCTCCCCCCAGGGGGAAGGAGGGGGGGTCTCTGAAGGTTTGGCTCAGTCTGGTAGAACAAGTCTATCTTACAACGTCGGGGGGTCATTAATAACCAATTAGGAGGGTCACTGCCGCCCATATATAACCGGCTGGGAGAGTTTGCCAAGAGGAATCTGTCAAGAGGCAAGGAGCCCATCGCCCCAAGCTGAGCAGCGCTCCGCGCCTGGCTTCCCCGTCCGCTCTCTGCGCCCGGCTGCCCGGTGATCCCTCTCGCTCCCCGCCGCCGGGTTTCTATGATGGGCTCCGTGCTCCCCGCGGAAGCGCTGGTTCTCAAGACGGGGCTGAAGCAGCAGGGGCTGTCCCTGGCGGAGGTGATCACGTCGGACATCCTCCACAGCTTCCTCTACGGCCGCTGGAGGAACGTGCTGGGGGAGCAGCTCTTCGAGGAGAAGAACAACCACAGTAACCCCAAAACGGCCTTCACGGCGGAGGTGCTGGCTCAGTCCTTCTCGGGGGGTGAGTAGCTCCGTCTCCCCGCCGCTTCGGAAGGGAAGCGGGTGGGTGAGACCCTAAAAACTGCCCCCGCCAGCTGGGTCTGGAGGGAAGGAAGAAGGCGCTGGCTCAGGGCTGGCACCACAACCAGTCTGGGTCGAGCCACCCTCCAGAGCGCTCCAAGTCCCGCGGGCCAGGGCGCGGGGCACGCCACCAGCCGGCTTCTCAGCTGCCCCCTCGCCGGCAGCTTTTCGGCCTCTCTCCCCTCGGCTGAAAATCACCACCCTCCTCGGGGACGAGGGAGAATAAAACTCTTGGGTTGCAAAGGGAAAGGCCAGCCATTGCTCTGTGGATCCGTGTGCCCCGGGGGCTCCCACCTCCGAGGCACTTTGCATGTTCAATTCTCTTTCCCAAGCTCCCTTTTCCCCCGTGTTGACTTTCCCACTCCTGCCTCCCGGCATTTTCCCACTTTGCTCAGCGTTTATCCTCAGCCCATTTAAGCTTTAAGCCCCTGGCATTTAAGGTCTTATTAGGCGTGTAATAGCAGTTGACTGAGAAAGAAGAGGGGTTTAATTCATTTAGTTAACTTGGGCTTGACCTGAGAAAGTTCCCACTTAAACCAAGACCTTAAAAAGGGAGCCGGGGCGGGGAAGGGGGGGACGTTTCTTTTCTTTAAGATGTCTCAAGTTCTTATTCCTCATTCATCAACTCGGGGACAATCTACTTTCTCTCGCTTTGGCATCTATGGGGCGCCCCGGCTCCCTTTTCCCCCTCTAGGATTTCTGTTCCTCTCTTAATTTACCATGAAGCCTAATTCCATTTTCATTCACATTATTTCAACCAGCTAATCGCCCCATTTTGTCAGAGGAATTCCTGGGCCCTTTTAAACAAGTCCCCGCGCCATTCAGGCGCGATGGATCGCTACAGCATTCTTAAAGGGCTAATGAATTTAGAATTAGCAATTGCTTTCTAGTTGAGTTTAATGAATGCGGATCACTTTAACAGCGTGACAAATTGCTGGATGGGCTGAAATAGACACCATTTAACCCCCTTTCTCAGCCCCGCGCGCTCTCATCGCTGGGTTTTTTTCCCAGGTACCTTCTCAATGCCTTAGAGGGGAAGCTTGTAAGACCTTGTAGGATGCGAATGGGGCATTTCTCAGCTCGGGTTTGCTGGGGGGCCCGGGCCAGGGTGCGAAGTTTGGTTAGAATTTGCAAAGCAGCACTTTGTAGGTGTCCAGCAGCAGGAGGGGGGGATTTCTCTGCCACACAAACCTCCCCCCAGGGGCAGCATGCCCCCCCCATCGCCGCCCAGGGGAGACCACCTCGCATCCCAACTTCGGAGTCCCTCGCTGAAGTTTGGTGCCTTTTCTCCCTGGGAAGGGACGCTGTGCTAGGGGGTTCGGTCCCTGGTGTCCGGGCGCCGCTAACTGGGGGGGGGGGGGGGCAAAGGCGAGCCCGGATTTACCTAGGGAGGTGGTGGAGTCTCCTTCCTTGGAGGTTTTTAAGGCCCGGCTTGACAAAGCCCTGGCTGGGATGATTTAGCTGGGAATTGGTCCTGCTTTGAGCAGGGGGTTGGACTAGATGACCTCTTGAGGTCCCTTCCAACTCTGATATTCTATGATTCTATGATTCTTCCCCTCCTCCAACCCCCTCTCCTCTCTTCCCCCCGGCAGAGGTGCAGAAGTTATCCAGCCTGGTCCTGCCCTCGGAAGTGATCATCGCCCAGAGCTCCATCCCCGGGGAAGGGCTGGGCATCTTCTCCAAGACCTGGATCAAAGCCGGCACCGAGATGGGACCTTTCACCGGCCGGGTCATCTCGCCGGAGCACGTGGATCTGTGCAAGAACAACAATCTCATGTGGGAGGTAAAGAGGGGCGGGGGGCGCACGAGCTCAGGGATGGGCTGCCTCACGCCTCCTGTGCACGGTGCACACGTGGGAGAGCCCCTGTCACCAACTAGCTCCCGTCCTGCCCGCGCAACTTGTGCCTATGCGCGCAACTTGAGGTAACACGCCGATCTCGCTTCACAGAGCAATTAACGATCGGCTCTGCGGTCCAGAACACGGGGCAGGAAATAAGGACTCCTTGGTCCCGTCCCGTGCTCGTTGCTACCTGTGGCAAGTCATTCCTCCCCCTCCATGTGCCTCAGTTTCCCACGGCATAACGGGGGACGACGAGGATACGGTGGGGGCTAATTAAAGGGCTTTGGGATCGTCCCATTAAAGGAACTAGACATGCCAATGAATGTACATGATTTATCCCCAACGGGTGTGTGTGTTAATTTCGCAGGATTTCCGTAGGAGAAAATAATCTTTTATAAAACAAATTCCCTCCCCCGTCCTGCTCGGAGTTAGTCCCCAGCCCGGCGTGGAGAAAGATTTCCTTTGCTTCTCGCTCACCAAGCCAGGTAGAGAGACCAGAACCCACCTTCCCAGCCGTAGCTGGCCCTGCGGTAAAACGCACCAGAGTCCCGATTCATCTGCGGCGTCATTAGCGCCTCGCCCGGGGAAAGCGGGTTTGTGGGTGTGCTCCGGCCCCGCTGGAGGGAACTGGGGTCTGCCCGGAATGGACACAAGGTTTCCAGCCGTTCGGGACAGACGTTTGGTGACCCTGGGGTTTAGATCAAGCCGAATTTAACAAAACTCTGGGGCAAAGCGCGACAGAAACAGCTTCACTAACCCCCGTGAGAACAGCAAGGACCTCGGGGCTGAGACTGGCTGGGCCACATTTCTGTAGGTACAAGTCAGCCGATGGAAAACAGCAAGGGGTTGGGGCTGTAG
Organism: Trachemys scripta elegans; assembly: GCF_013100865.1. NCBI lineage: Eukaryota > Metazoa > Chordata > Testudines > Emydidae > Trachemys > Trachemys scripta. The sequence goes on from NC_048314.1 coordinate 15,337,048, forward strand.
CTAGGAGAATTACGGTAAGGGGAGAGGGCAAGGCCTTTTCATTCAGTAGCCGGGGCCTGATCCGACTCAGTGAAGCCGATGGAGTTTTTTCCATCAGCTTCCCTGGGAGCTGGGTTAGGCTCCAAATTCTCCTCCTGGCCCGGCACCAAACCTCCTCTGCTGGCCTCTTTTTGTGCTGTGCAGAGAAAGGAAAGGCCAAGGCCCCACTAGACAGCGGTACTTGCTGCGGGGGGGCAAGGATCATGTCCCTGTTCCCAGATAATCAGTGGGGCTCATTAGGGAGGTTGCCCATCTCCAGTGTAACCAGGAACGAAGCCCTTTCGATCTGCGTGTTGCTCATGCAGGTTTGCTGCCTTTGTTGCACCCTCGGGTCTCCTAGGAGCGTGGGGCAGCCGGGGGTGTTGCAGGACCCAAGAACAATAGAAAAGAAGCTGACATATAATGTTGTCCCCTGGCAATGCCCCCCTCCCATTCTCCCATCCTAAGGGGCTGGTTCTGCAAACTTCAGGCCTTGCGGCTCTCTGGGCTACTGGCAGCGGCGGGACCGAGCCCAGAAGCTGCTGCAGCAGAAATCTGGACTCCTTCCTTTGACCAGACATGGGGGCCTGGTGCAAATGAACCTGGTGTAAATCAGGAGTGACTCCATCGAGGTCAGCGGGATTACACTGGTGTAAAACCAGGGTGAGCAGGATCAGAATCGGGTCCCTTTATCCAAGCAGACAACATCCCAGGCTGTGATTTGGTGCATTTTAACCATTTGTTGCCTGGGGACTTGCTTCTTGTAAACAGGTCTGTCCCTTTTTTCAGTTCTTCACTTACAGATCTTCCCCCAGATAGCCACACGCTGCAAGCCAGTGCCTTAGCTTAGATCCTCTTAAGGTCGGCCCTGGTCTTGGGTCCATTGACATGGAAGGCAAAGCTCCCACTGGCCTCAGTGATTCAAGATGGGCCTCCCCCTTTGCTAGGTTTGGTTTCCCCTCGGACTTAGGGTCATTTATCAAAGAAATCCAAATGAGACAAGAGTCCCCTGATTGTGCTCCTCAAGCCCTGGCTGAGAGGGGTCCCTAGAGCAGGGGGAAGGAACCACACATCTCAAAGTGGGGTCGAGATGGCAGGTGATGTTCTGGGCCGGGCGAGAGCCTGTGGACTATGGAATCGCAGGGCAGGCTAGCTCTGTCAGTCCAGGGAAGTGACAGCAGCCAGCCGCACCCAACGCCAGGCCCCTTGCCTATGCTCTCCCCTGCCTATTGACTGATTCCTGGCCCCTGCACTGAGCAGCACCCAAGAGGAACATGGGATTTGCCATGTCAGATCAGACTCTTTATTAAAGGAACAGCCATCGGCACCTGCCAGCCCTGCTGTGCCAGGCCCTTCCTGTACATGCCCAGGGCTTACCCTTCCTACAGCCCTCCCATGTCCTCTCCACCAGGAAAGATGAGCTACACACTCCAAAGATCCTCTCCTATGTGTTGCCCCCACCCTTTAGCTGATTAAACCCTTCTAACTCCTACCTCCCAACATGACAAATAATACACGCTCCAGCTGCTACAAACCTGCCACATAGCCCCAGGGATGAGCATCTCTGACCTACTGAGGCTCTGTGTGTCGGGGGAGGGGGTTACAGGCCACTGACTTCTCACAACATCCCACAAGACCCTGGGCCATCCCTGGGTGTGTAAGGTGGAAAAGACTTGGGCAGCACATTCAACCACAAGGCTATTAATGTATCACCCCCTTGCTCCTCACCCTAGGTGTTCAACGAAGATGGCACTGTCCGCTACTTCATCGATGCCAGCCAAGAAGACCACCGTAGCTGGATGACCTACATCAAGTGTGCCAGAAACGAGCAGGAGCAGAACTTGGAAGTGATCCAGATAGGAAACAGTATATTCTACAAGGCCATTGAGGTAAGTGAGGCTGGGAAGAAGTGTGTGTGTGTGTGTGTGGCGGGGGGAAGTGGAGCAGGGAACTGGCCTGTCCCGTATCACGCATCCTCCCTTGTTCATCAGGACTTTGTAGTCAGGGGCCTAATTCAGGCAGCAGTGAAAAGACTAGCGGCTTGTGGAGGGCGAAATGTTGGCACCGAGACCCTCTCGAGAGCAGCAGGGGTCGATGTGGCGGTGTTGGAGAATGACACGCGCACACATGAGAACGGAGCTTGGCGGGCGTCTCAGTGCCATCGCCCGTGCCTGGGCTTGCAAGGGGGGCCTGGAAAAATGAGGATTTGTCTTTTTCTGTGTGTGTGCGTAGGGGGGGGGATATGGGGGGAGAGAGAAAAGAAATAAGACTTGGGCATTCTTCCTGCTGTGGAACTGTGCAGAGGACTGAGATGTTAACCTTAGGGGTCTGCTCCTTCTCCCATTGAAGTCAGTGCGACTTTTGCCACTGCCTGTAATTGGAGCAGGATTCTGCCGTTGCCTCTAATGGACAAGGTCTATGCCGGGGACAAATGAGAATCAGGTAGGTTTAACATAAAACATACAAGTTACGTTATTGTTAAAATTAAAGTTTTTTGGGGATTCAAGTTAAATACCCAGATCCCTGATCCTGCAAGTCTTGATTCAGCCAAAAGATTCATTGAATTCCACAGACCGGGTGCGGCTTCTGGTAATAATGACATAAATCAGGAGTGACTCCAGTGAGCTTTGTGTAAAACCAGTGTGTGAGAGAGGAGAATCAGGCCCATTGACTTCACTTGGCATTTTGGCTGGATAAAGATGTGCAGAATCAGGCTTCCAGGGCAGCAAATTCTGGAACTGGCCAAGCCCAGGTCTCTGGTTAGTGGAGTTCACTCACACGCTTTTTGAGGCAGGGATCATGTTTTCATCAGTGTTAGTGTAGCACCCAGTACAAGGGGCCCTGATCCTGCTTCTAGGAACTACCACAATATACATGTTTCATAGAATCTCAGGGTTGGAAGGGACCTCAGGAGGTCATCTAGTCCAACCCCCTGCTCAGAGCAGGACCAATCCCCAGACAGATTTTTGCCCCAGATCCCTGAATGGCCCCCTCAAGGATTGAACTCACCTGGATTTAGCAGGCCAATGCTCAAACCACTGAGCTATCCCTCCCCCTGGCTGTGGCTCTGAGACTGCAGATCTCTCCAGCTGGGGAACTGGCTTCCAGCTGCACGGCGAAGCTAGGGCTATTCATCTTTCATCACAAAACTTTTCCCCGTGAGAGGTCAGGACTGAAATGGGACAGCTCCTCACAAGCAGCACACAACCAGACTGCCCACGCGATAGAGCAGCCAGTGCTAATGGGAGGGAACCATCTCCAAGAGGCACCCACAGGCCTCCGAGCACCTAACAATATCAGAGCTGAAGGCAACATGTTCCACACGCCCGATATTAAAAAACTCTCTGTAAGCCAATACCCCAAACTCCCTGCAGAGAGAGACAAACTAAGCAGGGCCCGGGAGGTGCTGAGTCCCAGGGCTGCCCAGAGGGGGGGGGCAAGTGGGGCAATTTGCCCCAGGCCCCACAAGAGCCCCCAGGAGAATATAATATTCTATAGTATTGCAACATTTTTTATGGAAGGGGCCCCCGAAATTGCTTTGCCCCAGGCTCCCTGAATCCTCTGGGCGGCCCTGCTGAGCCTCCCATGGAAAGTCTCCGGGAACCGGGGCAGATAGGGAGCATCCCACACAGCGGGGAAGGCCCCACCTCAAACCCTGTTGGGATGATACCTTGGGGCAGTCAGTGGCCGCATTCAAGGCGGCCGCATTTCGGACGAAAGGGCTGTTGGCTGCAGAGCCCGATGTGGGTCTCGGCAGTATTACAATTCGGCTGCCTGGGTGGGGCAGGGGCGGGAATGTCCCTTATTGAATCCAACCTCCCATCACGACGGGATTGGCTCTGTCACGACTCCAGCAGTGAGTCTAGGATAACAAACGCCCCAGGGATAGGATTGGATTCACGTGGCTCTGGAGAGTCTCTGAGCCAGGAGAGGAATATGAGTGCACGCTCGCCGTGTTGTTCTTTGCCACGTGTGTCCAACAGAGCCAGCGCCAGGGTCCCAGGATAGAACAATTGCACCCTGAACACACTAGCAGAAGGGAACGTGCAAGGGGCTGCTACGTGGTGCCGAGCATCTTGGTCCCCAACCAGCAGAGTGCTTAAGTGCGTGTGCTTCGCTATAAGCATGTGCATAGTCCCCTTGACGTTTTTAGGGCCCTGCATGAACTTCAAGATGAGCCACATGCTTTGTTGGATGGTGACCAAGGTCTGCAGCACCTTGCACATCACCCCCGATGTGAGATTTAAAAGAAAAATCATTGGGTCCCAATTCTGTACCCCATAGGCAGGTCAACTCCCACTGCCTTCAGATAGGAGTTCTGCCAGCGTAGGGACAGCACATTCGGACCCACAGTTTATCCTGGAGATAAACGAAATGGCCAAGTCAAATAGGTTGGCGCAGAAAGAGCAAAAACTGTTCCTTTTCTGTGGCAGGCAACTTGGGCATTTGTAACCAGCTTTCTGCAGCGTAAGGTACTGCCCAAAGCTAGAAACCATCCCCTGCCAACCTGTGTAAATCCAGGACACAGGAGTGCGAAGTGTTGATGTTCTGTAATGTTCCTCACAGGTGGGGTTTCTTTGCCTAATGGAAAAATAACAGCTCCGATTTTTATTTAACGCTGATCCTCAACTCCTTATTCCTGTGGACGAGTTGCAGGAAAGGTTGTTCATTGTAAAGGGAGTTTAACTGCTTTTTATCTTTGGTTTTTATACGATGTGATGAAATAGAATAATAGTATTATACTGACATAATTCTTAAAAATATAGATCTATTGCATTTATATGATTGCTAGTATACATGTGTGTATGAATGACGCCAGATACATATATATGTGCGTATATAATGCCTAATACAGACATACAGTAATACACAGTTCGTACTGCTCATATGTCCGAATCCGTGATTCTACAAACCCCAGAACACTATTTTTCAGTTCTTCTAGATCACAAAAAAACCTAAGTTATAAAGCGTAAGTGTTTGTGACTCCAATTGACAAAGGAAATAAATGTCACAGTTCAACCTGGCAGCCCACCGCGCTGTAGTACATGCCGGTATCCAGACATCTACTGGTATGTTAAGCAGTAGCCGTGCCTGGGTCTGCTCCGGCACCCAGTGCATTAAATAACACAGGATCACTCAACAGTGTCAGATGGAGATGGGGTTAATTATGAATTTTGTTCTGAAAGAGAGAGTGAGGGAAATCAAACGTGGCCTGGAAATGTATGAGATTAGATTTTAATAGCTCGGTCTAGGTCCCGATTCTGCATTCCTTCCTCGCCCCAGAGTCCCATATCCAGTCACACAATGCACACGCACAGTGCCACGGGTACTCACGCTTTGAAGTTGGCTTCTATTACTCTGTTTATTCTGTTTGAAATCATTAGGAGTTGGGGGGGGGGGAGGCGTGGGCACAAAGAATGCTGGCTCAGCCTGCATTGGGGTGAATATTTATTGAGGTGTCTATTTGCGGGAGGGGGGATTAGAAGTGGATTTTCACCCAGTGGACCACATCCACTCTGATCTGCTTGGATACATCCTTAGAATCCCTTTGATGAACCCACTAGAGGAGGGTGGATCCACCATATCTTTTACAGCAGTTGTATCCATTCTGCCCTCATACCAAAGCTCATTTAAGAAATGTAGGTTGTTTATTGCAAACATCTCTGTCCATGCATTGGAGCTGAATGACCCTTGATATCTTGACTGCTTTTCCCCCTTTGAAATACCAAATGAGGGTGCCACTCACTCACCAAACGTAATATATAAACCCTTTAAATCAGAGCTATTGCTGAGTTACAGAGCACAAATAAAGTGTCTCAAAACAATGAGTGATTCCAACCACTATTCACCACCTTGAACGTCACAAAAGCCAAACGTGGGTTTAAAAGAAAAATGAATTCCAGGACTGAGGCTCTGGGTGGTTAATTTCAGAACAGAGCGACTCTCTGGAGATGGTAGTAAGAGCCCAATCCCGCAGATTTGACTCTCGTGAATAGAGCCCCGGGCTAATCTTATAAAGGCAGCAGGATTGGGCCCATAATCCCCAAAGACCGAGTTTCTGATCTGTAAATGCGGATCTAATCTTTGCAATAGTGGCATGGAGAGCAATGCTTTCATAGATGATTACATGTCATTAAAAAAAAGACATCAGTTTCTTGGGAATCCAGCAGAGGTAGAATGCAATGCTAGAAAAAGAACCGATATATTGAAAAATCCAGTTTGTTACACACACACACACACACTCCATCTTTCTCCTCTGCATGGACGCACACAGTCTCTCTTCTCTCTCACCCCCACCCCCCTTGCACTCTCTGTGCAGGTGTACACACACTTTGACACACTTTCAGTCTCTTTTTCCCAGCACACAGATGTTGTCATGCAATCTGTCTATGTTTTCATGACTACTCCATTGCTGTAGTGTCTGAACATCGCCCACACAGTTAAACCAACTCCACAAATGACCCAAGGCGTCTTTGTCCTTTCTCCTCCCCCCCAGGCAGGTTGATTGGGGGCATTTTTGTAATTAATTGCTTTTATTTGCTTGTTGGATTTTTGTTTCCCTCTTCTCCTGCTGCTCTTTCTTCCCACTTTCTCTTCCTTCTTCCTCGGCTGTGTTTAGCTGCAGCTGTGGGGGTGTGAAGTTGAGGCAGTGAGTTTCAACCTTCAATGTGAAAGCCGTGAGATTCGTGGGGCTGATTCAGATTGCCTTGGTGCATGTGTGCACACACCTGTCTGTGCACATGCACACTTCTGCCCTCATCCACACGCACGCACACTGGTGCATACGCGCAATCCAGCGCGCACACACTGAAGTTCATCCCTTCTCTTCTCTTTATTCTCTTCTATTAAAAGGGACTCGTTTTCAATGAGATGGTTAAATGATTGCATGCATGCCAGTAAGTGAGACCTACAATTTATTTCCAAGTTTATACTATTCAACCCTTATAGAGGCCACTATTCATCATTAACCAAGTGCCTAACTTAAGGTCAATTTCCATTGTTTGTAGTATGATTCCTCATATGCTTAAAGTTAGGCACATATTTAAGTGCTTTGCTGAATCTGGGCCATTATGAACAGGGCCCTGTGTATTCAGTGATTCTATGGCTGCAAAATTGTGCTCCAGAATCTGGACTTTTATTATTATAATTATTTAAATTAAATTTCTAACGCATGATTTGCATAGAAAACCATCAAAACACGAAGTAGGTGTGATTTAGTGTAGCAGTGTCTGACAGCCTGAAATAGTAGCTCTGACCAGTGAGAATTGCCTTGTTCTTCTCAGTTGGGTGTTGATTCTGAAACCTAATGACACCACTCTATATGCCAGCCAGGTTAACTATTTCTTGATGGGTCATTTCAGCAGTAGCTAGTTTGCCCACCCTACATTTTCAAACGACTTCCCAGGTGCTAAAAGCCCCAGCAATCCCCTGATCTCTACAATGTAGGTATGCACTGTTCTCCCCCAAACCTGAGACATTGGAAAAGTGAAGGGCAAAGGAAAATAAATGGATTTCAACACCACAATAAATAATGCAAGAGAGATGCTTTCAAACCTTGCTTCTTAAATATCCTTATGGCTGCTGCAGAATACTCCGCCTGCTGCACTGAAATGCTGTGGGAATCAAAGGCCTTGCTGTGGTGTTATGTATTATTATTACTGTAGTGGTACGGCTCAGGACCCCACTGTATTAGGTGCTGTACAAACCCAGCACAAAAAGCCGGTCCCTGCCCTGAAGAGCTTAGAATCTAAGTAGAATTTAGACCAGTGGTTCTCAATCTATTTACCATTGTGCATCGCATATGTGTTATGTGGGCTGCATCCAATACTACCTGTATGGCCCTGAGGATGTCACATGGGCTGCAGCTCCATGCTGATTGGGCTGCAGGTTGGGAGCCACTGATTTAGACCCATCTTCCCACCAAACCACTGCCCCTTACCAGGAGGTGTACAAGCCTTTCCTTTAACTCTGACCGTGCCCTGGGCAACCCAAGCCCTTAGCTATTGTATCTGCACTTCCTGTCTGAGCCATCTCCTTGCTTAAAAAGCACCAGGAGGTGCGTGTCCGCTCCCTCCCCCTGCCAGCTGGCTCCTTTGGTGGTAGTAGGAGGCTTGCTGGGGGCAGAGAAGAGTCGCGCTCTGCCAAATCTCAGCTGGGGTAAGATAGAGCAGCCCCTAGGCTCAGCACAGCACAGAGCCATACCTGGCTCCCAGATAGATCTCCCCCGTCCTCTCCCACAGGAGCAGATCTCCGCACAGGACAGAATTTGGACCGAAATGTTTAGGGGCAGCACTGGATCGGATTAACACTTCCTCTCTCTCTGCCTCGGTTTCCCCTTCCACCCTTTGTCTTTCTTGTCTATATAAACTGTAAGCTGTTTGGGGCAAAGACTGTCTCTTATTCTGTGGAAGTACAGCACCTAGCGCAATGGGGCTCTGATCTCAGTTGAGGCCTCTAAGATAATGCCACTGTTGTCCTGTCGCTGAAGCCAGAGGGAGCTGGCAGGTCTCTTTGTCATGATCAATCTCTGACTATTTTCTAGTCTCTGCAGCATTGTCCTGGCCAGTCCAGTCTCTGAGCTGTGTATCTGCCTAGTCTAAGCCTTTTAGTGTGCCCAGCGTGGGTTGGGATATTGGAACTAGGGAAATGGCGAGTGTCTGGATGCCATGTGCAGTTCTAATCATGTGCCATAATTCCCGTCTTTTACCTCTCAGTTCCAGGGTCCCGCTTGGAATCACTCCAGATTCCAGCTGCCAGATTATCTCTGCTGTAACCCCCGAGTTACACCAGAGATGAATTTTGCCCTACGAGACTCTGGCTCCAGCTATCATGGAGGCAACAAGCAGAAAAATCTATTCACACCCCCATCCTGTTTGTTTTTTTCTTTCCCTGTAGATGATTCCACCAGACCAAGAGCTGCTGGTCTGGTACGGGAACTCCCACAACACCTTCCTGGGGATCCCGGGCGTGCCGGGCTTGGAGGAGGAGCAGAAGAAGAACAAGCATGGTACGTAGCGCTCGATAGGACAGTAACTGTCGCAAATGCACATCTGATGTCATCCCCCGGCCCGTACTCTATGCACACGGGCCCTGCAGGCTGTCCCCTGGCTATCCCTGGACAATGAAGGGGGGGAAGGGTCTCACTAGCACCTGGATCCTCTCAGGCAATCAGCTCCTTCACTGCTTACCCGGCAGGGAGTGACTGGTGGACCATGACCCAGTGCTGACAGACCTCCATGAAGAGGGGCAGGGAATAAAGCCTGGAGAGTGTTTGACTCTGAGCTGTTCCAACCACTGCTCCCCTGCAGCTCGAGTCACCGCAGGGCCTGTCCTGTCTGGCCTTGTAAAATCCTGGGCCCGTTTCTCCTGAGCTGTTTGCACAGCCTGGACCAGCTCCTCAGTTGGTGGGAATCGGCTTCGCTCCACTGGGAGACTTTCGCCGATTTACTCCAGCGCTCAACAGATAACGACCGGTAATAACTTGATGTTGCCTGAGCCCTTTGTAATGCCAGTAAGGGTGAGGGTCTGAACGCACTGGGTCTCTATTATGCTGCTGTTCTCCCCAGGTTTGCCCTTTAGCTGCCCCAATAGAAAACTGCTGAGGGCTTTGGTGGAGCTGACCCCACTGGGGTCCCCAAAGCTGCCCTAGTGGACAGGGTAGGCGCTGTACTTTTCTTCTTGGGATCCCTCTGAGCCCTACTATGGAACAAAGGCTGCTTAGCTCATAAGGATCAAGGCCAAGGGGCTCCCCCGAAATTCTGCCGGAGACATCAATGAGTCTTAGCATTGCCTCCCCATGCTGACTTGCCCAGGGCTGTCACAGCTTTGCCTGCAGGGTCCCTATGGCCAATCATCCCGAATAGCCTGTGGCCCAAATCCAGCAGTGAGAGAGCCCTTCATTCATCACTCCCACGCGGAGGAGGCTTCCTGCATGGTGAGTGGGGCAGAGAAAGTGCTGACTCTGTGCTCCGCCCGAGCAGAGGCTAAGTGCCGAGTCACTGATTTCCCTGGGCTGTATGGGAGCCACTTCATTAACCCCATACAAACCCCTCTTCTCCCAAGATCCCATAACAGGGGACTCTTAACTCCTCTGGGATTCCTTCTCTTTTTGTGCCATTTCCCATTGGGATAGACGGAGAAGGGGACCGGAGCAAACAAGCCAGCAACAGGGGATTTTAGATCTCCAGGTCCAATAGGCTGCAGAATGCAAAGGGGGTGGGGAGAGGAAACCGTTCATAGACCATAATACTGTAGTAAGGAAAGGAGAGATAGTGAGCCCCATGCAGCCTGCCTCAGCGTGACCTTAAAAAGGGTGCACCTGCCTGCACTGCATTATAGCTCCCGGGACCTGAGCAGAAGAGGTGGGGTTTGCCCCACTGTCCTTGACTTGCTCACACCCACTCGCCCTGCCTCTTTGGCTCTGCAGAGGTGAGTGCTTTTCACACAGTCTGTATGTGCCTGGGCTCAGGGCTGCAGAAGAGCTCAGGGCCCGATTGTCCCTAGCCTTCACAACCTCCTCAGGCAAGGAGTTCCACAGGTTGACTGTGAGCTGTGTGAAGAGCTGTTCTGGAAAGGCCCAGGTGTCAAGGACAGAAAACAGCAGACACCCCCCACCCCATGAAGAAAGGCTAGTGATTCGGGCATAGGGCACCTGGCTCTTATCCCCAACTCATGCTACTTTTGAGTGAGTCACTGAGAAGCACCCTGCCCAGTTTCCTGGTCTATAAAACTGAAATAGTGATACCTCCCTCCCAGGGGGCTGGGAGGTTGAATTGGTCGATGCCTGCAAAGTGCTTGGAGATCCTTAGCTGGCAGATGCAGCAGAGTTGCACAGTGCTTAGAGAAACGCTGGTTATTTATCATCGATTCATTATGTGCTGTGGGAGCATCGCTACTGAGCTTGTCCTGACTGGTCACCATGCACCAATGTGGCTCTGTCTTTATTGAAGGTGCCGTAACCTTGAGAATGCCTAGTGCCTTGAAGTCACCTTACAGGCACAAGGAAGGGAATGAATTGCTCAGGCCCTGAGCTCCTGTTCCGGCTGGGGAGCAGAGGGCCGTGGCTGACTCCTTGTGTTGTTCTTTATTACACAGAGGACTTCCACACGGTGGAGACGGGTGCCAGCACGGCCGGCCGCATGCGGTGCGTGATCTGCCACCGTGGCTTCAACTCCCGCAGCAACCTGCGCTCCCACATGCGCATCCACACCCTGGACAAGCCCTTCGTCTGCCGCTTCTGCAACCGCCGCTTCAGCCAGTCCTCCACACTCCGCAACCATGTGCGCCTGCACACCGGGGAGCGCCCCTACAAGTGCCAGGTCTGCCAAAGTGCCTACTCCCAGCTTGCTGGACTCCGGGCCCACCAGAAGAGCGCAAGGCACCGACCTCCCAATGCCTCCCTGCAGTCTCACTCCCCAGCCTTGCCTGGGCCCCACCCTGCCTCCCTGGCGCATCACATACCGACAATGGTGCTGTGAGCCGCTGTCGAGATGCCGGGTTCCGGGCAGGCCTTTCCAGCTGTTGCAGACTGGCATTGATAATGCTGATGAATTTGTTGGCATCAACCCTTCAGGGAGGGGTGGGGGGCTGGAGGGAGTGAGGACGGGGCAGGGCCGATTTCTTAATTAAACAGTTTGCTGACGAAGGGGCACCTCTGTTAAACCATTGCCATTCCCTTGGGGCTTAGGGTGTTATCTTACCAGTGCGAGACATGAGCCCAGCCCTGTGATCCATTCAGTGCATCTTCTCCTTGCCGATCAGTCTGGGCCAGGGAGTGGCAGGGCTCCAACCATAGAGGAGGCTGTGTGATAAGCTTCATTGTCCCGGGTGTTTGGCATCAGGCAGTGAGTGGCATAAAGGCATTTGGGAGGGTAAACACACTGAGAATGAAAAATAACGTGAACCTTAATGTGAAGACACCAGTATATGGAGTAGGGGTGGGGGTGGAAGAGCCAAAATGCTGATTTGTGAAACATTTTCCAAGGGCTTTTGTGTTCAATTCAGTTGGAGGAAGAGATGAAAAATTGCTTTCCCCTCTATTGAAGTTAGCACAGCTGGAAGGCCAGATTCACCCTTGGTGGGAGCCGGCACCATTCTGTTGAAGTCAGTGCAGCTGTGCCTGTTTACACCAGTGGTAATTTTGGCCCCAAAGCTGTGTCTGCACTGGGGATATTTACAAAACCCTATTCTGATGTTAGTGCTGGTGGGATCAAAGTACAGACAAAAATCATGGGGCCAGGCCCCATTTTTGTGACCGTTTCCGTTAGGCTTGGAGTCCATGCTAGACCCCCAGCTGGTCCCCATGCCAGTTCAGCTGGTCCACCACATCCCACGCCCGGCTGATCTGCCGTGCCAGAGCTAGCACCAGTGGGAAGGATCTTTTGTAAGTTTCCAGACTCAAGTGTATTAGTTAAAAAAAACACACCCCTAGTTTTTCCATGTCTAAGCTGTGCACATGGTAAGACCTCTGAAATTGCACACGGATCTGAGCTTCTGCCCATGCAGACAGGGGACATGCAAAGTGGCAACTGAGCAACGGGCTGTTGATGAAAATTTGCGCCATCATGTGCTCAGGAAATGGAGAATCAAGCAAGTTGCCTGGTGTCACCAAAAGCATTTTTCCAGGATGTGTGTAAGCTGGGGTAGCTAGAAGTGCCCCCCCCCCTCCCCACACACACACACACTCAGCTCACCTTGCCAAGGCCCTCCCACGCTGCATGGGTGTTCCTCCTTCATCTCTAAAGTAGGGCTGGTGGTCCTTCAGCAGATCCATATCTCTAGGGTCTATTTAAACTCTTACCTCTACTGCCCTCTGGAGACCAGAGAGAAATAATTCCTTTGGCCAAACCACACCCAGAATACAGTCCGGAGCGCCCCTTTGAGTCCTGCCACAGTTATGAACCCAATAAGTAGGGTTTTGTGAAATAAAATATAAAAAAAACTATTATAATATTATTAATTATAAGTATACGATGTATAGAGTTTTCTCAAACTGTGTTTTACTTCCAGAAAACAATTGTCACTTTACCTTTGTAAATATTTATGTAAAACATTATTTACAAAACTTTGATATTATATATTATTTGATGGTATATGTACACAGCTGTAAATACATTTGTACCTCTCTCTCTTGTATTCTAAATAAAAATTACTTGGAACATTTATCATTTAGAAGGTGAGTTGTTTGGGAGTTTTCTTTCTCTCTGTGTTCTAGGAAAGCATAATGTTGGTCTTGGAAAGGGGATAGTGGAGCTTCTCCTAGAGGGTATCACTGAAATTAGTGTCTTTAGGATCCTAGCTTGTGTTTGATTGAAATGCACAAAAGATCCAACCGCTGTATTATCAACCATTGGAACAGTTTCCCATGGGAAGTGGTACATTCTCCATCGCTTGGAGTCTTTAAATCAAGATCGGATGCCTTTCTAAACGATATGCTCCAGTTCAACCAAAGTTATGGGCTTGAAGCAGGAATCACCAGGTGAAATTCTGTGGCTTGTGTTATGCAGGAGGTCATATTATACTAGTCCCTCCTGGCCTTAAAATCTAGCATCTATTTCACACATTTTGGACAGAGCATAACTTACTGCTCAGTCCTCATGGATTATTTTCAATAACCATCTTTGCATCTTGAAAGACGATGGTTTTAAAATGTGGAGAAAAGCAATTTGTGCACAGGTGCACACACAGAGCCAGAGACACCTGGTGTTCATATGTATGTAAGCACAGGGTGTTGAACCCCAATTTTCATTCATTACAAATAACTCCTGCAGTACTTAACACAAAGGTACACAGGACTATCCCCACCTCCTTCTGGAATCCCCTGGCCTTTAAAGACAAATACGCATCCATCTATCATAGATCAAGATTTGCTAGTGCTCTGTAATCCTAAATAGGGCCTGTTTGTACCATACCATGTTCTAGGCAGTACAAATGTTCTGGGGCAGACCTGCTTTTTATACCCCAACAGCCACTCTCCTAATCAATTCCTGTCCAGCATGGTCATGTCGCTAGCAAGAAGATTGCTTAGGATACACGCAGATATCACTGGTGGATCTCGTAGCAGGATCAGGTCTAATACAAGACAGCACTATAGCTCTCTTTAGCTTCACTTTGGAATGAGTGAACTTGATGTTTTCTCTCTAACACCAGGGCTGTCAGGAGTAACACCACTGTGGTGTGAGAGGAAAATCATGCTGTGGGATACAGCACAGGAGCTGAATGGCAGAAAGGATTATGATGATTTGGTTCTTATGAACAGGTACCAGTTTCTTCTGCTATGTGTTTATACCGCGCTTGGCTCTATGGCGACCCTATCCTGATTGGCCCCTTGGGGTGCTATCACAGTGCAAATATTTAATAATAATAACAGCTGTTCTCTGATATAACCATCCACTTGAGTGGAGAAGATCATTTCGCTTACCAGATGGAAGCCTGTGCTGCATTTAGGCTTAATGCAATGGGAAGCATTGGCTGATGACCTTGGTTTGATCTCTCTCTTAAATCCCTAAGTGACAGTATGACTAGGTAAATGACAAGAGCTGATTTTTTTAGTTGTAAAAAATTAGCTCTTAATATTACATTTCTTTTCCTTTCTATGTGTAGATAGTAAATTATTGCCGTTTCTGTCAGACCAGTGGTGCTCAACCCATGGGATGCTTGCGGCCTAATCAGCACACAGCTGCAACCCATGTGACCTCCTCAGGGCCATACAGGTAGTATATAGAGAGAGTGGATGCGGCCCACATAACACATGGAGAGCTGTATGTGCGGCCCACAATGATAAATAGGTTGAGAACCACTGAGTCAGACACTCATTTAGCAATGCTGTGAGCTGTTAAACAGCTGCTGTGTTCCAGAGTAGACTGAGTTTCAGGGATAGCTGAAATGGAGCCTGTGCATGAATGAGTTGTTAAGTGCTCTGGGATCTGGTTTGCAGGAGCTGGGACTTTAAGGAAAACAATAATTCGCATGAGACTCATGACAAAATCATGAGAGCTGGTAACACTGCTGCAGCAGCATCGTTTAGCAGGGATGTGCTGCTTCCCACAGTTCTGCAGGGGGGTGGCTGCCCGCTGTGCCAGTGCTGGCCAGGCATATAGGGCCTGTGGGCCCCAAGGGGATGTGGGGGGCGAATATGCCGAATGCCCACGGTTACTATGGCCAGTGTGCAGTGTTCACGATGAAATACTGTCTCTGGGCATTACCAACATGTGGCTTGTCTTGGAGGGGGGGAGCATATTCCTGGAGGGCACCAGAGCCCTAGACAGCTTGCCAGCACTAAACATGGCCCAACACCTATCCCTTCCTTTGAACCTAACGCAGTGAAGGCCATTCCCCTTTTCTGCCAGGATCCAATATGGCCTCCCGCAGCCTTATCACTGCTGAGGTTCGCCAGGCCCTCATCCAAGATGGCGGCGCCCCAAGTCAACATGGCAGCTCCCACGCACGCGGTTGCCAGTAACTGACATGGCGGAGAGAACGTGTGGTTCAGACGGGCACTGAAGCCTACGAAGGAAACTGCCAGGATCTAAGATGGCGGCAATAGAGATCCGGCTGCCGGTGGCCCGCAAGCTGGTGGTCCAGAGTCTGGCGCAGGGGAGCGACAAGCACTTGGTGGCTCCAGGGGACACGATCACCACAGACACGGGCTACATGAGGTGAGGGGCCTCTCCCACATTTCTTCTTCTACTGGTAGGGCCCTCCCCCCCATCTCAGAGACTGAGGCTGTGGGGCAGGGTCCCTTATCCCCCGCATGGGGCTGTGGGGCAACACCCCCCCCCCCCCCCAGCGTATGGGCTATGGGACAGGGTCCCTTGTCCCACCAAACTTGAGGCTATGGCGCCGCCACACGCCCCCAGGGCATGGGCTATGGGGCAGGGTTCCTTATCCCTCCAGACATGTAGCTAGGGTGCAGCCCAGCCCCCTTCCTCAGGGCGTGGGTTATGGGGCAGGGTCCTTTTGCCCCCCTGCATCCCAGTGGCAGCCCTCCCTCTCCCCCCCATCCCAGCAGCTAAGGCTATGGGGCAGGCTCCCTTATACTGCACAGAATGGGGCTATGTTGCAGCTTCCCTGTCCCCGTTCCGAGGGTTTGGGGATAGGGTCTTTTCCCCCACAACATCCCAGGGGCAAGGGTTACTGGGAATTAACAGAGGAGTTCTCCTTCAATCCCAGTTTTTTGGGGGGGCTGCTCATTCCTCCCTGCCCCTGCTTCTACCCCCAGAGTCGAGTTGCAGAAAACAGCTTCTCCTGGGGGCTGGGGCCGCAAGCAAGAGTCATTGTGGTTACTCAGGGGACCCCTGAACAGTTGCTTGTCCTGCTTTGGTTTCCCCCCACAGCTCACCTTGCCGGCGAGGAGTGGGGTGAGGTCTGGTGGGTCTTTTTTATCTGGCTGTAAATTTCTCAGTGCCCCCACTCTGTTGCTCGTCTCATGCTTAGAGCTGGCCCCAAGTCACTCTCCCGATCTGCAGTGTTGGGAAGGGGCTTATCAGTCTCACTTAAAGCTGGACCACTAGTGCACATGAGGATGGAGGCTGAGCTGTGTCACCACCTGCAGGTATCTTTATTTTACAGACTCTTCGCTGCGAACCGGGTAGAGAGAGAGACAGACCTCAGCCCTAGAGTGGTGGGGAAATAGCCCCCTTTCACTTTCCTGTTTTAATTCTAGGGAACTTGGGAACTCTTTTCCTAATAATTCTGTGACTGCTCTAAGCCTGGGATGCAAAAACGTGGGTTGGCCAGCCTCAGGATGGTCGGGATGGCAGATGGATGTGTGGATGTTTGATGTATTCTTTTTCGGCAGGGGCCATGGCACGTATATGGGAGATGAGAAACTTGTCGCATCGGTAGCAGGCGCTGTGGAGAGAGTGAACAAACTGATCTGTGTCAAAGCTCTGAAAACCAGGTGAGAACAGGCTTTGAGGCAGAAGCCATTTTCTGAACCTATTTAGAAATCAGATGTTCCTTCTGTGTAATTCCTAGCACCGCGTTTCCCACTTAACGACTTTAGAGCGGGTGGGCATAAACCAACAGATGGTCTCAGTGTGTGTCCAACAGTGGGAGATGTTTGGAAATGAGTTGGGGTGAATGTAGAAATTGTCAGACTTTATCAGATCAGTGCTTCCATCTACATCAGATTGGTGGATTTCATAACCATATTATTCATGGATTGTTAGACCAGAAGGGACCATTCATAGATTCTAGGACTGAAAGGGACCTCGAGAGGTCATCGAGTCCAGTTCCCTGCCCGCATGGCAGGACCAAATACTGTCTAGACCATCCCTGATAGACATTAATCTAACCTACTCTTAAATATCTCCAGAGATGGAGATTCCACAACCTCCCTTGGCAATTTATTCCAATGTTTAACCACCCTGACAGTTAGGAACTTTTTCCTAATGTCCAACCTAGACCTCCCTTGCTGCAGTTTAAGCCCATTGCTTCTTATTCTATTCTCAGAGGCCAAGGTGAACAAGTTTTCTCCCTCCTCCTTATGACACCCTTTTAGATACCTGAAAACTGCTATCTGTCTTCCCCTCTGTCTTCTCTTTTCCAAACTAAACAAACCCAATTCTTTCAGCCTTCCTTCATAGGTCATGTTCTCAAAACCTTTAATCATTCTTGTTGCTCTTCTCTGGACCCTCTTCAATTTCTCCACATCTTTCTTGAAATGCGGTACCCAGAACTGGACACAATACTCCAGCTGAGGCCTAACCAGCGCAGAGTAGAGCGGAAGAATGACTTCTCGTGTCTTGCTCACAACACACCTGTTAATACATCCCAGAATCATGTTTGCTTTTTTTGCAACAGCATCACACTGTTGACTCATATTTAGCTTGTGGTCCACTATAACCCCTAGATCCCTTTCTGCCGTACTCCTTCCTAGACAGTCTCTTCCCATTCTGTATGTGTGAAACTGATTTTTTCTTCCTAAGTGGAGCACTTTGCATTTGTCTTTGTTAAACTTCATCCTGTTTAACTCAGACCATTTCTCCAATTTGTCCAGAACATTTTGAATTATGACCCTGTCCTCCAAAGCAGTTGCAATCCCTCCCAGTTTGGTATCATCCACAAACTTAATAAGCGTACTTTCTATGCCAATATCGAAGTCGTTAATGAAGATATTGAACAGAGCTGGTCCCAAAACAGACCCCTGCGGAACCCCACTTGTTATGCCTTTCCAGCAGGATTGGGAACCATTAATAACTCCTCTCTGAGTACGGTTATCCAGCTGGTTATGCACCCCCCTTATAGTAGCCCCATCTAAATTGTATTTGCCTAGTTTATCGATAAGAATATCATGCGAGACCGTATCAAATGCCTTACTAAAGTCTAGGTATACCACATCCACAGCTTCTCCCTTATCCACAAGACTCGTTATCCTATCAAAGAAAGCTATCAGATTGGTTTGACACAATTTGTTCTTTACAAATCCATGCTGGCTATTCCCTATCACCTTACCACCTTCCAAGTGTTTGCAGATGATTTCCTTAATTACTTGCTCCATTATCTTCTCTGGCACAGAAGTTAAACTAACTGGTCTGTAGTTTCCTGGGTTGTTTTTATTTCCCTTTTTATAGATGGGCACTATATTTGCCCTTTTCCAGTCTTCTGGAATCTCTCCCGTCTCCCATGATTTTCCAAAGATAATAGCTAGAGGCTCAGATACCTCCTCTATTAGCTCCTTGAGTATTCTAGGATGCATTTCATCAGGCCCTGGTGACTTGCAGGCATCCAACTTTTCTAAGTGATTTTTAACTTGTTCTTTTTTTATTTTATCTGCTAAACCTACCCCATTCCCATTAGCATTCACTACGTTAGGCATTCCTTCAGACTTCTCGGTGAAGACCGAAACAAAGAAGTCATTAAGCATCTCTGCCATTTCCAAGTTTCCTGTTACTGTTTCTCTCTCTTCACTGAGCAGTGGGCCTACCCTGTCTTTGGTCTTCCTCTTGCTTCTAACGTATTGATAAAAAATCTTGTTTCCCTTTATTCCGGTAGCTAGTTTGAGCTCATTTTGTGCCTTTGCCTTTCTAATCTTGCCCCTGCATTCCTGTGTTGTTTGCCTATATTCATCCTTTGTAATCTCTCCTAGTTTCCATTTTTTATATGACTCCTTTTTATTTTTTAGATCATGCAAGATCTGATGGTTAAACCAAGGTGGTCTTTTGCCACATTTTCTATCTTTCCTAAACAGCGGAATAGCTTGCTTTTGGGCCCTTAATAGTGTCCCTTTGAAAAACTGCCAACTCTCCTCAGTTGTTTTTCCCCTCAGTTTTGATTCCCATGGGACCTTACCTATCAACTCTCTGAGCTTACCAAAATCCACCTTCCTGAAATCCATTGTCTCTATTTTGCTGTTCTCCCTTCTACCCTTCCTTAGAATTGCAAACTCTATGATTTCATGATCACTTTCACCCGAGCTGCCTTCTACTTTCAAATTCTCAACAAGTTCCTCCCTATTTGTTAAAATCAAGTATAGAACAGCTTCCCCCCTAGTAGCTTTTTCAACCTTCTGAAATAAAAAGTCTACAATGCAGTCCAAGAATTTGTTGGATAGTCTGTGCCCCGCTGTGTTATTTTCCCAACATATATCCGGATAGTTGAAGTCCCCCATCACCACCAAATCTTGGGCTTTGGATGATTTTGTTAGTTGTTTAAAAAAAGCCTCATCCACCTCTTCCACCTGGTTAGGTGGCCTGTAGTAGACTCCTAGCATGACATCACCCTTGCTTTTTACCCCTTTTAGCCTAACCCAGAGACTCTCAACACTTCTGTCTCCTATGTCCATCTCTACCTCAGTCCAAGTGTGTACATTTTTAATATATAAGGCAACACCTCCTCCCTTTTTCCCGTCTATCCTTCCTGAGCAAGCTGTACCCATCCATACCAACATTCCAATCGTGTATTATCCCACCAAGTTTCAGTGATGCCAACAATGTCATAGTTGTATTTATTTATTAGCACTTCCAGTTCTTCCTGCTTATTACCCATGCTTCTCGCATTAGATCATTTAATCTGACCTGTGTGACACAGGCCAGAGAATTTCATCCACTTACTCCTGTATTGAGCCCAATTACAAATCCCTGGAAATAAACGTTAGTACTGGAAACAACAATGGTACAGTTTGCACAGACTCCAGTGCTATGACTCGGCCCTGCTTTTTTTTTTTAATGCTGTGTTTTTAATCAGTGTCATGCTGATACATGTACCTGAGTCGAGCGATGTATCTGAGCCAGTCCGGGAAAAGGTTTGCGTGAACAGAATTTCCCTTTTTGTCTTGCTCCCAGGTATAACGGGGAAGTTGGTGACATTGTGGTTGGGAGAGTCACAGAGGTAAGGCGAAGGAGATCCCAGCCGCTGTTTCCTGCCAATGACTCGTTTTCCCTGACAACCTACTAAAACCAGAATTATGCTTGTCCTACATTTAAAATGTAAGAGTGTTTTAGTGAGAAGTACGGTTTAGTAGTGACAACATCGGACTATCATTGGTGCGTCTGTGTCTGATGGATGACATTTCTAGTGCGCCCAGCACCTTAGCATCCAGGCTTTTTAGGGCCTGCCACTGGGCATTGAGAGAATTCAGCATTGTACTGTATTGGACTTTCCTTTTTTAAGATCCTGAATCCTATTCCAGGCTGTGCTGCTGTATGACGTTAAGGAAGTCATGGCCCATCTGTAGAATGGAGATGATATCAGCCTTCTGGATTAAAGGGAGACGGTTAATGTAACATTTAGTTGGAGTCCTAAAAATTGAGTTAAAAGTCGTTTTGTGTGCTACATCTGTGCCTGAGACCCCCTGTTAATGTTCTTAGTGGATGTATGTACCAGGTGGGGCATGTTCACATACACAGAGAACGGGACAAATCTCGTCACTTACTCCTCTTCATGAAGTTCTTTGGTTGGTGTGGATTGCTGGGGACTGTGGTTCTACTGGCCATTGAAAGTCCTGCTCCACTGGTAAGCACATGCTTGATGTTTCAGAATAACAGAGGAATTTCTCTTACCTCCCCCTCAGGTTCAGCAGAAACGATGGAAGGTGGAGACCAATGCCAGGCTGGATTCAGTCTTGCTTCTCTCATCCATGAACCTACCAGGAGGGGAGCTGGTGAGTGAAATCCCAAATAGTGTGTTGCTGGATTACTTTCTTGCTGCTCAACGGCAGCAGATGTGAGGAGCTAGGCGCTGAGATGAGCTGCAAGGCTGTGGGTCGCTTTCCTCAGTTGCTGTTCAAGTGCAACATTGGTGCCCAGCTAATTCATCTATGCGTGCAAGTCTGCAGGTTAATCTGCTGTACCCCTTTCCAGGACCTTCTGCACAAAGGCAGCTCATCCCATCAAGTGTCATTCCTTCTACATAACTGATACCCTCAGTGGGTAGGACTACACTTGAAGCTGGAGATGTAATGCGCAGCTGGGGGGAGACATTCCCAAGTTTGCCCTGATCAAGCTAGCATGCTAAAAATAGTGTGTAGCTGCAGCAGCCTTGAGTGCGTGCCTGCCAGAGTGCGTGCCTATGTACTTGGGCCAGCTGGCCCCACCTGTTGCTCGTGCTGCATTTTTAGCATGCTAGCTCAATCAGAGCTAACACAGGTATGTCTGCTCAAGCTCAGAATCCCATTCCCAGCTTGAAGTGTAGACGTGCATCTGTTCATGTAGCTGTTGCATGTTTTACCCTTCTGGGTTATGGGAATCGTGGCACTCTGAGATAGAAGAGGCGTATTGGGTCCCATCCAATCAGCTACCCTCATCCTGGCCAGGCAGGATTGTTCCTACAGTATATTCTCCAGTGCCTTACCCTACTGCTGGACACATTTTGATTGGGTATCCCTTGATCTATAGAAAGAAGCAGGTGGTAGGATTAGAACTGAAGGACAGGTGCTCTACCTGCTGGTCTAAGGAAGCCGTGCCCCCTAGCTTGTGGTGGCAGAGCTTTGAGAGGTGGGCGGACTTAAAATGGATGGTGATCAGTTACTTTTTCACATAACGTTTCCTCCCTTTGTGCTTTTCAGAGGAGGAGATCAGCGGAGGATGAGCTTGCAATGAGGGACTATCTACAGGAAGGGGATCTTATCAGCGTATCCTTCCTTCATTTGCATTTAGGCAGGAGACCTCTGAGGGTCTTTGGTGCATAACCAAATGCCGACAGATTAACTCTCTCTGTTAATCAGAACATGAGCCTTCTTTCTTCATATGTGTGACCTGATCCAAGAGTTCTCTCCTCCACCACTGACTGAAATAGGTGGGACAGGAAGGCAGGACATGAAGGGTGTTATACTCACCTTTGTTTCCACCTGACATTTGTCTGCCTCCCCAGTTCTGTCTGGCTTTAGGTCCCATTTTTGCCTAAACAGTAGGTGTATCATGGTCAGGAGCACTGGACAGCCTCTCCATGAGGCTCTAATCCTGTTCTGGGATACTTGCTTGAAGGAAGCATCTGTCCTAGGATGGCTGCTGGAGGGAAACAACTTTCATACACCATCCCTGAAGGCAGAGATCATCTGCTGACCATTGTGAGAGACACTCAATCTTAGACTCTATAATTTGTCTTATCTGGCGGTCTCCCAGGCTTATCAGGCTGATCTTACTCCCGGTCTGGATGCTGTTCCCCAAATCCTTCACCTCCAGTTTGCTTCTTCTGCACATTTGCCCTCCCTCCCCACTTCCCAAGGACTAATTGTTGGTGTGCTAGCTGGGGGATGGACCTGGGCTTGGGGGCCTGTGTTGTCTTGGGGGCTGATATGTCACTCCGTAGCCAATATTGCATGGTCCTGTGTGAGGCTACCAGGCCGAGAAAAAAGACTGAGTTTTGAGCCCCTAGGCTGGCCTGAAATGACAAGGAAAGTACCATCAGACAGCAATGCTGGGGATTGGTGGAAAACTATGGGATAAAGGGAAACTCCACCTGAATATTTCATTTGGGGGTTGCACCGTGGGAGGGATGGGAGGTGGGGGAATGAAGGCTGGTGAGGCTGGTTGGAAGCAGACTTCTCTTTTCCTTAAGCAGCACTACCAGGCAGAAGTCCAGGCAGTATTTTCTGATGGGGCTGTATCACTGCACACGCGGAGTCTGAAATATGGGAAGGTGAGGTACCGAGCAGACTGCTACTTTTCCTTGTCACTGGAATTTGTACGGCTGTACACCAGCGTAACTGAGAGCAGAGTTGACTCCCGAGTGAAGGGTTCTAGATAAGAACAAGATATGGTTACTAACCTTTATCTTCAGGCTGGGAAGATGAAGGGACCGGGGCCCAAAGTGAAATAAAATGCAGAGTCCCCCCAGTGTGAAATGAATCTTGTCCATTTGCCCTTTAACCCTCCCTATCAGCAATTACAGATTGTGAACCCCTTCTGGCTATCAGAACCCTGGGGAGAAATCGCCCTTGGCTGAAACTTCCTGATAGCTCTTCCTGCCCAGAACCGCCTGTGACTTTTCCTTCTCTCTCTTGCCCCAGGACTCTGGGGCTTTATGTGCCTGGCATTTATCTCTGGTCTTGTGTGTTGAAATAAGCCAATGGACCATTTGTACTTAGGCTGCAGTTCAGGGTTATCAGATCCGGGATATTAGCACTTCAAAGCTGAAAGCGGAGCGGGATTACTGCACAAAGGGTGAAGGACGGCGACTGGATCAAATGTGCTGCTAAATGGAGCCTCTCTCATTCTTTGCCTTTTGGGAAGGCTGGATGGCGTGTTGGTACGATCTTTCTCTCACTGAACACTTCCATAGCACTGTGTCTTCAAAGCGCTGCCTGGGCATTAGTTAACCCTCCCAGCACGCTGGAGGCAGGCAGGGTTGGTATCCCCATTTCCCAGACGGGGACAGCAAAGCACTGAGTTGAAGTTGGTTGGCTCCCAGACCACCAATGGAGTTGGTGTCAGTGGTCAGGCCACACCCCTCTCACGTTAAGTGTCACTCTCCTCTTCAGCTTGGCCAGGGTGTGCTTGTTCAGGTCTCTCCCTCCCTCGTGAAACGCCAGAAGACTCACTTCCATGATCTGCCCTGTGGCGCCTCCGTGATCCTTGGCAACAACGGCTTCATCTGGATCTACCCAACGCCCGAGCAGAAGGATGAAGAGGCAGGGGGCTTTGTCACCAATCTGGAGGTGAGGAAACAGTGCTTCAGAGGTGGTTGGGTTCGTTAGTTGCTCG
Organism: Trachemys scripta elegans; assembly: GCF_013100865.1. Lineage (NCBI taxonomy): Eukaryota > Metazoa > Chordata > Testudines > Emydidae > Trachemys > Trachemys scripta. The sequence continues at coordinate 15,361,209 of NC_048314.1, forward strand.
TCAAAAGGCCTCTTTATCAAGCTGTATTTCAGTAGCCTGGCATCAAGCAACAGGACCTTGGTATCCACGGTAAAGGGAACCCGTGTCCAGGGTTTACCTAAGGGCTCTCTCACATTTCATAGCATGGCCCACACCTGAATAAAGAGATTGTCACCGCAGCATCTCCCCTTCTGTTCACAATCACGGAATGCCCTGGGGGACACGACAGCAGTTGCTTTTATGTGGAACACAATAAGGAAATATTTATATCCGTAGCTGTCTGCTAGTGTGAATTAGCAGTTGGAAACAAGGAAGGGAACCACCACCATGGGAGCAGGCAGGGAACCACCACACCTGGCTCAGTCAGCAACTCCGTGATTTGTTCATATACCTAACGCACGGTGAACTGCTAGCCGAATTCCTCGCTCTTTAATATTGACCAGCAAACCGCATGCATCCTCGCTGAAACACTGGACTGTTCCATTAGTACTGCCTGTGTGGAGTGAGTTGGCTTGTGTGGGGAGATGGCCAGGGACTCTTCCTTGCACAGAGAGCTGCGTAGCTTCATGGTCATAGTCTGTGCTGCCCTGTGGGACGCCCGGGTTTAGTGCTCGGTCCTGATCTCTCTCGTCCCTCTGGTGTGTGCTGCAGGCATGGCGCACTCAGCCAATGTAAGGAACAGCGTCAGTGGGCTACAAAAAGCTGCAGTTCCACTTTTGGATGGCAGAACATTGCCCGAGACGTGGAATTTTAGGTGAGGAAATGGATGGAGGTACAGATGGGGAATTGGGGGAATCTTCAGACAAAGAGTTGTCTGTCTGAACATCCAGGCTTCTTTTATAGTGGAGCATATCATGGGCAGTGAGTAGCTGTTGACCAGAACTGATAGACCACATTCCTTACCTGGCAGTGTGGAAAGAACCCAAGATTCCTGGCTCCCAGTCCTTGCTCTAATCACTAGTTCCCTTGTCTCCTTAGACATTTGAATTCACTATCAGGGAGAGAAGTTGTATTACGTAGATGATGCAAGTAACTGGATGTGGTTTTAGGTTTGGAGTGACGCTTGCATTGTCCTAGACCTCCAGTACTTCCTTGCAAATTCATCCCTTTCTCACATTCCGTGTCTTTTCCCTTTTATCCTTGCTTCCCTGTCAGCCAGTCTCCTTACATGACCGGGAGGTAATCTCACGACTCCGGAACTGCATCCTGGCTCTGGTTGCTCAGAAGCTGATGCTCTACGACACCAGCATTGTGTACTGCTACGAGGCCTCCCTTCCCCATCAGGTATTGAGTCCAGTTGCTGCTTTCTTCACTCCCTGCTGCACAGGCCACACTACTTTACCCCAAAGCCAGTAGGACAGTGCATGCTTTCATTTCCTGGGATCCACCCAGAAGATCCTTGTCGTAAGCGGCAATATGATGTCCTCTGTCATAGCGTGAAGCGGATGGCTGTGGAAAGGTTGGGATGGGGATGGGTTGAAAATCCCTACATCAGGTAATGTTCAACTTGGGCTCTATAGAAACAACTATCTCCTTCACTAGCAATGACAAGTTTTCTTCCCTGGGTGAAAGAACAGCCCCTTCCTCTCTGATCCTGGTCAAACCAGGGTTTGGAATTGCACCAGGGTAGGGTGAGGTGAGGAGGAGGTGTCTCACATACAATGGAAGGTCAGAGTTTTGTCTTCTCTTTCCCATATGCACATCCCCTGCCAATGCTGGAAGGTTCCTGGTGCTAGACTTTCTGTAGCTGGATATGGTGCAGTCAACACCCCTTTGCCCCATGATTTGTTAATGATTGTAATGCCATATGCTATCACTGAGATCCCATCAACAAGCCTTCGTTGTTCTCCTGTCCTCACCAAACAGACAGAGACTTAAAAGGTCTCCTGCTTTCATGTCCGGTGTCAGCCTCCCAGGCACGATGGGACATGCAGTCAAGCTCCACCTCCAATATAATGCTCCTTCTTAAGTACCGAAGCATATGATTTCAGAAGGGTTGTGGTGTCTCTGTGCCCTCAACTCCTCAGTAGGTATAGAATCATAGGACTGGAAGGACCTTGAGAGGTCTTCTAGTCCAGTCCCCTGCACTCATGGCAGAACTAAATATTATCTAGACCATCCCTGAGAGACTAGGCACGACTCACTTAGTTCCCTTCTCATGGGTAAGTTTGCTGTCAGGACTTGGGGCATCTGTCGGGATTGTTGCCAGTAGAGCGAGTCTGCTTGGGCCACAGCCCCAGGTGTTTCCATATGCTGCATTAACACCTGCCTGCAGTTCATTGCCCTGTGCACCTGGCAGGGCCTCGTCCACTTCATGTGTGGGGGTCACAACTGCAAACGTTGCTCTTCTCCTTTTCACTGCAGATCAAGGACTTTCTCAAACCAGAGGTGATGCAGGAGATTGTGCTGGAGACCCGGCAGAGGTTGTTGGAACTGGAGGGTTGAGGGAAGGAGACATGGCAGCTTGGAGTCCCACCAAAGCAGCATTGACTCCCCAACTTCCTGCATCGCCCCAACCCCCTAAATGTCTTTCCAGAGCTCAGAAAATATCTGACTCTCCCTGTCTCACTTCCGGGATTCCTTCTGGTTTGTAGGGCAATGTAAACCCCTCAACCTGCAGACTGGACGTATGGTCTTTGTGAAGAGCAGCTGCCACTGGGACGTAGCTCGCTAGACTAGTTGCCATGGTGGGCAATGTGCTTCTAAAGTGCCCCTAACGTGGTCCACGTTGTTAGAGGACAGAGGAAACAACATATTCTTGTTTTGCCTTATGGTTTCTCCTCCCCCACCCCCACCAAGATCGGGTTAGCAGTCCTAGCAGTGGTTGACCTTGACAGTGATAGGAGCTCTGCCAATGTGTCCTTTATTCAAGATGCACATTTTACCCCTCAAGACCCACATTGCGGCTACCCATCTCCAAAGGACAGGACTCGTTACCAAGCCTGTGAATGGTTATGTCAGCGTGCTGTGCGGATCTCTTTGCCCCCTTCCAAACATACACTGGATTTGGATGTTCAGTTCTTGCATTTTCTGTGCTTACACTATAGCTCACAGAATGGTACAAAAACCCGCTGGTGCTGGGTGGCCATCTCACTGCGTATTGAGTGCCCATAGGTAATAGTCAGGCAAGGTGCCTTGATCCTCCAGAGCAAAAGGCGTCTTCCCATCCCATGCGCGGAAGTGATGATCCCAAGCGTTTTATTTCGTAGGTCTGATACTGTGAGCTCCTCTGGTCGTGAAGGATTTAGCTGTTGTTTCCTACTAGAGGGTTTTTTTTTTTTTTTTAAATCTTCAATAAAGAATGGTTTTTGAGAGAGAATCTGAGAGTCGTTTGTTTGGATGAGCTTGTGTCCCACCATGATGAACTGGGTCTCACTAAGGAACCACTCTTAGGTCAAGGACTTCCTGTACAAGGACATCAGTGGACGCACTACGTCCTGCTGGGTCCCATCTCTTCATCCTGCCTGTGCAGAAGTGGCTGAAACATCCCTTGCTAAGGTGTTGCTGGCTGCCTTTCCCTCCACTCTCCATCAAAACTTTGCCCACCTCCCTCCATGGGGCATCTTGCCCCGCATGGTGCTCCTGTGTGGTGTTCATTTGCTCAGTGTGGCCTTGCTTGCAGTGGCTCCTACACAATAGTTGCTTCCCTGAGATCCCTGGGGGAATTAGGTCAAGATCATCCGTGCCATCCTAAGGGAGGTGGGAGGACACCTCACCCCTTAAAATGTGGGTCCTCCCTGGGATCCTCAGGGGGGTGTGAGGCTAGTGGGTAGAGCAGGGTACGTTGAGTCAAGACTCGCGTTCTGGTTCCTGTTTGGCCACTGTCTGCCATTTCTCTGTGCCTCAGTTTTCTCTGTCTGTAAAGTGGGGATGATGCCAGTTTCATAAGGGGGGTCAGAGACTGAATTAATTGGCTTGTAAAGTGCTTGGATATTCTGGCTGCGATGGGCCCATTGCAAAGTGAAAAGCCATTGATAGAACCAAGAAACTTGTCCTGTTTGTCCTTTAATCTAATACTGATATTGAAACTCCTCAGCTGAGCCCTTTCCTGCAGGAGCCTTTGCTCCAAGACTTTCCATCGGAACCAGAAATATGCCTCAATTTGCCTTCCATCTCCTTCGCGTTGCCCCCTGCAGTTGCCTTTGACTAAGCACTAGGTGGCAGTTTCCACTCAAGTTTGCAGAATTTCAGCCTGCTGCACTAAGCTTTCTATTGCATCTTCCAGCTCACAGCTGTGAAAGGAGTATGTTGCCTGTTCCATGTAACGCACGCCATGCAGCAAGGCCCAGGAACCTTGAGCGACCAGAGCTACTATCTGCATCTGAGGTTTGAGAACATTTCCTACTACACACTGCGGCGATTACCTCCTTAAAAGCTGCAGCCTGTGAACGATGCAGGCACCTCTGCCATTCAAGTATTCATGGAGAAAAACAACCCAAGAAGACTTAACCCCAGGGGTGTCCTTACACCGTTACCCTGCGCATGTTAGAATTGGTTAGCAGCATTTCTGTTCCTTGTATGATAGCAGATTATATTTTTTTACCCAAGTCACTGAGTCAAGATTTTGTTTGTTGCTGGAGGGAGGGAATTGGGGGATTTTTTGCCCGGCTTTAGTACGTAGCTTTCAAATGCTATTGGGTGTGGAGCAATAGAAGTAGCAAGACAGTATTCAGCAATGGTTCCTGCTTTCCAAGGGGATTGACTCAAGTAAAAGGAGGCCAGGTGAATTACCCACATTCTACTCTGTATCCTTATCTAGTCTCTCTGCTTTTAAACCACGTTCAGCACCTTAACCTGGTTTAAAAGTGGGCTGAGGGATGAAATTACTGCTCTTCCCTGCCTCCCAGGAGGGTTGGGTCAGCTGACATCCAGACATGGCTTGATTGGAAATTGTTATGTGAATGTAAAATATTGCCATGTTTCTGGACCTCTGGCAACCTCACACTACACCCCGTAATGGTTCTTTGAGGGAGGGGGAGTGCAGATGGGCTTAAGCCTTTCTTGAAAGTGGTTTAGCTAATCTGGTTGAAGGATGTGAGAGAAACCAATTTCCAAATGAGATTAGTGCCAGTGGAGACTGACTTGCTTGGCTTGGATTTAGAGCTCAGGACTATCTTTCTACTGTAACCAGGGGACCTCCTCTTGTCACCAGCAGGCTCAGGTTCAGGAATGGAGGAAGCAAGGAGCATGTGATGCCTCTTCTTGAATGGCTCTCTAATCAAAATGGCCCATGTTCAGGCTCAATTTTCAGAGGAAGTACAAGGAAGGGCATCTATCTAACAGAAAATGTGCAATGTCTTTGCCTGCATGTTATAAGACCATGTTCCATGCTCCAGTTTGTCTTTCACCAGCCCCATCTCCCTCTCACATGCCTATGTGGGTCACACAGGTTGATATGCATGGATCTACAGCCAGAGATGGGTGAGAAGTTAGTTAAAAATCCAGCCTGTCTGTTTCAGATCTGAGCTTTTTGTTTCCTTTTGGTTTTAGCAGAGGAAGTTTCTAGCTCTTAGTGAGATTCCTTGGACGTGTCAAACAGGTGAAGGTGTGTGAACATATCAATTACTATGAAGCCAGGTAACTAACCCACTGGTCCTGTTGGGCAGGGGCCTCTGAACAGAAGCATGAGCACAGGTAAGGGGCTATTTCCTTTCATGTGTTCTAAGAAATATAGTTGGATATTTTTCTAAATGGCCGCTAGAGGTCTCCAGTGGTCTATGCAAATCCTGCTAGTGCACCAACCCACAACTAAACCCTGAAGGCTATTTGCAAAGGCCATTTCTGGGGTTCACATAGTCTCTTTATTCAATTCCTGAACCGACATGTTCCCTTATCTGAGTAGGTCACTTTTGATTCCTGCCCTTCCCCATCACTTGCACTGAGAGGGAGATGAATCTAGGCTGGCATTTTCAAAAGAGTCTGAGGCTGTTAGGTGCCCAACTCCCATTAAAATGGGGTACCTAACTCCCTTAGGCGCAATTGAAAATCCCAGCCTTCGTGGGACGAGGATCCATCACTGTCTTCTCATGAAGGACCATGAGTCTGCCCTGTCGGCTACCCTGGGGGTTGGGCAAAGAGTTTAAAACTTGGAGCGGATTGTTTCAGAGACTTGGCAATCTTTAAGCGCTGTCGCTGTGCTTGTCCCTCTCTGAAACAGAGATGGAGCAGTCCCTGCCCCAAGGAGTTGACAGTCTAAATGAGTGAAATAGCCAACAACAGGATTTATATATTCTGCAAACAGCATTGAAAAACAGATTGGCTTAAGGGGATCAGCTGGATGGCTGCATTCAGAGAATGCTGCCAGGTTCCTTTTCTTTTGGAAAAGAAACCTCAAGCTTGCAGCCCATCCTCTGGGAAGAGCAAATAAGCAGCAGTGAGATAAGAGAAATAATCCCATGCAGGACTTCATTGACATCTCTAAATCAAGGGAGGAAAGCTCATGTTGCCAGATGCCCAAGACAGAAATACAGGGAACAGTGGGTAGAATGTGGTGGGATACAATGGAATTTGTTGGTACATGGTAGACAACATAGATGGGGTTAGTCATTTTACAGAGTCAGTTGTAACCTAATGGGAGAAGGTGACATTTATGGCTTATCTACACAGGGAAGTTGTCACGGAATAAAGTAGAAGGTGAATTTAAAGCAGGATAGCTATTCTGCAGTAACTCCCTGTATGGATGTTCTTTTTCCTTGAAATATAAGAATATCTTTTCCTGGTTTAGCTTAATCCATTTCCAAAATGGACTATGCTAAATCAGAAGAAGGCAATCTTTTTCCGGTATAACAGTGTTCACAGGGGGAATTCTTCTGGAATAGTTTATTCTGCAATATTCTGGTCAATTTCCCCATGTAGACAAGTCCTTTGAGGGAGTAGTGAGCCAGCGAGTACGATGGGTCAGATGAAAGATTCAACCTGGGGAGCAGTCTGAGCGAGAATTGCCAGGAGGAGTGGAGTTGCATGGGGTTGCCTGGAGGAGCAGACAGGAACAGCATTGAGTGAGTAGACATAGAGAACAGTGGGCACCATTGAAAACAAATGATCATTACTGCTTATGTAATTAGGTTTATTGTGGGCATGCCCACTCAGCGGGCCTGATCCTGTGCAGTGCCAAGTACTCTCTGAGAGCAACGTCAACAACCGCTTGGTGTACTGCGCCCGGGGTAGGATCAGGCCACAAGACTTGGAAATGCTGCAGAAATCTCAGTGGCCACATACCCTAATGTGGTAAATGACTGTCTTCCATGGCACGCACCTGGGTAAGTATAATGTCAGAGAGGAAGGCTCAGAGTAGGTCTGTAAGGAGGTGTCTGGCAAGCAGGAGCCCACCGTTGTGCTGGGCGCTGTGTGAGCACATAGCAAAAGTCCTTGCCCCACACATCTTACAATCTAATCCCCCCCGCCAGCCAAAGGGGGAAAGGAAGGAAGTGGTATTGTCCCTATTCTACAGGTGGGGAAACAGAGGCACGGGATAGTTTGACATGCACTTGCTCAAGGTCCCATAGGAATGGTAAAGAGGTGGTGGGGGGTCACTCCCACTAGAGACCCCCTCCCCAAACTGAGGGGGGACTGTCAGACAATTGGGGACAGTTCCTCCCTATCGACTCTGGTCTCCCCCCCTCCCCCGCGCCACCTCCCCTCCCCCTTCTGTTACCTCCTCCCCTTCCCCACTTCTCTCACCCCTCCTCCCCTTCCTTCGCCCCGCCCCCGCCCGCTGCGTGCCCCGCCCCTCGCAGCCTCGCTCGGGCGCCAGCAGGTTCCCGTCATGGCCGCCGTGTGCCTGGGGCTCCTCTCTCCCTGACCGAGCCGGGAGCGGACCCCCCCCCCCCCCGCCCGGTGCCGGTGAGAGCCCCGCGGCGGCGAGGCGGCAGGAGGCAGAGGCGGCGGCTGGCCGGAGGCAGGGCGGGGATGTGACTGGCCCGGGGGGAGCCGGGGAGCTGGGAACTTGCAGCCGTCTCAGGGGGGGCCCCGGCCCCTTAGCCCGCCTCACCCGTCAGTGCCCCCGCTCCCCCCAGACGGCAACCCTGCCCCCATCCCTCTGGGGTCCCCTCCCCCCAGACTGGGGCTTAAACCCTGCCCTGCCCTGCACCCCAAGGGGCTTCCTCCCTCCTCAGACTAGGCCTTGACCCCCCGCTTTGATTCCTCTCTATCTCCCCCCCCCGGGGTGTTTGATCTCCCCTCTCCCCCACCAGCACTGAGCGTCCTCTTTCTTTCCTCCCCTCACCCCAGACTAGGGTTTGACACCCTCTTCCCGAGGTTTCTGCCCCTTGTCGTATTGGAATTCCTCCCCACACCATTATTCTGGCCCCTGGGACCATTCAGGGCATGTGGGGATTAGGGTTCTTGGCCTCTCTAATTCCCTTGCCAAGATTTGGGATGATCAGAAGCCATAGCCTTGCTATAACTCACCAAGCAGGCCTTTCAAAGTGTTAAGCTCCCCAATTGGGATGAAGCCTGCCTGGTCACCTCAGCTTGACCTTTTCTGGCTACTGTGCAGAAACCTTCCTCCTGGAGAGCATCACTGGACCTAACTGCGCTTTCCAGCATCGAATGGCCTGAGTAGAGTGGCATCTATGTCCTTCATGAAACAATAAGGAACAAGCCAGGGTTGGCTTCTCTGCCTTATAAGCAGCAAGCTGGTGCAGATGGGTAATTCGTTAACCATGTTATCGTGATGATTGTTATTGCTTCTGCTCCAAAATGATCCTGAAGTGCCCAGTCACCTGCTTCACTTTACCCAGAGCGTCGGAGAGGTAGCAGTGGTAAGAGTGGCAGAAAACTTGTTCTCGGAGAAGGCAGATCTGTTGGGCTTGGATGACTGCAAGTTTCACTGAAACATCCACCTCACTCAAAAGTCATTATGGATCCTCAAAGACTTTGAACTGTCTGCACCTTGTTTGGAAATCTAAAATGACTCTAACACACTTGACTCTCTCTGACTTTAGTAATACTTGAAGCCAAATCACTGGCTTTTTGGCCTTTCTTAACTAAGTGCTATGCAAAAGAAAAGGAAAAAAAGAAACCTTGACACTGATTGCAATGGGAATGACTATTTCCTGCCTGGGTGACCCTATATGTGGTTTTCTTATTGGTAAGATGAACTAGTTCCCATTTACTCAGTGGAAGACTCCTTACAGACAAGAACTTGAAACGTTGGTAACACTTGTTGTAGCTGCTAAGTAAATGGAACATCTTATAACTCACAGCTTTGCATAAAGCCACCTGAAGAGTCTTGTTGCAGTTTTTAAAGTGTAGAAAGAATTTGTGCAGCTGACTGAACTCTCTGCTTAAAGTGATCAGTTTGCTGATGCAGTAAACGCCACAAACGCACACGTCTAAAATATTATTTTACTTCCAAATTCTCTGCCAACCTGGAAGATCAGGGATCTCCGTCTCCACACCCTTCTTGTCCTGGGAAAGATTGCCTATCGTTACTTTATGGGGCAGCAGCCTGGAAAAGTTCTTGGGGACCAGAGGAGGCCAAGTCTGCCTGCCCTGCACTTTATCAAAGGAGCAGGGAAGAAAGAATCATCTAGGCATGGAGGCCCACATTGCAATGTCTTCGTGGAACATGGTAGGTGTTTTGATTGGTGCCCCGTTTGATTTGTAGTTAGCCTGCAAATTAGTGTTTTGTTAAATTGTATGAAATGGTTTTAAAAAGAAGGGTATTAGCTGTTGTGTCTTTCCTCTTCTGCTCCCTAAGGTTGCTGGTGACCCCTCTGTATGATCAGCTGGTAAGATGTTGCTGTTTCCCAGTTTTGTGAAACCCCAGTGGGCATTCTTATATAGCTAACTGCAGGGAAAGCAACTTCTTCATAATGTTATCCAGGGCAGACATTTTAGAAACTTTTTTTTTATTTATTTTAAATCCTTTGAATTTTGTTTGTGAACAATTTGGACCAATTGACTCTAGTGAGGATGCCATGCTTAATGTCATGACTAATCTTTTTTGCATCTATTTAAAGGGCAACTGAAATATCACGCTTCTGTTGAGACACTTGTATTTACTATAGTAGTAGCACCCAAGACAAAGAGAACTGCTTTTTTTGTTTTTTACTTTGTGTATTTGACAACTTTTGTGGATGCTCAGTTTCATTGTGCTCCTAGGTAGCCGGTGAGGCCTGTATTGTGATGCTCATGGAAGCAGAGGTGTTAGCCTGTGTGAAGCACCTTGCAGGACTGGGAGCTTAGCGTCACCTTGTGTTTATGTGGGCCTTGCACCCAGTAACAGGGAACAGAGAAATGTGATTTTAAAGCCTCCTCCCCCCCCCCCCCAAAAAAAAAAAAAAAGGGCAGTGGGGTTCAGGGCCTGGTTAAATGTATTTTTTAATTAGTTTTTTTAGCTGATTAGATTTCAAGCTATGGTTCCCTGTTAAAAGACAGACACAGAAAGAAAAGTATGTTGCTGAAATGTTTTTGACTAAATCTCTATGCTGCACTTCCTTTGAATTCAGAAGTTCTTCTGAGACAACATGCCACAAACTGCTTTCTTAGGCTTGAAAATATGATTCTGACCATGGCCATTTAGCATTTTGATTCCACTCAGAGTAACTTTATTCAGGCATGAAACAGACCAGTGTTTGTCATCTTTGGCCATTAGATAACTTTGAAAACTTTGCTTTCTCTGGGAACACAGTTAAATAGCAGGTGAAAAGGTTTATTAAAATAAATGTGCCTGAGACTTATTTTGTAAGGGAACTTAATTTGTGAAACTATTCTTCATCCTGAATTTCCCAGAGAGTCCAGGACATTCAGTAGCATTCTTAGTATTATTTGCAGATGGATGCTGTAGAAGTTTTGAGTGTGTTAAAATAATCAATGATTAAAAATGATTTGTATTTCTCCCCTCTTCCCACACAATGTGTCTGTGCAGTGATTGTTTGTAAAGTGAAGCTAATTCTTGGGAAGCTGGATGATAAGTCTATGACAGCTGTGGTATCAGTGGCATGTTCCCACTGCAGAAACACTCCAAACCAAGTATTTTATTAATTTTTAATCAAATATACACATCTGCCCCATCTCTGTTGCCTCTGTGCTTCTCTATACAGAGCTTCAAGCTTAGATGGGTTGGAGCGAGAAACAGAGCACTAAACTGCAAGTAACACAATATTCCAACCAAGTTTGGTGTTTTGATCTGGGAGACAAGGCAGAAATCCTGCTTTTTGATCATTTAACAGGAATAGACAGAAGGTAACTTTTTGTTAGGATGACATGAGGTCAGAAGAACCCAGCAGGTTTACAAGAAAAAAATATTGTCTATAATGGCAATACTCCATATGTCCACAAGAGACCTCAGTGTCTTGATTTAAAAAAAGAATACAACTTGAAAGGGAACCTCAAGACTATTACATCTGTTAAGGGGATTGCAAAAGTTCAGTCTCACTTATCCACATGAGGAAAAGCTTCTTCCCTTATAATCTCTCTGAGTATATGAAGTGGCTCTCAGTAGCACAGCTAGTATTTAAGACTCTATTGCTGTTTCTAGTTATTCATCCCCGTTTTGGGCTTGGCATAAAAACATAGCTCGTGGCTGAAACCTTGCCTCCAAAATCTTATCTTGGGAATGAATTATATGTAATTTAAAAAAAATAGTCTGGCTGTTTAGGTTGTAGAGAGGAAAAAATAGCTTCAGGTGCTCCCCATCTCTCTAAAATTGCATATCAGTAGTTTTCTTGCCATGTAAAGAAAATAGTCCTTAATCTGTCTTTACAGCCTTTTTGGTATATGGACAGAGAATGATTCATATTTCATATCCTATTCATAAAGCTGCTGTGGCTCGTATTGTATAAAAACAAATTGGGATTCTTTTCAGGATTTTAAAATCTAATTGTTTTATGTAATTTCTCTTTAGTATTTTCATTATATGGTTTCCTGTCAGATCTAAATCAGTGTGTGCATGTTCTCTGCCATAGTGTGTGCACCAGCTTGTCCGCAGAAAGTCGGGTGTCTCGTTTTCTGTCAGATCTAATGCGTTTTTAAAGAAAAACTGAAGGCTGGGCTACCCAAGGAAGGTCTCACGGAAGGCACCTATGTCAGGAGATAGTTGAGAGAGGAGCAGCTGGAGTGGCTTGTCACCCTCAGCATTGTCCGTTTAAAAGAACATTATATTTGGCCTTGGCACAAAGGTGATCTACTGAACAATTTTTAATATTCTTTTTATAAATCTCTTAGCAAAGTCCATGTCAGTCTGTGTCTTTTAAAAATGATTCTGTCAGTCTTAAAGTTCCAAGGAAGAAAAGCTTATAAAAATAATTAATGGCAAAAATGCATTGATAGGTTTAACTCCTAGAATGTCCCCAGGAGAGAGCAGAATCCCATTGAGTGGACATTATGTATGGGACATCTGTCACCCTTACGTCAAGTAGTGCCTTATTTAATAAGCTGTCCCATTGATTTCAGTGGAGCCACTTTCAGAGCTAAGTTCTGTTTAATATAAGACTGACAGAATCACACCCATATGCAATGTTTAAAAAAAAAATCTCAAATGCCTGAGTGTTCTGCACTGTTAGTTGGTTAGCAATGTGGTTAAAGTGTAAGTAATTTTGGATATCCACAATGTACATCAAAACAGCCTTCATGAGAGTAACTCCAGTTTTTAGCTATTGTTAATTATATACTGCCAATAATGTCCTACATGCTCTCGACATGTAAAAAGACAAATCATCAGACCCTTGGACCCACTAATGTCCATCTGTTCTACTGGAGTGGTGCAAAGGGGCCTTAAATCTCCCCTAAGTGGGCAGTTGAAGCTTTCCCCACCATGGGGGAATCCTCAGCTGGTGTACAGCCATCAGAGCTTCTCACCTTTCCTTCTTCCCTCCCTGCCCCGATATCGGAGCTGTTCTGTGGGCTGGAGTTCATTGTGATCCTCACCAGCATAATGGCTTCTAGAGTGGGCAGTTTCAAGCCAGTTACAGCATCCCTTAGAGTCAGGGCCGGCTCCAGGCACCAGCCCACCAAGCTTGTGCTTGGGGCGGCACCTGGAGGGGGGCAGCACGGTGCTCCGGCCGCCGGGGAGAGCGGAGCCCCGGCTGGGCTCTCCGGCCTCCCCCCGGCACTCTGGCCGCCGGGGAGAGTGGAGCCCCAGCTGCCACTCCGCCCTCGCTCCTGCGCTCTGGCCTTCACTCCGCCATCCCCCCGGCGCTCTGGACGCCGGGGAGAGCAGAACTGCGGCGGGCTCTCCGCCCTCCCTCCGGCACTCTGGCCGCCGGGGAGAGCGGAGCCCCGGCCAGCTTGCCGCCCTCTTCCCGGCGCTCTGGCCGCCGGGGAGAGCGGAGCCCTGGCCGCCACTTCGCCCTCTTCCTGGCGCTCTGGCCGCCGGGGAGAGCGGAGCCCTGGCTGGGCTCTCCGCCCTCCTCCCGGGGCTCTGGCCGGTTGGGGAGAGCGGCCTGCGGCCGGGCTCGGTGCCCTCCCCTGCCGCGCGGGGGGGCTTTTTTGCCTGGGGCGGCAAAAAAGTCAGAGCCGGCCCTGCTTAGAGTACTTAAACTTGCACCATGAGCTACTTCAGTTCCTGGCCAGCCTAGGATTAGGGGAAGTGGAAAGGCCACCTGTACCTCTCCTCCTCATATGTTGAGCTTATGCTTCTTTCAACTGAGTATTGAGCCCAGGGTCACTCCCCTGAAGAGTGTACAATCCATGTCTGCTCTCTCTATTAAGAAAAGCTCATTCCTCTGAGGCATGCAGTATTTTGTACAAAATGGAACGACATATGGCTTTTTTAGCATTGTAAGACAGTTGTACATAATAAAACAACCATATTAAGTACAAATGACAGTTAATGGAATGCTAAAGCACTCATGTCAAAAAAATGCAAAATTGAAGTTCTCATAATAATCTTAACTTGCCCTTTTTGCACTTATGGAGCCTTTATTTACCCTTGGTCTACAGTTGCTCAGCTCCTTTTCAAACGAACTGAAGTGCGAGTGCATATCTGAGGGCAGAACTACGCCCACAGAATATTAAAATATACATTTGGGTTAGTAATAAAAAAAATCCATATGTATGATGGGTGGAACTTAACCTTATTATGAGACCTTTAACCTTGCATTGTTTTACTTGAGTGTAATGTAAGATTATTAATTTTAATTAGTATATATTTTTGGATTTAATTCCCTTGTTTTTTCCCCGAAGGCTAACGCTACACACTTTTTATTAATAAATGCTAGGATACAAAGAGATACTTCATTTTTGTTAGTATCTTTACATCTTGTCCAGAAACTTACATTGAACAAGTGCTTATGGGACTTCCATGTTTTCCTGTTCATGCAAGTAGAAGACTTCCATGCACTTAGGTAGCTTAAAGTCTACTTAACAGCAGTTTGAAATCTACTAGACTTGTGAGATAGTAGTTAATTTCCAATTGCTATTGGGAAAGTCCTGCAGTGCAGTGACCATGCATGGTTGTGCTTCATGAGCCTCCTTTGCTGCAAGGCTCATTTAGAAGTAATTGAAACTAAGGGTGGGGGGTGGGGAGAGGCAATGGTGGGGAACTTCCCAAAGGAGCCCTGAATCTGAGACTTTCTCTTCTGTCCTTCACCTCATTTTAAGTATATAAAGAGCTCCCTGGTAGACAAGAATTAAACCTGGGCTCATGATTTTTTCATTACCTTTCATGTTACAAATCTGTGATTTATTTTCTACCTCTGACGTATCCTGTAGTTAATGCAAACATGTTATAAAACTGAGCCTGCCTGTTTAACCCCCCCGGTTTGTGTTGAGGGAGAGGGTTTTATCTGAAAGGGAGGTAGGAGGGAAGAAACATTTTTAGTCAGTATTGCTTTATTGTGCTAAAAGGGCTTTTCACCTCATTTCATCTATGAGCTTTCTTTCAAATATCTGTTGACTATACTTGGGAAACGGAATATGAAATGAGCTCATACAAGAATTAAGTGTTTCACGTCCTCTGGTAGTGGTAAAATATGCTGTCCCCTTGTCCAAGACTGGACAATGAAAACGTGGGAAGGTAATCTACAAGAGTTCTTTCTAAATAAAGAGGTGAGCTGGTGGAACCTGTAGTTTTTTTTTATTTGCTGAGATTGTGGAAAAGACAGGTGGGAAAGCAGAGTGTTATAGAATCTTTGCTGCTGGGTCTGGGCTCTTGTTACAAGAGAGCACAGAGAGTGTTCCTTGGTATTTTAATCAGGAAACCAACCACCCTACTAGCTGGACCTATAGCACACATTCACATAAGGCATCCAGGGAGAGATCTGTCATGGAAAACTGCCATAAAAATTCATAAAAACTCTTTCAAAAGGATGATATCAATTCAAACAAAATTCTTGTTACTGATAACATTGCTTGTATTTTTAATAGTCGTTCAGCTTTAGTAATCTGACTTCTTTTATACCACTTAGGCTGTTTATATTTTATATTTCACTCAGTGGTGGGCCATGAAAATGAGCTAGTTCCTCCTTCAGTGTTTGGTGGGTTGACTCAGCATATCACTAGCTGCTGTGCTACATTTAGAGTCTGCATTGGTTATGTTCTGATTTTACAGGAGATGTATTGACCTCTTGTTTTGCCATGTAGAAAAAAAGGCGTGATTTTGAGGTGTACAATTATTATCATTTTATTGTCATAAAACTCATTAAAGTTATTATTGAGGCTATTGTAGAGAGAGAATGAACTTTCAGAGGCCAGGTGGTTCAGATCAGGCAGTGATCAAACAATTATATAAGCCCTTGGCGGTACATTCTAGGCAGTACATCCTTCATCCTAATAATTCATTGGGCTGTAATGGAATGACTAATCCTTTTCCTGAGCAAAAGCTATTCTGTTTTGCAGACTAACTAATCTCCAAGAAGTTGCCATGTTTAAGCAGTTTGTCTCTATCATGATGAATAGGTAGTAGTTGCCAGCATGCTAGACTTTCATTAATAGATTGTGCTGATTCTGCATTCTTTTTATGTACCTTTTGTCATAAAAATCTTGTGGGAGAAGATCAGTATGGGATGGCAGGAGAAGGCTGCAGATCATTAGAATGGGAATTAATGTATGTAAGAGATCATTTTACCCACTGCATTTCAGAATATGCCAAAACAAACTTTTAGTATTTTAAATGGCAAAGTTAAAGCTTAAGCTTTTACATTAGGGAGGCAGCATGATCCAGTGGATAGAGCATAGCACAGGTCTGGTGGTTTCCTGTCCACTGTTCCTGACTCTGCAACTGACATGCTTTGTACTTTGGCAAATCACTTTCACCTGTTTCCCTTGCACCTTCTGTCTGTTTTGTCTATTTAAACAGTCAGCTTGTTGGGGCAAAGATTCTCTCTCTCTCTAAGCTGCACAGAGCTTTTTGCCAGACGCTGGGAATGGGCGACATCGGATGGATCACTTGATGATTACCTGTTCTGTTCATTCCCTGTGAGGCACCTGGCATTGGCCACTGTCGGAAGACAGGACACTGGACTAGATGGACCTTTGGTCAGACCCCGTATGGCTGTTCTTACAGTGCCTAGAAAAATGGGTCCTCAATCTCAGTTGGGCCTTTAGGCACTATTGTAATACAAATAAGAATAGATTGCAGCTGCTGCAATCACTACCACTACTACTGTATAATCATGTTAAACTTATCACTTGTGAATGTAAACATAACTCCTTTTTAGTTGACTTCAGATAATCTAAATGTGTATCTGGAACAATAACACTTCAATTTTCAATAGCAGACCTGTGCTAACTGAATATTCAGTGAGTGGTAAATTGATAAATCTGAAGCCTTGAATTACAGTATTGTTGACTCATAATTTTTAAATCTCACAACTGTTTGTAAAATGTTGCTGCAGTCATGTGGATATACTCCAAACGTGTAGCATTATAGGATTTAAAGTATTTAGTGTGATGCCAATGACATTAGCCTGTGTTCACAATGTTTCTTCTACACAGTGTTGTGATTGGTTTGTTAACTTTTGCTTCTGTCTGTATGAATGTAGTAAAAGGCCAAATATACTCTTGAAAATAGGAATTTTTTTAGAATTACTTACTGTTTCATATATCTTGCGCTTTCCATATTTTCTGGCCTGCATTTTATGTACTATACCTATTGGTATCATTATAAAGAGAGCCACTGTCTTCACCTAGTAGTGTTTTGTGATGCAGATTTACTGTTGCTGCGCAAGTCTTCTTCATGTGCATGCCAGATGTATTAAAAGATCTGTTGTGAATCACTGAGGAGTATTGCTGTAGAAATATAAAACCAATTTAAGCAGAAGTTACAAAGGGTTTTGTTGGATATTCTATCAAATCTTGTTTCTGTACTGATGGAACTCAAATTAAACTTGAACTGTAGGAGTCAGTCTGCTTATCAGTGCTTGCAGTTCTAGTTTAAAGGAAGGTGAAGGACTAAATATTGGACAGAAATATTAATCAGTGTCCAGAGAATTTTAGTGAACAAAGCTGCATAAAACCAAATTATGATAGCTCTTTCCTACTCTAGTTCAATTCTTCTTCTTTAGCTACTGTATTTGGCCCCGGTTCTGTTCTTAAATGCTCAGTGTGAGTTTTGTTGAAGTTGATAGGAGCTGCAGATACTGGAGGGCACCATTTGGTATAAATTGTCTAACATTGCTTAAGTTTCTCTTTTTTTTTTTTTTTTTTTTACACTCTAGGAAGATTCCCTTATCCACATACTTAGTTTATCTGTCTAGAATGACATTCCCTGCTGTAATGACAGGTTTCAGAGTAGCAGCCGTGTTAGTCTGTATCCGCAAAAAGAACAGGAGTACTTGTGGCACCTTAGAGACTAACACATTTATTTGAGCATAAGCTTTCGTGGGCTACAGCCCACTTCTTTGGATGCAGATGCGAAGAAGTGGGCTGTAGCCCACGAAAGCTTATGCTCAAATAAATGTGTTAGTCTCTAAGGTGCCACAAGTACTCCTGTTCTTATTCCCTGCTGTGTGTTTACTAGGAGTTCTAAATGCAAGTTTCCTTGAGATTTAGCCTTCAGTGCTGCCTAAAGTCTACAAAGTCAGGTCTGCCCATACCTTGCTTTGCTGTTCCCTTTCTAGGATGTCTGTCTTTATAGTTTCTTATTGTGTGTGGAAAGCATGATTCTGGTCTCTTACAGCAATTTAATTCCACTGTTTTAGTGGGGTTACTGCTAATTTACACAGAAGTAGGGGAGATCAGGATTCACCCAGGAATCTAAAGGCTAGCTGATCAGTATTGTAACATATCTCTGCTCTGTCATTTTTACTGAGTGTTGGATTTTCTTTGTAGATTAATTACAAAGGCTTCTTTTAATTACTTGTATTAAAGAACCAGTGTTGCTGCATATGACTGTTTTGAGCAGTCATTTATCCATAAATGCAGGTGTGCTGATGCACTGCAGTGCATGTATATTCTGGTCTAACTTTTCTTCCTACCTTATCTCTGCCATGTCAACTAAAGCATTCTCCATATTTATGTTCAGGGACTTGAGTATGTCCAGTCTGCCTCTGAGTAAATTCCTCCTGTAAAATGCTTTCTCAGGCATCAGTAAAGCAAATCCTGTTAGCTCTGTTCTCTTAAAGCTCATCAAATAGTTTCTGTACTGAGCATTATTGTATTCTGGTTTGTGTTGCATATTTACATAAGGGACAAAATAATGTGAGCATTACATATGATTAAGGCAGTGCTGAATTTCATGTGACCACTTCCCTTTAATAGTACATGCTAAAAAATTTTTGGGGGGATACTGAAGTTTGATAAAATGCAGGAATCCCCCCTTCCCTGCTGTATATTTCCTGTGTGTGTCAGATTTTTATCACAATTGGGAGTGTGAAGGGAACTGCTGTGCATGCTCCCTGTATTTCCTGTCATATAAACACTGTCCAGGAAGAAGCTTTATTTACTGTACCCATCCACCATCTAAAATGCTGAAGGCAAAAACCATCTATTAACTTAGCACTGTCAACTGTTGCAGTACAGTGTAACCACTAGTCTGATCAGTTCCTGATTTGCAAAGAAAGATAGAAACTGGCACAGCTGTTGTAGAAATTGCTAAAACTTTTAATCACTGGTAATTCCTTGTCTATATCGAGAACAAATACTGCTATTTTTCAAGCATTTGGGAGTGTCAGTGGTAGATGGCTGAAGATATAAAACTAACTTGGAAGTCATTCAGATTTCCTGAAAATATTTCTCTTTGTTTGTTGAAACGTCATGTTTTCAAAAGGCCATCTCTACTGACTGCTAGATATGTTTAATGACCCACTAAGATGCTATGTGTTATGTTCTTGATCTCATCAGTTTCTCTCTTATAACTGCAGCAATTGTCAGTGAGGATATGCTGTAGAAAACTCAACTACAGGTGTTACTTTTTTATTTAATCTATTGTGACATTTTTGAAATGAACCTTGAGAAATTTTAAAACCTAGCCACTAGATGTCTTTTCTGGATCTTGAATAGTATTGTAGTTGGAACAATTTCTGTTCTGATAAAATGGTCTGTAGCCCTTTAATGAGAGGTATATGCCAAAGGTGGTATCAAAAACTAATGGTAAGATCTGGGGGCAGAAGTGACAACCCTAAGTGAGAAGATGGTGAGCAATCAGGTCTTTTAAATTAAACACTATTATTAAAAAGTTGCTAAAATAATATTGTAGCACTATTGATCTTAAAGTCTTATACAAGAATTACTTTTAAAGCCCATAATCCTGACTGGTTTGAGGCCTTCTTTCTGATGATGCATCTCTCTTTGACATCCCTTGCACTAAGGGATTGAACTGTTGCATTTTAGGTTGTAAGGTGATGGTGCTTTTTCACATATCATAAGGATTTTGGGGGGGGGGAGCATGGGAGCACAGCATTCATTTTGGTCTACACTTCCTTGCTTTAAACAGTAGAAACACAATTTTGAAAATATTTTTTCAGCACTGTCTTCAGTTTGTTATTGCTACCTCCTGCCTAGCGTCTCGTCTCCCCATCCTATTCAATTGAGCCACATTTGTATTGTATTTTAGATTGTTTTTAACTCCTTTGAGGAAGTTAAAAACAACTCTTTTGAGGAAAGCGGCTTTGTAAATATTTTTGTAATAATATGTATGTTTAGAAACTTCAACAATTCCGAAGACTTAAACTTTTGTCTGTAAGTGGGATTCATGGGGGTTATCTGGGGAGCACAATTCAACCCATTGGATTAATATTGTCTTAAAGTCAGAAGTCTGATCATAGGTAGGTAAAGGGACAGTGAAGATATTGTGGGGTTTTACTCTTATTAGTGTTGTTTTATGGACTTAAAAAATTAAACTCTGTAGCCTGGTAATATCCCCATCTTAGTGAAGTTTTTTTTTTGGAGAGATAATAGTTATGAAAAAGATGAATGCATCTAGCAATGTAGTTTGAGCTACAAATATGCATTCTCGAATGTGTTTGTGTGTTGTTTTTCTAACTGTAAGCCTTCTGCATATCCTCTGTAAGGCTGTCCAGGTATAAAGTTGTTTTAAAACTGTACATTCCAGGTTAGTGAGAGTGATTGCAATGGCTGTTAGAGAAAGCAATGTGTATTTTATCTGGGTATGTTTAATGTTTGCAAACAGCTTTGGAATGCTCCAGTGAAAAGTACTAAATTAAATGTGAAACTATTATTTCTGTTAAGATACAGATAATTTGACAGAGGCCAGTGAGTAAACTCAAGATTCTCTCCATTCTAACCTTTATGTAATGATGACTCTTGGTGGATCCTACTAAATGCAATTTCTGTGTACCTTTTATGGTATTACCAACTGTACAGTTATTTGTAGGGAGTGAGAAAAGCTCTTTGGGCAAGGATCATCTCTGTTATGTGTTTGAACAATATGTAGCACAAGGGGGATGCAGCCTCTAGGTACTAGAATAATTCAAATAATAATTACCCCTACAATACGAAAGGCATGATCATATATGTCACTTTAGATGTTGCTTACACCTGTATATGCCACATCTGTGAGGAAAAATGTATATTGGTAGAGCCGTAGTGCTCCATTTTTGACTCAGACCTCTTTCCAGGTCCTCGCATCCAGGCTATATCAATACCTTGCCAATTCTTTCTATGTATAGTGTCTAAGAGATGGCTTGCATCTTGTTTACTGCGGCATCCTTCTCTCTAGCCTTGACAAATGCAATCTTGCTCCCCTCATATTCTTTCAGAATGCTATTGCAATGATGATTTTCCTAACCCGTCGCTTTGATCCTGTTACGCCTCTCTTTAAATCCCTCCACTGGCTCTCCTTTCTCTGTCACATCAAACATAAGCTGTTAGTATTAATTTTCGAGGCCTTTCACGGTGAATTCCCACCCTACCTATCATCTCTCATTCGCTATACAGTTGATTCTCCCCTCTGATCCAGGGGTGCCAACCTCCACTCTCCATTTGTTTCTGTCAAATACCTTCATGCTTTTTTCCCATGCTGTCCAACATGCTTGGGCGTGCTCCATACATATTTGCAAAGCTACCTCATTGTCTATCTTCAGATTCCAGAGACCAATGGGTATAATGCTGACCAGTATTGTCTCACTGTTTACTTCTACTTCCCCATCTGTCTCTGAGACAAGGTGGATGAGGTAATATCTTTTATTGGACCAGCTTCTGTTGGTAAAAGAGACAAACTGTTGAGCTACAGCTGTTGTCTTATAGTTAGCCCCTTAGGGCAGGGACAGTCTAACAATCTTTCTCGTGTCTGTTTGTACAGCACCTAGCACAATCTGGTCCACAAGTAGGACTCCTAGATGGTGCGGTAATACTGCTACTGCCGATAATAATGAAAACTACTATGGAATTTGTTGACCAGCATAGTTAAGTCCTTAGAGAAAAAGACTATCTCATTTTGCCCTGCTTTGTCTCTGGATCAGAGCTGAAGCAGCAAGGTATTCTTTGAGGATTGGGATGATGTAGTAGTTCCTTTGTTGTTTTCCTTGTGGCTTTCTGCATTAGAATTCACAAATTTAATCTGTGGATTCTGTCTGAATCTGCAGCAGAAATAGGTCTGGAGGAGACCACAGAGTGCTAAAGCCTATTGGACTGGTTAGCAAAATATACAGTGTTAATAACATTTTTTTATATAAGTAGGTAATCTTCTGAGCCATGCAGAGGGCAGATTAGAATAATAATGGTTGGATTTTTGGAGGCAACTGCTAGCTTTAAACACTTTAATCATTTTGGTTGCTGTAATTAGCAATTGCTTCTGCAAAGCACAGGCATCATGCATTTCAGCTGAATAACTGCTGTGGTGGTGATAAGCAGACATCACTTGATGGTACTTGGGAACTTCAAAGAGGAGGATAATGGCTTTGCCTAGCTCTGGGTAAGAACACAGAACTTGAACATTAAATATAAGTGAACTCAACACTGTTTAATATCAGGTAAGGACTCAAAGAAGCTAAAGATGCTATATTCAGTTTAATGTAGTAAATAATGTAAGTAAAGTGAGAACCATTAACAGAGTGTTTAGTTCTGTTTTCTTCCCAGTAGATCAGTGTTAAAACATTTTGGTCCAGTTCACATTATTTAGCTTTACCTAATAACAAAGGCGTTAAGAATGCACAGGTCAAGGTAAAGCCTGCTGTTGCTCTCTGGCTCAGACAGCCCTGTAATGTGCAGCATTTCCAAATTAGGAAGTGGTGGGCCTTAGCAGGACCTTTGAACCTGATGATCTGAAGGCCCTGGAATGATGCACATATCATGGATGCTAGTTGGGTTTGAATCATCCTGTAGTAAGGATGCCTCATCATCCTAACCTTAGTGAGTCATGGAAGAGATGATGGAACATGGTCTGTCTATTGATAAAGCACAGATTTTGTGGCTGAAATGTTGAAATTATGAGTGAACTGCAGTTGTAATAACTGTATCGTGGATTATTTGGAGTGCATGGGATTGATTGACATATTATAACCATTCTACTATTAAGCGGCTTTAGATGGTTCCCTGGGATGTCACCGTTTTTAAACTCGGGCAGTAAAAGACAACATTTGTATGGCTATGGTGCTTTCATCCACTAAAGTTGTTTCTAAACATTGATGCAGGTTGTGAAATGCTCCCCCTAGGCAAATGGAGCCCTTTGGGGAGAGCGACTAAGGACTATAGCAAATCAGACAGGCATTTTAGGTTTCAATTATTAACACAGTACATTTTTATGACTCTGAAATTGAAATTGCTAGCAGCTGAATTTTAAAAATGTACTACTTTGAAAAATTTTAGAGGCAAAATTGACCTGTTTAAAGTAAAGGAGCACCTGGCCACCTTGGAGACATTTTGCTGCAATCTTACAGTGTGATTGTGTGGTTTGAGTTCACCTTCCATTTACTTTGGTTTGTATGATGGCTCCATCCTGCACCCCAGCAACAATCCGAGTATACCAAGGTTATGCTTACATAACAAGTGGTGCTGCAAAAGTATTGCAGCTTCCTTCTCAGCAGTGTGCTGTCAGAGCTATATCAAGCAAATAACTTTAGGTAAATTGAATTCCTTGATGCTTAAATCAAGAAGAACAAACAATAGGATTTATTAACTTTTTACAGAATGATGTTGAATGGGTAGTTACAAAAATGTGCCTCTTTGGACAAAAAAAATTGGAGGAGAGGATTCCATGTTTATTTAAAAACCCTTCCAACCCACCCATATGAATCTGATGCTTTATAAGTGAAGTACTGTTAGGCATGGGGAGAAGGCTCTGAGCAAGCATTTTCTACCCAACTCTCCGAGTGCATCTAATTCCTGACATGTTGTTCCCCTGTTATTCTAGTCTTGGGTTCACGATCTTGCAATGAGATCACATGAGTGCAGATTTCTGCCTGAGTACCTGTCCCATTAAAGACATTGAGTCTCTGCTTGGGTGTGGGTTCTGCATGCATGTATTTCATTGCAGAACTAGGATGTTGGACCTCTCTTGAATGGAGACTGTCACTAGGGTGAAGCCAAATGCGACCCCTGATTCGAGAGGCTAATGCATTTGATCCAGTTCACATCAAAGCTTCTCTATTGAGAGAATTATTATTTTAAATCATAGTCCTGTCTGAGTTATTTAAATAAGTTTAGTTTAGGAGCTTGACCCCTGATAGTACTTTACATAGAGCTGTAATGTTCAGGACTTTTCTGCAGAGCTGGTCTCCTGTTTCCTGCTGTGTGGGTGGTTATGAGCCATCGTGGATGATGGAGCTCCCTGTTATTTTGTTACGTTGTGTTCCACAAAAACGATGACAAGGTCCTTGATTCCTCCTTTCTCCTATTCCACCTACACTTTCCCTCCCACATCTGAGTCTTGCACACACTAGAAATGGAAATTCCTGCTTTGAGGAAAAAAATCACTTCCACATTCAACTGTTCCCTTCTTCACCTCAAGTTCTGCTTTTGAAATTGTTACTGTTCTTTTCAGCCTCTATCCTCTCCCCATTCTTTTAAAAAAAAAAAAGTCCTTGAATAGGTAAAATGTGCATATTGATGTTGAGAAGTTACAGTATTTTTGTAATGCAAGGAACTCAGCAGTGCTCAGTTGTTTCTGAAGTGATTAAGATTCCATGTCCCTGCTTGTGGTGGTAAGAAACACCAATAGGCACCCCAGAATGTTAATAAATGGCCCTGACACAGGGATAAATATTGATTTTTAAAAGTAGAAAAAATCCTTTTCTTTCCAATCTCTCCTCAAAACGACTACTTCTACAAACTCTGCAATTCTGACTCTCCGATATATGAAAGGTGAAAAATAGTATGGCGGGGTTGTACTTCCCCTGTACAGTATTCCATGTTGAATTCTCTGTTCCTCCCAGTGCACTTTGTGTTGTGTATTTAGATTGGAAGCTTTGTGGGATGTGTCGTATGTCTTTTATGAAGCTGAGCGTGTCAACACATAATAAATAGTAACATGGAAGGAAGTCATGGACAGATCTGTTGCTTTGATTTTCACAAAGAGAGCTCCAGCTTTGCCAGCCTGTAATGCTCTCACTAGGTGCCCCCCAATCTCCAACTATACTTTTGCATAATACATCCCATAATGCTTCACACTTGTCTTGCAGTTCCCTACCTCACGTTATCTTTGTGCTAAAACTTCCTCTGGTCTCCATTTCTCAAACTGCTGCTCCTGGAGCTACTTCTTCCCATCCTCCAATTTGGCTGCTCTTTCTAGGTTGACCAGTTACTTTCCTATTTTGTTCCTCCGGGTTAGTAAAATAGGAGTGGTGAAGGAACTGAAACCCCGTCTAGAAAAAAAAAATCTTAATTTTTTACTGTCTGCTGAAGATGATACTGATCTGCACTTACAGGTGACCTGCAAAGCATTTAAAAGGCAAATTGGGTGTGTGCTCTTTTTGTGCTGTTTTAAGTTGCAAGAAGGCAGGCCTGAAAGGTGTGTTTTGTTGTGTTCCCTTCCCTCTGCCCTCCCTGCTTATATTTTACGTTAAAAGTATCAGAAATGTGAACTCTGGTCTTCCCGTTTTTTTTTTTCTGGAGGCCTGTATGTCCCAAGGATGTATATTGTTAGATCTGACATCTTCATTAAAGGATTTAAGGGCATTGAATCTTTAATAGGCTTCGTTTCTCCAGAATATTAGTAATTGGACTTAAACAGATGTAAAGAAAAACTGATTTTAAATAGACTTGACTAAAAATCCCTCCCCCCCCTCTGTTGGTCAGCTTTCATTGTCTTGACTCTTGTATTGTATTGTCATCATTCCACAGTTTTCCAATTACTGCAGTGTTTTTCAGGCTAGACAGGACCTGAATTTCCAATGTAAAAATGCCTCATTTTTTTCCCCAGAAAAACCAACCATAAAGCTTTTCATACATCATCAAGAAGCTCCCCCACCCCCAAAAGGAGAGGGGAGGCCCAATTTTTTCCCTTTGCAGGTAACCTTTAAAGTTCCTGGGTGGATTTACTGAGTGCTGAATATAGGGTAGCAACCCACACCACTTCATTTGTTCTACCTTTGTTGTGAGAAGGGAGCTAGTGACTTACTTATCCAGTCTTATTGCAAAGTCGTATATGAGATCTGGGTTGACTTTAGACAAGTCTACATATGTTTCTCCTGTTGGTCTACATCTTTCAGACTATTGGTCTGTGCAGGATGAAGTGGTTGTACTCTCAACTTGCTGCTTCCTTAATTAACACACAACTCCAACAGGTTCCTTGTTTTTGGCCACTAGCTGAGTTCTTAGTGTGTATTTGTTACAATATGCAAGGTGTGTTACTTTTTATTTACAGGAAGTAAATTCTAAAGCGTACATATGACGCTAACCTTCTGGTTCAGAGGTATTGATCAAAGTTTTCTTACCTTGACTCGTGTATTGTTGGATTATATTGTCTGGGTAAAGTTCAGAGTGAGTTAGATGGACTGAAAAATGTTGTGCTTCATAATCAAAAGCATAGTTTTGAAAACGTATATTTTTCTTTCAGATTGCAATTACACTGGATGAGTCTTTGATTTCCACTTTGTTCTTGCCAGTTGTTGAGACTTGACCTAGAGTTCACTCGAAGGATGACAGTGTGATTGCAGCATTTTAATGTAGAACAAACACTTAGTGTTCCAGGACAGATACTACTTTTCTATTCAGTCTATTGATTTTTTACCAACAATAACCGAAATTGAAGAAGTGGTGGCACACACATCCAACCCTCACTCCCCCTTCTTCACCTGCTCAAACCAAAACAGTAGAGAACGGAACGGGGTGTAGGGGGGTGATGGGAAGGCACTGCATTGTAACTAATAAAATGTTGGGTGGCGACTTCAGAATGTGATCCTGAATATCATGGCTGTACTTATGTGATCCAAAAATGCACTCTGGATGACCCTTGGACCTGTCCATCTTGTCGCTAGTATATAAATCATATTTTCATAAAATGCCATCTGAGTTAATGCTATCCATTCTTCCTTCCTAGGTGAATGTTTATCCTTCCAGTGTCATAAAATAATCCTTTCAGATGAGATCAAGCTTATCAGCCAGAATCCATGTTCAAAGGAAATGTCTTAAACATCAAAAAATGTATAGGAGGCCATCTTGTTCCTCTGGGCTTTGAGATTTTTGGTTCATAGCAGTTGGTGTTTTTGTACCTCATGTCTAGGGACTTTTTATCTTCCTCCTCCTTCCTGTTCCAAGCAATTACCATTTATTTTTTATCTTCAAGCAGCAGCCTGTGGCAATAAATTTTAGGAAATTCCTTCCCACCCTTTATTAAGCTCTACATAATAGCTTCCGCTACTCACTCATACATTCATTAAGAAGAATTAAATGAGTGCTGGCGGCCATTAGCAGAGCTAATAACCTCTCCAAGGGAAGGTGCAGCAGATTGGAATAAATGAACAGGAGCAAAAACAAATGAAATAACTTTGTAGAATTATGCTAAACTAATTTTCTCCTTTTAAAAATGACTTATTTACGTGAATTTAGTGCTCGTGAAAGGAGAGAGATTGACAGTTCTCACAGACCAGAGTCCTCTCTTCATTAAATGGTCATGCAACAAGGCGGCTGCAGCAGCAGCACTCGCTTACCCATGATGCCCTGTGCATAAACGTCACACATGCCCTGAAGCGACCATCATTTGGGGTTAGAGGGCATTTTGGTCTGTTCCTACTCATTTGCCTCACTGCCAGCTGTCTCAGCAAGGGTGATGGTTGTGCTGGTGTATTTTGATGAAGACAGCTGTCTTGTAGGAACTGGACCGTGATCATCAGTTTATTTCACATCTGCTACAGACCAGACTTCAGATGATAGTGACATTTGATCTCTTCCCATCAGGGCTAGGTTCTAACTGATGAAGTAGAGATGAAAGACGGTGTATTCTGTTACCAACCCATTCCCTCCGCTCCCCCCCCCCCCTTTTTTTTTTTTTTTTTTTGGTTCTAAAGCAAACTTGCTGTGAGCTTGGCTTACAAGGGATCTAAATACTTGCATTAAACCTTTTCTCTTTTAATTTATTTTGTTATGAGCATTTAAAAAAACCCCAAGATATTGGAAAACAATTTGTATAATGTATTTCTAAACTGGCAAAGCATCTAAACCAGGCCTACTATCACTACCAATGTTTACATATTAAAATATTGAAAATATCTTTTGCTGGAAGTTGTGGCTCTGTCGTACCCTCTGTTCACATTCTAAGGCCTGCTCCTCCAGTCTGATCCAGGTGGGTGGACTGTAGTCATTGGGGCTCTATGTGGATACAAAAGTCCATCCTCTTGGATCCCATTACAGGATTGGAACCCAAATGTGCATCGAATAAATGCAAAAAAAATTAGCCTTTAATACAGCATTAAGCTTGAAAAGTAAAACCATCAAAAGCCAGGAAATTCCTAAAGTTAAATTTCTACAGCAGTGTCAATTTAATCATGTTTGCTCATAAGGGTAGAGACTAAACAATGTATTACTGATGGTGGTTAACAGGCAGATTAGGACTAGTAAATACAACATGATGATGATGGAGTCTGATGTTGATTTCGACGTACAAGAATTCAGCAAACAGTGTTGCGTTCTGAATCAGCTGGACTGTGATTGGATTATAGTGTGAAAGGTTTGTGCCGTTCCAGTCCCACTCTCTCCTCCAGGCAAGTCACTTGCTATACTGATGCAGAAATGCAACGTACTGTGTGTACAATGCAATTTAAGTTAACATTGTGGCAAAAATCTTAAATTTTGGAATTTCCTGACTTTTGAGTGCTAGTTTTTTCAGATTTGACAATATATAACCATTAATTCGATTAGTGTATATTAGTAATATTCAACACTGATCTTACACTAGTGTGCACCAGCCCCAGTCAGGATTGAGTCTCCATTATTCTCGATGCTGTATAGAGATAAAGAGACGGTGCGTGCATTGGAGAGCTTTGTTTCTGCATTGCTAAATTCCAGTGCACCTATAAGAGATACATTCTTTCTTTGAGGCTGCAAAGAGGAATAGAAAAATGAAGGTGCCAACTTTAAATTCTTACAATTTTAACTGCTGCAATTAATTTTTTTTCAACTTCTTCAGTTGTCTCAGTGAGGGGCTACAAAACTAGATTCAGCCATTTGTGTGTGATGAGGGTGCAAACCTTTCTCCTGGGACCTGGGAGTAAAAGTGTGTCTTTGGCACTCCTAGCCACAAAATGAATGTTGTTTAAAAAAAAAAAAAAAGTCACTTGTGAACTGGGACAAAGCATGAGTAATTTTGTATTTAAAATAATCTGCCTAGGTCAGTTATGGACTAGCAGGAAAAGGGTTTAGAATAAAGATGGAAATCTTCTTGTTCATTTGTATTTTGCGGGCACAGGGAAGGAGATTAGTTGCTGACCTGCTACTTCAGTGTTTCATGTATTGTGTGGGTTTTTGTTTTTGTTTTGCTGTTAAGGATTCTGGGCCCCAACTTCTTTAAAGGAGCCAAGCTTCTTCATCTTGAATTGATTTCACATGGAGTTATAGGTGCTCTTCTTTAAATGTCTTAGCCAGATCTTATTAAAATCAGCGGGAAATTTTTCCTTTGACTTCATTGAGCTTTGTATCAAGTGCTCTTTTTAGTTATTTGTGAGGGTGTTTAGAGCCTGGGGGGATACATTTTGTTTTGGATTGTCCTGAAATAAACTCAATCTTAAGAACAGTGGATGCAACCAATGACTATTTTACATGAATACAGGTGGAAACAGTCATGTATGGAGGGCACTGAAGTTTAATCTGTAAATATGACGGTTGGGCGTGGTAGTTCAAAGGACCACATGTTGTACAAGTTTGGATTTTTGTTGGAGCAATATTGATTTCATTTCACATTTGTTCAGGAGTCATTTGGTGCATGAGGACGTAACTCTGCCATGTTGTTTCAGTAAAATAATTCATAACTTTTTTACTAACCCTTATTTTAAACATAAAAAGTCTAGTAAATAGAAAAATGCTAAGACTTTCCAAATGGTGGTTTTTATGACTGTTGTTTCATAATGGAAAAGCTGACGGCCTTAATTCCATTTCATTGTTTCCTGGTTTTAGGGGTATAAATATCTTGATTCAGAAGTAATTCAGGTACCAAAGATGAGATTTTGTTGTTGAGGTTTTGTGTTTTCCGCTATAGTTATTTCTGATCTCATTTGAAGAACTCAGCAAGTTGAGAACAATGACACAATAATTGCTGCTATTGAGGGAGAGATGCAGTTTGAGGTTTCTACCTGGATCGCTACATTTGATTGATATTTTAATTTGTTTTTTTGGCAGATGAAAGATAATGAAAATCATCTTGTAGTTGGAGCAGTTGCAGCGGAGAATACGTAATTTTTTATTCCCTTCCCCCCACTTCCTAGTACATACAGTTTCCCTGCCTTAAGTGGCCTGATATAGCATTTCAATAATCTGTAGGACATTAATGTAGTTAACCTGTACACGTAATTTTACTCTTCAATGCATTGTTAATATTTTCAAAGGTAGCTTACTCGGATCTCTGTGCCAAATGTATCTACAGATTTTCAGCTCTGTTATAAATTGAATTGGAGAGATGGTATGGAAACTTAATTTTAATGTATAAATGTGCACATTAGCTTGATCGTTTGTATCTCTTAAGTGACCTGATCACTTTTAATTGAAGAAGAGGGTGACTGGGGGTTGAGGGACGGTTTCAGCTTTGAACGTTCTTTTTGTGTGTTGCCATATTAATATCACTTGCACAGAGTAGCCTCTAACCCTAACATTAAAGAAACCAGTATGTTGCTTAGCAGAGGAATAGGCACAAATGTTGGTGACAAACTGATGAATTCAGACCTGGTGACTTCTCTGTTTAGCAAACGGCAGCTTTGCTAATTCGTGTGAGCTTTGCAATCTTGGCTGGTGGTCAAGTCCTAGCACCTGAATTTGAGATCTTGGCTACACTCGCGGATTCACAGCACTGCTGCGGTACCGCTGTGAAGCGTGAGTGTAGTCGCGCCGCCAGCGCTGCGAGAGCTGTCTTGCAGCGCTGCAAGTACTCCACCTCTCCGAGGGGAATAGCTTGCAGCGCTGCAAGTACTCCACCTCTCCGAGGGGAATAGCTTGCAGCGCTGCGAGCGAGCGTGCAGCGCTGCAGGCACTGATTACCCAGGCACTTTACAGCGCTGCACTCGCTGCGCTCAGGGAGGGTGTTTTTTCACACCCCTGAGCGTAGCAAGTGCAGCGCTGTGAATTGCCAGTGTAGCCAAGGCCTGAGAGAATTTCTGTTTTCATTAAAAACAAAACATTCTGCCCCTCATTGTTGTGGAGAAAAGCTTGAAAACCTGAACCCTAAAGGCTCAGAAAGCAGGCACAAAGAGCCTAGCTGCTGCTTCTTACTCTTTTTTTGTTGTTAATGCTTCAAGTTGGAAATACTCTGCCCCTTCTGATTTTTGCCAGAAGCTTTTGTCCTAGATCTGAGAAGTTTAAGGGGGGAGGAGAATAGGGACTGGTTGTCTTCACACTTGTAAAAGCTCAAAATTGTAATACTCTCTTATCTGTGGGAAGAAATTCCCTGGTCCTCTCATCCTGCTCATGTAATATAACCCACTCTGCTCTCTGACATTTGATCTAGTGGCAGGGGTAGAAGCAAGCACAGCTTGCTAATGGATTTCCCATTGTTCTCATGGTTCATTCTCATATTGAGAAATGGTGCAGTGTGTCTGCTCCTACAGTCTGGGGAGTTGATAAAAACACTTTGCCATCATCATTACATTTTCTCAGGAGAGGAAAGGAGCAAGTTCTGTGTGCTGTCCAAGTATCTTGTTCTGCGACTAGCACAAGGGCTATTATTCAGTCTCCCTCCCAGGGGAATCTGTCCCTTGAACAGGAGAGAGTTCGAAAAGGCTTTCCTAGTTTGTCTCACTTTGTGAGGAGCAGTAACTCAAAAGCAATAATTTCAGATAACTGGCTGCTGTTGTGTCCTTCACGGTAGAGAGTAGGTGGAATTTGGGCAATTCTTTGACTGCTTTCAGAGTAGCAGCTGTGTTAGTCTGTATCCGCAAAAAGGTGCCACAAGTACTCCTGTTCTTTCTTTGACTGCTGGATATCTAGTGCTCACCTAGTTCTGCCAGACTCTCTGGGCACATCTACACTGGGGTCAAATAACCTGCAGCACGGAGTCTCAGAGCCCGAGTCAGTGTTGATGCTCGGACTGGAGCCAGGCTTTGAGACACTCCTCTGCACGGGGTCTCCAAACCTGTGCTCTAGTCTGAGCTTGAACATCTACACTGCAATTTTATAGCCCTGCAGCCCGAGCCGAAGTCAGCAACCCTGGGGCAGCCACAGCTGTGCCACGGATCTTTTATCACAGTGCGGATGTACCCTCTAGCTCCCAGCCTGTGCTGCTTAGTGTCACTACACAGGGTCTCCCCAAGTTCTGGTTTGGACAAAGCGGTCATGGAAGGGGCCGCTGACTGTGCTACAACTAATAATTTATTTGTTTACACTTTTACGAACCGGGCTGTAGACTTTAGGTGCATACTTTGATCTCAGTTTGAATTCAGTGGTTAAAGCTCTATATAAAACATGACATTTTAAAATAAAATAACAAGCTAACAAAAATAACCCATGGATTTTAAAATGGGGGGGGGTGGAGGGGGAAGGAACCCTCACAACCTTTCCCGCCCCAAGCAGCATTGTCCAGCCCAGCTTGTCCAACCCTCTTAAGCAATCAGTTCCTTTCCCCCAGGATGAATTGGTAGAGTGAATTCCATACTCAGCAATATTTAAAACGTTGGTTTACTTCTGATTTGCCAACATGATTGTGAAAGAGGCCGTGCTTTATGGCTCCTTTCACCACAGTGCTCTTGTACATGCAGGCATTTCAGAGTACTGGAAACTTATCTTTATTGATATGAGTAAGTGGTACCGGTATGCAACCCTTAGACTGCTGGAATAAAGCCACATCGTGGACCAGTGGGATTCCCTTAAGGCTGCACTTGTGTTTTTTGTTTTCTGCAAAATTCCCATTTCATTTAGACATCGGCACTGAACTTGTAGAAAATATCTAGTGATAGATGGCTGTTTAGCAGACAGACATAACTATTAATGATAGCATACTGTGATGCATTTTACTCCCATGCTGTTTGAGAAATAGCTGTTGAGTTAGCATTGCTTTCTAAAATGTGATCTTTATGATTTTTCCACAAGCTTCCTTAACAGCTTTTTCTAAATAGTTGGCTTGGTGTGGTACTGTTGGCTTTGAACTCCGATTATATTTTCTATTCATGCACACACCATTTTATTATAATCAAGGGCTATCTACATTCGCTTTTTTCAAATGAATAATATTGGTTTATAATGTAAACTAGTCGCTGAAAGCCTGTGCTATTGCACGGGTGTAAATAGTAAAATCCTATGTGTAAAAAAGCCAAAAGTGAGAGTCCTGTTCAGGGTTATTGTGTGTGGTGGTATTTGGGTGATGTGTGTGTAGGTTGCGTTGTGCTGTGCTGAGAGAGTTGTGTGGATTTGTGCAGGTGGCAAATAAGGCATGTGTACTGCAGTGCAGGGCTATGTGTGTTTGGGGTTGTTGTGCATGCTTGTTGTGTTATGTGGGTAGTTCTCTTTTGTTTTTGGGCATTATGCTGGGACAGTTGCATGGATTTGTGCAGGTGGCAATTTTACGCACCGGTGTGTCAGGTGGGTCAACAATCCACCACTGTGTTGTCTACCTCATACCAATGAAATTGTTGCATGCAAATTAGCTGTAGTGCAAGGGTGCTGACTGGTTGAGTTATTTCTGATATCACAATGGTTTAAACTCTTGGCATCACATAGATACACACATTACTGTAGCTGTACGCTGCACCGATGTAATTCGTAAAGTCAAAATGCTGAGAACTTAAAAGTTGGGTTGTAACTGAAACCCAGTGATGATTCATCCTGGTGATACTCTGAACAAGGAAAGCTATCGGTCATGTTTGCAGCTGGTTCCATCACTTCTTATTGATTCTACAGACATTCTAGGCTTCGGAGTGAAATGCAATGACATTCCTGGAAACTTCTTATACGGATATAGGATTGGACTTGATATTGTCAGTCTACAGCGGCGCGGGCCAAGGGACATACTGGCTGCCACTTCCAGCAGCTCCCATTGGCCTGGAGCGGCGAACTGCGGCCAGTGAGAGCCGCGATCGGATGGATCTACGGACGGGGCAGGTAAACAAACCGGCCCGCCCGACAGGGCTTTCCCTACACAAGTGGCATCCCAAGTTTGGGAAACACTGGTCTACAGGAAAGAGAAATTGTAACTTGGTTAAATCCAACTCTACTGCCATCTGTCCCCATGACAGAATGAACGTACAGTATGGAAGTGCAAAATAGTGTATACTATGTTCTGTGTTTTTATCAGGAGCAGTATTTATGGCGAGACATATCCTTGTGGTATGAATACTGTTCAATCAGCACCTGGTATCTTCTGTTGGGCAGTTCAAATAATGCTTCTTTGAAAGTCTTCCAAATGAGAGAGCTCCTAGTAAACTCAAGGCCAGTTTATTCTCCTTTCTTGCTAGGTTAGACATTCATTGTGACTAGCATTCTTGACATTCTGATTTTTTTCCCCTCTTCTCATGATCTTCCTGCCACTTCGTTGTCACCGCCAGTAACTACAAAAAGTGCAAGTGAGTGTGATTTCCTGCACATCAGCTTCAGTTGTTAGCGTGTTGATTCAGAGCCACTGTTTGAATGTGGACCCACTGAGCTCTCTCACCACAGGAGAGCTAATGTTCATGAGCAATAAGTCAATTAAGCCACATTGCCTAATTCAGTACCTACTTGCTGGGACACTGGGCTAGAATTCTCCATTCTGTTCTCTCCTGCTTTACGTTTCTGATAGTGACAAGTTGATTGTTTCAACTTCTGACAGTTCCATTACAATCCTGAGGACAGGCTAACTGTAGAGCTCTGTATTAGCTTAAGTCTCTCTGCATTTGTGGTGCCAGAATTTTTTGGGAATGTGGTTCTGTTTTCTGTGGCTCCCCAGCACTTAGTTTTGGTTTAGTAACTTTACTTGGGTCATGTTCACTGTTTGGACCCCTGCTGTTTGGTGATGGTTAGGTTCTATTTTGAAAGGACGCCAGCAAAGTGCATATTCAGATGTTTCCAAACTTTCCCGATTAATTGTCCTAAGGAAAATAAACCGCTGTGTCAGAACCACCAGGAATCTCTATCATCATCCAGCCTTTTTCTTTGGTTACAGTTTAGCTGAAGGAGTGTATTTTACTTTACGCAAATGCTCCACTTTACTTTTCCCAGAATGAAATGTCATTTTTATATTGGATTTCAGCAATCAGTTTATCCCCATGTGCGTTGGAATAGGTGGGATACAGCAGATCATCTTTTTTCTTTGTTTCCTACTAAACTATTAAGAAATAATATATAAATTTCTTTCTGCTTTTGAGCCCCCTAGGGAAATTATAGCATATTCCTTGTCCTGGAAGCAAAGGCAATAAGACCTTTGAATATGTCAGGGGGAATGTCTCTTCATCCGTGTTAGTACAGTGTTCTGAATAACGAGGTTCCAGTACGGGTCCCTTGGGTGTTACCTTAATATAAATGAATATCAATAAACTTGCCTCTTCAACATCAAACTAGGTAATGGTCAATGTTGCCAGGCATCTAAGGCCTGGTCTATACTACCCGCCTGAATCGGCGGGTAGAAATCGACCTCTCGGGGATCGATTTATCGCGTCCCGTCGGGACGCGACAATCGATCCCCGAATCGGCGCTCTAACTCCACCAGCGGAGGTGGTAGTAAGCGCCGCCGACAAAAAGCGGCAGAAGTCGATTTTGCCGCCGTCCTCACAACGGGGTAAGTCGGCTGTAATACGTCGAATTCAGCTACGCTATTCACGTAGCTGAATTTGCGTATCTTAAATCGACTCCCCGCTGTAGTGTAGATGTACCCTAAGTGTTAGATCCCTGGCTAAGAGCAGCAAAGGGGCTGACAAACTAGGACAGTATTTAGGTGTGCTGCCTAATTTTCATGAGAAGCATCTTTAGTACTTTAATAAATGCATTTATTGCAATTGCAGGTAATTTACTGCCCATCGGAAGCAATTGGGTTGTACCATTACTCAACAGATGGCTGTGTTGTGGTTATGGGATTAGTGTTCAGGTTTATTGCTTGCATAATAGCTTGGTCTTCAACTGTTTAATCTGTTTAGTAGTAATTTAAAAAGGGAAATGCCCAACGTGAGGACCTTATTGCAAATCTGAAATGACTTTGCAGAAAGGTGGAAACCTTAATGACTGCAATGCATTAGCACACCAACATTGTGTGTGCAAGGCTAAAAAAACCTTCTCATTATATGGTAATGCATTCTCACTTTTGATACAAGACAAGCGTAAAGTATAATGTTTTGCATGAGGCTGGAGCAATGGACGGAATTACAGAACATCAGCAGAATTATTGAGAAAAATATCACTGAGGAATCCCATGGTAGGCTTGAGGCCAATCACAGTCATGTCACAAGCTGTTTTCTGAAGGAAAGCGGGCACAGCAAAAAACTGACTTAATTCATCCCATTGTATTTGGGATACGCTAAGCATAATGAAGATAAAGTGGGTGCAGGTCATCGCCTACTGTGAGTTTCCCAGGATTTCAGAGAAACCTCCATCCATGAGTTGCAGAATGCTGAGGGGCTGAAACGTGTGGCATGTGCTGGTACCAGTTCTGGAATGTGACCCCTGCTGCATTCCACAGGCTAATTCCAGGCATAACTTGGCCTTTTTCTCCCCACCCCCTTTCCCTAGCTTGTTCATGGTCATGCTTGAGAACCGTGGTAACCCAGCATGGCTGCTACGTGATCAAGCCTGTTGCAAGACAGACAAGTTAACGGTTTGCATGAAGACTAGAGATCATTTTCTTATTTGAGTGTTCATCATAGCACTGTAGAAATACTGCTATAGGGTGGGCCCTATCATTATATATGAAAATCTATTGCAAGGGTGGCCAAACTGCAGCTTGCAAGCCGCATGTGGCTCTTTTAGTTAAATTGTGGCTTGCGGAGCACCCCACGCCCCTCCATTCTCCACCTACCAGACGGGGGTGGGGGTGGGGGAGAGCTTGGGGCTTCTGCCCTGCGGTGGGGTGGTGGGGCTAGGGGCTTCTGCCAGAGACAGCTGGTGCCTGCTGAGAGTGGGGAGGCAAAATTTAAAGGTTCAGCCACCCCAGCAGCTTGAGTCACATTCCTGCAGGCAGCCCCATCCTGCAACTTCCAGGTGTTAGTGCCTTGTGGAGAGGCAGTGACAAACAGCTGGGAGCTGTAGGGAGAGGCCACTGCTTTAGCTCCATGGGGAGAGGTAGCAGCAGCTCTCCCTGCAGCTCACAGCTGTTTGCCACTCTCTCTCCCCAGGGCCTGCGGCACCATGCGACCAAGCGGGGCTACTGTGTCACCTCTGGCTTCTGCCCAGCTGGGAGGGGCCCCCTATGGGGCTGGAGCCGTCACCCCTGGCAGGTGCACCCTGGCTCTTGGACTTCTGAAGATTGTTATATGCGACTCAGAGGGTCAATAAGTTTGCCTATCCCTGATCTATTAGGTTTATTTATAATTTGTACTGTGCATACAGGTCTGCCAAGTGCCTAATTGAACAGATGTTTAGACAACATCCTTGCACGAGGTCTATATTCCATTTTAAATTCTCTGGGGGCAACAGCTGAGGGTGAGAACAGGTGAAAAGTGGGGCAGAGTAATGCTTGACAGACTTACAATGAGTGAATTTAGGCCTTGTCTACATGGGGAAAGTTTTTGGTCTATGTTGCTTCAGAAGGGGTTTAAGCTAAACTGAAAAAAAGCCACACTATATACTGGTTATAGTTATACTACCGTAACAACTCCTGTGTAACTGGTAAAAAAGTCCCTTATGCTGGAATAAGAGTGGCCAGATGGTGGATTATACTGATTTAACTATACTGGTTTAAATTCATACCTTAGGCCATAAGAAAACAACATTTTTTTGTGTGAAGACCAGACTGTAATTTGGTCCCTGGTTTCCTCCAGAGGTACTCAGTGACATGGGAGTAGATGTTTGGTGTGAGGCAAGTTTTAGGTTTGGTGGTATTGATCAATAGAGGAACAAAGGAATTAAGACTGTTGGAGAGAGTTCAGAGGAGTGTAAACCTTGGCATTGATGACCGTGAATGTGAGGTTAGAGAGGAGGGATTAAGCCAGGGGATCAGCAACCTTTCAGAAG
The DNA here is from genome assembly GCF_013100865.1 of Trachemys scripta elegans. Lineage (NCBI taxonomy): Eukaryota > Metazoa > Chordata > Testudines > Emydidae > Trachemys > Trachemys scripta. The sequence continues at coordinate 15,399,237 of NC_048314.1, forward strand.
CGGTGTGCCGAGTCGTCATTTATTCACTCTAATTTAAGGTTTCGCGTGCCAGTAATACATTTTAACATCTCTTTCTATAAGTCTATAATATATAACTAAACTACTGTTGTATATAAAGTAAATAAGGTTTTTAAAATGTTTAAGAAACTTCATTTAAAATTAAATTAAAATGCAGCGCCCCCCCGGACTGGTGGCCAGGATCCGGGCAGTGTGAGTGCCACTGAAAATCCGCTCACGTGCCGCAGGTTGCCTACCACTGGATTAAGCAATGGGGAAAGTAGAGTTGTAGGTGGTGAGGAACCAGACAGGAGTGATACTAATGAAAACGAGTTGGTGATCAGAAAGCGGGAACTCATGAGATGGAGAGGTTGGAAAGGGAGTAGGGGTTGTATTGGTGTGTGCGAGAACTGGAATGTCCGTATGCAGGTTGGAATCCCCTTCTGATGAGGGTGGTGATGTGACCTGAAGTTGGAGAGGAACTGGAAAGTGGAGGAGTGAGGGCATGCACTTGACAGCAGTGTATGTGGAGAGGTGGCATAAGAGTTGATGGGGTGACATGAGGAGGAGGAGTGGTGGGGTAGTTTTGTTGAAGGACTTTCTGTAGTTCTCAGAGGATGTATATTAGCCCTCATGCACTAATTGAAGGGGAGTAAGTGTTGAATCTTTAACGAGGTCTTTTTTCCCAACTGTCACTCATTATGTTGCATTAATGTCATAGTGAAGTTAAACGGGAGTTAACAAAAATAAGTTTTAAACACTCTCACTAAAATCCCTTCACCTGTCAGCTGCTCAGTCTTTGCTCTTGTGATGTTATTTCTCTTGGGTCTTGTCTGTTAGGGATTTTTGTACTATTGTAGCCACAACAAAGTTGCTACACAAGAGCAGCCCTGCAAGCAGATGTATAGCACTGTTAAGCAGTGTTTGCACGTCACTTTTTGCAAGCACCTACACTCATGGCTTGAACTGGTGCAGCTACATCAGTGCAGAAATACCCCAGGTAGACAATCCCTTAGTCTCATATGGGGAAACTGAGGCACAGAGCGGTGAAGTGACTTGCCTAAAGGAAGTCAGTGTCAGAAGTGTCCATGGACTGGAGGAATCCCCCAGCTCTTAGTTTCAATTGTATTGGATCTCCTAGGATGTATAGCCCAACAGAATCTAGCCAAAATAAAAATCGTTCCTTCAGATGAAATATTTAGGCAGAATATATGTAAAATATCCCCTGGAGTTTCCTTTCCTGTAAATCATATGCTGAAACATGTTTGAAAATTCTGCTGCTGAAAGTTGAAAATGTAGTGTTCATCTTGCATGCTAGCAGTCTTTGTAGAATTTCCTAATTATGAGCAGCTGTATTTTTGCCTTCAGAGTTTTCATCAGAACTTTTGTCAAAGCTGCTTCATGCTTTTTGGAAGAGAAGTCCCTTGTTCTAAGAACCTTATCAGAGCTGAAATTATGAGAACAGATTGAATATCGTTTGAAGAGAAGGTTAGGTTCTGTAGCCTAGTGCAGAGGCTCTCAACCTTTCCAGACTACATACCCCTTTCAGGAGTCTGATTTGTCTTGGGGGTATGTAAGTTTCACTTAAAAACTACTTGTTTACAAAATCATACATAAAAATACCAAAGTGTCACAGCCACACTGTTACTGAAAAATGCTTATGTTCTCATTTTTACCATATAATTATAAAATAAATTAATTGGAATATAAATATTGTACTTGCGTTTCAGTGTGTAGTACATAGAGCAGGATAAACAAGTCATTGTCTGTATTAAATTTTAGTTTGTACTGACTTTGCTGGTGCTTTTTATGTCGCCTGTTGTAAAAGTAGGCAGCTATCTAGATGAGTTGATGTACCCCCTGCTGCAAGACCTCTGAGTACCCCCAGGAGTACGTGTCCCCTTGGTTGAGAACCACTGGCCGAGTGCATAGAGCAATATCCTGGGAGCTGTAAGAATCCAGGGCTGTAACGCTCGTTCGAGCCTCTAACTTTCCTCAGTCTGACGTCAGGCAAGTCTCCAGACCTTTTTGCCTATTCATCAACGTAGCTGGAAAACTCAGGGCTTGTCCACATGGTGCGTTAGTCTGCCGCAGAGTGGTGTAAATGCTAGTGCACACTAGCGTATGGTGCACGTGCTGGCCCATGTGGACCCTGCTGGCATGCTCTAAAAGTTCCTTAGTGCACATTAACATAGTACAGTTTGAAACGGGACTACATTAATGTGCACTAGGGAACTTTTCGTGTGTGCCAGCAGGGTCCACATGGCCAGTCAGTGCACAACACACTACTGCACACTAGCATTTACACTGCTCTTGAGTGGACTAACACTGTGCAGACAAGCTCTCAGTAGACAAGCAGGAACCTTGCTGGAAACCAGAAGCCTCTGTCTGAGTTACTCTATGGAAATAAGAAAAGCAGAACTAATCATTCTGCATTAGGATTAGATGAAGAACATACTCATCAGATTGGACATAATTAAAAAGGAGTTTGTTCAGAAACTATCCCGAACCCCTTTAATAGGATTTGGTTTGAAGTAGTAAAGCCAGAGTGATTGCTCAGTTCTACTCTAGAGCAGTGGTCTCCAAAGTAGGGTGCGCGAGAGGATCCTGCGGGGTGCGGAGCAGGAGGAGCGCTTTTTTGTTGCTTTGGCAGTTCGAGCGGGAGAGTCCGAGCGGCCTTTTTTATTTTTTTTTATTTTAAGAGCCGGTGTGGCAGGGGGTGCGTGCTCAAAATTTTTTTACTGATGGGGTGCACGATCCAAAAAGTTTGGAGACCACTGCTCTAGAGCAAAGAGAAATCTTTATCTGTGCTTGCAGTTTTTTTCTTTTATCCGAGTTTTTATTTATAGTGTCTGTAGAACCCAAGTTAATCAATATTTCTGTTAGAGGCACATTTGGACCGCATGTCACACACAATCATTTTCAGACTCTTCAATCTTGTATCATTTATGGAGAACATATTGTCAGAAACGTTGGGGCTCTAAATAATTTATTTTGCTGTGGGTGCTTTTTCCAAAGGCCTGGATGCAATATTACATTGTGCCCTGAGGAGCTCTCAGGCCTCCAGATCTGTTTGCTTTGGCTAAGGGATTTTTTTCTTCTTTTTTTTTTTTTTAAATCGCATAAAGGGTTGGATGGTTCAAATAACTGGTTATTGCTTCTAGGTTGCTAATTCTAATTCAGACCAGGTCAGTTAATGAGTGGAAATCATTGCTCTCTGATGTTTCATGGTCTATGTGGAATGAATTGGTGGTCTCAGCGCAGATCTTTGGCCTTGTCAGCAATGATGTTTTCAGTCATCTGTGTAGCTGCCTCGGTGCAAACCTCTAATGTAGACTCACTGCACCGGTATAAACTATGCCTTGCTCCAGTGTGACTTAACCCCGTTTGAAAATCATGGTTTACATAGTGCAGTGTGTCTATACTACGGGTTTGTGTCAGTGCCCATACACGACTGGCTAAAATGCGCAGACAAGTCTGTAGTGTACAGGAGTCCACGTCACAAGCACAATTGACCTACTCTTAAGCAAAAACTCAATTCAGTTTCCAGGCCCTTTCAGTCCTTACCTTCATTTCGCTAGAAGTGGTTCTTTTGGGTCTGGATTGAGGCACACTAGCATGGCATGAAAGCTTGCCTGCCACTGCCTGTGCTTTATCCTGTGGATAACTGAACATCAGTCTTGAGGACTATCTGTCACATCTTTCGGGAGACCTGAACTCATATCTCATGTAGAAAGTCTTTAAGGAGTCTGCTGTTTACTCCTTGTCTAGGTCAGGGGCCTCAACCTGGGGAAAATGGAAAAAGCCTATTTAATTAGTATCCTTTAGACCTGGCAGTATTAAACCCTGACCTCAGTAACTAGCTTAGTACTTTCACTCCCTCATGCTTTTTGATCTGCATTGTGGTAACAGTCCTCTTCTCTGGTTCTATTCAGGTTCACACACTACACTGTCAGCATGAATGCCAATTCAGAATCGGGGGTAACTTTGGCCATAAACCCAGTTGGGCCCTTTGCTATTCTGTATACTAAGTTTCAATGCTTTTTTTGCCCATCTGATTCTCTAATACTTCCACCTTTCTCTTGAGTGATGTTAGTCTTAATTAGGTTCTTAGTTATTGAAGAATGTTTGGCACCCTCTGTCACTTGCCTTTTCCGGTTCAGACTTCATGGCCTACTCCTGCCTCTGTACCAGGCAGCTGTGGAAGTTACTCAGCTGGGCAGACATGTTTTCAGTTGCCCTCCACACAAGTAACAGAAGACTGAACTCTGTCATGCTTCTCCTTCAAGACCTCTAGTCTATCTCTTGGGGAACTTTGTGTATTGCGGAGCAGAAGACCCTATAGCATGGCTAAAAGATAGCATCTGAGCCTTATGTTGGGGAAAGGTGGCTTAGAACAGTGGTTCTTAACCTTTTTGGCCCAAGACTCATTTGTAAATGCTGATGGTTTGTGATGACACAGAGATGCTCTGAGACCTGATTTTCCTCCCTCCACCCCCCGCAGGGGTCCATTGGGGATGGGCAGCTTGGAGCTAAGATTCCATACACTCCAGCTAGATATGAACAGCTGAGGGAACTCCCCTGTCCTTCACTGGCAACTAGGAGGAGGGGCAGTGATCCAAGACACCCCAAAAATACACAGGACCCCCCCAGGCAGGGGAGTAAAGAAGGTAAGAGGTGGGGGGATTTGGGGTTCTGGAGGCAAAGAGAGGGTAGCTGGGGGGAAGAGGTTGGGGATACATTGGAGGAGGATCTAGGAGGCTTGGGGCCAGGATGGGTTGTATGATGAGGGAGAGTCTCCCACCCATGGGCGAGGGGTACGTTGTGGGCCTGGGATGACAAGGAAGGCAGGAGATATGGAAGATTGAGCATCATCTGTCTGAGGGGTGCAGGGCATATTGGGGGGGCTGGTACTTAATGCAGAGCATGACACCAAACACTCCCTCCTGGCTCCTCTTCTCTGAGGCTGGGTGGGCTTGGCTTCTTGCTCTGGACATTGTGACCTCTTAGGCTTGCAGCGCCACTCAGATTTGACCAGCTCCCCTAATTTGTGCAAGTGCTATTGGTGCATGGGGTCTCAAAGGCACTCACTCAAATTTGGCCTTGTCGTCATGACAGAAGAGCAGCTAGCTCAACCCTGAGCAGTGCTGTGGCCTCATGCACCAGGTCGCTATGCCTGGAGCGGGCAGCTGAGCCCAGACAGCCCCATGACCCTTTAATGCATTCTGGTGACCCCATTTTAGGCTGCAACCCTATGGGTTGAGAAACAGTGGCTTAAGAAATTCACTATGTTTAGAAAAAATCTTCCAGAGATCATGCCAACTGAAGGAGTTTATTAGAGTTCCAGGGGAACTACCAAAGAGAACCAAAATAATTCCTTAGAAGTTAATCCACAAATTGCCCTATTCCTGAAACAATGAGTGAGTCTTGAAATGTAGAAGTCAAGGAGCTAACGACCTGCTTTTTGGCCAGCATTTACACAGCTTTTAGTTATTTAGTTGGGGATTGGTCCTGCTTTGAGCAGGGGGTTGGACTAAATGACCTCCTGAGGTCCCTTCCAACCCTGATATTCTATGAGCACAGAGTATCCCTGCAAGATTAATTTACTGACTACTCAGAACTAATTATCTAAATTAGCTTTTGCCATGTTATGCCAGTGCTGTTCAGAACATTGCACTAATCCTGCAGACACAGTAAGGTATGAGCAGGCATGCGCCATTATTTTCAGATTTGACTTGCAAAGACAACACTGATTTATACTGCAATAGCTCTGTAGATTTTACTCATTGCTGGACATGTCCACGCTGGAGTTTTACCTTTTAATTATAGACCAGTAGAAATGTAGGGGTAGAATTCCAGCCTGCTGCACTGAGGCAGGACCAAGTAAACCTAGGCCATCCTCAACAGGTGTTTGTCCAACCTGTTCTTACAAACCTCCAGTGATGGGGATTTCTCAATCTCCCTTATAGCTAGAAAGTTTTTCCCCCCTACTATCTAACCTAAATCTCCCTTGCTGCAGATTAAGCTCATTACTACTTGTCCTACCTTCAGTGGACATGGAAAACAGTTGATCACTCTCCTCTTTATAACAGCCCTTAACATACTTGAAGATTATTATCAGGTTCCCCCCTTAGTCGTCTTTTCTCAAGACTAAAGATGCCTAGTTTTTCAAATCTTTCCTCGTAGTCAGGTTTTCTAAACCGTGTATCATGTTTGTCGCTCTTCTTTGGACTGTCTTCAATTTGTCCACATCTTTCCTAAAGTGTGGCACCTAGAATTGGACACAGTACTCCATCTGGGTCCTCCCCAGTGCTGAGTAGAGCGGGACAGTTACGTCCCATGTCTCACATACAACACTCCTCTCAATAGGTGTTTGTTGTCTGAGCCTGGCAGTATTGCCCAGTGGCGTGGGTCTGAGCCATGTCACCCAGCATGAGGGTCTGGGTCCACTGGTAGGAGAACCTGGGCTCTCCCTCCTCCACTGGATTCCAACCCAGGGCTCTGTGACTGGCTGGTTGGATATGTGGCCTGCAGGAGTGAATGCCATCAAACCTACTCCCTTAGTTATTTCTTACTGTGTTTACAGTGCCCTCCAAAGTCACAACAGGGGTTGGGTTATGTATTCTTGCCAGGGGTGCTCTGACAGTGGTGTAGAGGCTCTTCTCTTTCACTTGTGGTCCCCTATTCCTGGTCTTCACAGGGACCTTCGGCGGCTCTGCAGCAGGGTCTGGTCGAGTAGGTGTGGAGCTCCTGTGGCCTCTCTGCAGGAGCTACCAGTGTAGGACTACTCCCTTGCTCTGACCGAGCTGGGCCACTGCCTTTTTGAACTCTGCCTCTATTGCGAATATTCTCAGCAGTTGCAGCTGAGCAGGGCATGCTGGGCCCAGAGCTGCTCACTAACCCTTGGTTTTGTGCTGTGGGGATTATACACCCCATCACACCACCCCTATATATTTTTATATATATATATATATATATATAAAATATTTTGCAGCTGCATCACATTGTTGGCTCATATACAATTTGCGATCCATTACAACCTCCAGCCTTTTCAGCAATACTACTGCCTAGCCAGTTATTCTCCATTTTATAGTTGTGCATTTGATTTTTTTCCTTCCTAACTGTAGTACTTTATGCTTGTCTTTATTGAATTTCATCTTGTTGATTTCAGACCAGTCATCTAATTTGTAAAGGTCATCTTGAATTCTCCAGTTCTTGCAACCCCTCCCAGCTTGATGTCATCTGCAAATTGTATAAGCATACTCTCCATTATCCAAGTCATTAATGAAAATATTGAATAGTACTGGACCCAGGACTGATCCCTGCTGGACCCCACTAGATACAGTCTCCCAATCTGACAGGGAGCCATTGATAACTGCTTTTTGAGTGAGGTCGTTCAAATGTTGCACGCCCACCTTATAGTAATTTTATCTAGACCACATTTCCTTAGTTTGCTCATGAGAATGTCATGTGGGACTGTGTCAAAAGTCTTACAAATATCACGATGTATCACATCTACAGCTTCCCCCCCATCCACTAAGGCAGTAGCCCCGTCAAAGAAGGAAGTTAGGTGAATTTGGGATGACTTGTTCTTTACAATTCCATACTGGCTTTTGCTTATAACCCTATTATTCTCTAGGTGCTTACAAATAGATTAATTTGTTCCAGTATCTTTCCATGTATCAAAGTTAGGCTGACTGGTCTATAAGTTTCCAGATCCCCTTTGTTCCCCCTTTTAAAGATAGGTGTACTGTGTGTGTCCTTCTCCAGTCCTCTGGGACCTCACTTATCCTCCATGAATTCTTGAAGATGGTTGCTAACAGCTCCAAGATTGCTTCAGCTATTTCTTAAGTACTCTAGGATGAATTTCTGGCTTAAATACACTACAGAGGAGCCCATGGGGTCAAATCCCTTAGGCTGTAGGCACCTTTGGGTCATAGATCATGCCTTGCTTTGTGTGTGGACATACCTGTGTGTGTGGGTGCTACTGTATTATAAAAACATAGAACTGATTGATGCTTCCTAAAGGAAACCGTGGTGTGTATGGTGGAATTGAGTAATCTTCCTCATTTTTGTGTTTGATACTTCTTATGGGAAGCCCTGTGTGGCAGGTGGTCTTTTGTTAACAATTTAGGTACCAAGACTAAGCAATAGTTTCTTTAAAAAAAATAAAATCTACAAGTTAAAAGCTGGTTTTGCCCACATGTAAGCGCTTTAAAATATTATCACCTCTCCAGTAGTATGGTAGAAGGAAGACATAACAGCAGGAAATAACTTCTTTATTACAGCATATTATATACAGTACATTGCATTTTGACTGGCAATGTGGGCTAGAGTGGAAAACTGTTACTTTGCAGATTGATAATGAGAACTGACACCGCCCCATTTGCCCTCTCAAATGTTCCTCATTTCAGTCCCAAAGTTACCTACATTTCATACAAATGAGGTGTCTCTCTCTTTAACTGTGGAAAACCATTTACATCGGAAGTAAAGAATTATGAAACTGAGGTTACAAGAGTTTTTTACTCTAAAAGAATGAATCCCACAGGATGTTTCCTGCATGAATAATTGTTTTGCCTTGCTCATTTTGTTTTTTGTCACACATTGTGACATACATCTGGGCCTTGGCAGGTTGAGAGGTATATGTCCCAAGATTCAGACTTGTGTTTGTGCATATAACATGTTGAGACGTTGATTATTTTGATCTTTATGCTCCCATTGGTGCTACGTGGGGTAGAGTATTTATGCCTCTTTTGTTTCAAAGGTGTAGAATGCTCAGATGAAATTTTGTACTGGTCATTTTATAGTGGCAGTTCATGATTTCTACCACTTGGTGGCATCCTTCAAAAATAAAAATATCACTACTTTAAAAGACGTTTTGAACAATGCAATATTGACTAGTGACAGCATAAGCCTTGAGTTTGTACCTTCTTCCTAAACAAATCAAATCCACAATATTTGTGCCTAGAAAGGGAGCAAGGGAGGAAAATTAAGTGTTGTCATGTTTTTATATCATGTAAAATATGTCAACAGCACCTTAGTCCTTGCACAGTTCCGTTGCCATTGCTGGCTCTGTTTGAAAAGCTCATAACCGATAAGTTACAGCCAGAGGAAATTTTTAGCTAAACTTATCTTTTTTTAATTAAAATGCTAATGGACCCTTATGTAGAGCAATGCAGATGAGGCTAGGGGTAAGTTTCTGTTGTTGTTGTTGGAATCCCCACTGATGGTGAGGAATACAAGCTCAGAACTTCTGAATAGCAGTGTGTGTTGACTCTGCTCATGCACCCTATCTAGGCCCTTGCATTCCCACTCAGACATATATAAATGAATCAAGGCTCAGCTGCCACTGAGTTCCTTCTGACTATCAGCAGTGAGCTCTGTCCTGTCTGTCACTTTCCCATTGGTCCTCTTTTTCACTTAAGGAAAATATAGTCTTTGTTGTACTAGTAGTACTATAGTTCAGGTAGCTATTGTAGATAATAGGATTTTCAGTTCTGATGGTCATTTAGTCTCTGTTAAGGATTCACTGAGCTGCTTCCATGGCAATGGAGGTCAGTGTAAAGATGACATGCACTAAATCTAAGGCCAGAGCCTCAAGCAGTGCCCCTCTTGCAATGACAGTATGTCCATCCCTGATTAACATACTTGGAACCTGTTTGGTCTCCAGGAGGGACATATTCCCAGCAGCTGTTCAATATATGAATTGTTTACCAGTGACACACAGCCAGGCAGAGGTGTCTCAAACTTCACATACAGGTGGCTATGAGGGAATCGTCCTCTGGCATTGGTCTTTTTTTTTCTATATCCTCCAGTTTGATTAGGAGGAACTAGCAAGCATATGTTTAACTGGACAACTCCAAGCAAATGAGAGGTGCATTCTGCAGTGTTGCCATCACCTCTGGGGCTTTAATTTTTGTGCAGAGGGCGATTATCCTACTACTTACATTTTTCTTGAGGGAGAATTTCTATTTAGCTGCCACTGCTATTACTATATCACTTCATCTTCTACACCCTTCTGTTTATCTTCTGTTAAGTCCTTCTCCCTGCCATTTTGTTTTTCATCTCACTTCATTCTGCCCCCCCAATATAGTTTGTCTCTCTCTCTCCCAGATCATCCCAACCGTAGAAGAAAACCAGCATTAGCAGTTCATTCATGCCAGTGCTTCTGCACTGGAGCACTTTGCTGGCTGTCCCAGCATTTATGAAACTATCTTGGATGGTGCTATTCTCATTAATTTCATGCTGTTGGTGCCAGGAGAGCCCTACTAGCAAATACAATCCTGGAGCAAATCTGCAATCTCAGGAATTTAGGAGCAAATTACTTGAGATCCTACAATCTTGTGTGCTTAAGAATAGTTACCATACCAGAGGACCGGTGTTATGTCAATTACAGTGCAATATCCTGCAGCATGTCAGTAAAATCAGAAAACTGCAGAGCTCTCTGAAATTTATATATGCCTCACATGACTCTAGATGACCAGAATAATTGTCTAAATATTAAGGGCTAAGTCTCAGCTGATGTAAATCAGTGTAATTCAATTGAAATCCATGGAGGGACACTAATTTACATTAGCTGAGGATCTTGGCCCTAAGATTTTTCTTTATATATGAAAAGTTCTCAATTTTTTTTTTTTTTTTTTAATTTCCCAAATTCCCAGGACTGGTGCCATTAAATTTCTGGAATATCAGTGTAACTGGGATTCCAGTTTTTGGAATCCCAAGATCCGATTCTTTTACGCTGGATGATTGAGGAGCACAGATACAAGCATACCGGTGGCCAGTTCAGCAGGGTTTTCTCACTTAGGTAGGGTCCAGATTGCAGGAGGGCAGAAAAAAACTGGGATTCCTGTGACCCCCACAAGAGCAATTTTCTCAAGTTTCCATCCTATTTGACTCCAGACAGAAATTCATCCCCATTAAAACTCCAGGAATTTTCTTTTTGCAGTCTAAGATCCACACCAGCCTACCCTGATGATGTCCAGAGCCTGTCCTCTGATAATAGAGGCTAGCTAGCTTTAACCTGCCCCTCTGTCTCTAGCATCACTATATTCTCTGTCTAGGCAAAGACTGCTGTCTGCAGCGCGTCTTTTTCCAACAACATCAGTTCTTTGCTCCTGACTTAATGTTATGGAAAGAACAAAAGAAGATGGGTGGACGGAGAAGTCCTGTAACTGCCATGGCACCTGATTGACTTACTCCTCCTGGTTGGGACTTACTTCATCTTTGCGGAGTTTCTAGCTTAGAGAATGTTACTTAGAAAATGGATCTTATCTGTATGGTTGCAGAAGGTTCTGGGATTGACTCTGTTTTCCCATAGTGTCTAAGGAGGTAAAGTTTCTCTGAGCCCTGGATTCCCCAGCAGCATCAGGTTCACCAGTCTGAAATGCCCATTTCATGAGGTTTATTCTCAATTGCCAGGTAGTGTCTCATCCCTCTCTGACTACTTGAAATGTGTAGTTTTAGGTATGTCTGGAGTATATATGTTGTTGTTAGAATAGGACAGTATACTATCCCTGCAATAGTGAGGTGATTTATTATTGGAAGAGAACTGTATTTTAGTTCTGCTCATCCAATTTGTCTCAGGTAGGCAGATGAATAGCCCTTCAGTTTAAGACCAGTGCTGCTCCAATGGGCTGAAAGCACAGACAATCATGCCATTGCCGTATCGTTAGAACCCAAGTAATACATGTCCACAGGATGCCTGAATTTTCCCTTCTCTCTCCTTTTTTGCACTCTTGTTACTGAGCTGATCCTTTGAAGTATTAACAAGTCATCCAGATTTGAAATCAAAATCAGTTACTAATCACTGATGTCAATGAAGCAGTTCCCCATCACTGGGGCATGATGACTTTCTTTGGCCTGCAGGGCTGCCAGGTGAGTGAAAGTCGATCTGGAGTTGTGGAGTGAGTGGAAATAGCGTGGCCGGAGACATGTGTATGCAATTTGTTCAGATGATTCAAGTGGCAGCCATGGCAACTGAGATAAACAGAGGAAAAGATACTGGAAAAGCAGCAACAGCTTCATTTTAATAGCATAGCCATTATTCCAAACTGTTCAGATGTTTACTAGGAGAGCTCAGCCTTCCTGCAAGGTCTCCTCCTCTCTCCAACTTGCTTATGCTTTAAAGTCCTGGGATTAGATGGCTTCTCGAGTAAAGTGCTCTGGGCCAAATTCCTCAGTTCCTCTTTGAGCAAAAACACCCTTTGACTTCAGATGACGTTTTTCTTGAGTCGGGCTTGCAGAATATGGCTCTCTGTTTCCAGCTCTGGGATCGAAATGTTCTTTATAAAATTTTCTTCTTCTCAGAGTCCACTTTTCTAAAATCATCACATGTAATTTGGCAGTTTGTTGTCCCTGCTTGGGTGAGACTTGAGACCATATTGTTAATGGAGATGAACCCATCTCCTAAGTGTGGAGTGTTTGCTACCCTGTTTCCCCGAAAATAAGACATCCTCCGAAAATAAGGCCTACTTACAGTTTTGCCTCTCGTTGTAATATAAGGCATCCCCCCGATAATAAGACCTCCCCGATAATAAGGCATCCACCGATAATAAGGCATTTTTCATTTCTGAAAAATAAGACATCCCCTGAAAATAAGACCTAGCGCATCTTTGGGAGCAAAAATTAATATAAGACACTGTCTTATTTTCGGGGAAACAGGGTATCTAAATGTCATTCCTGATGTGAAACTGAATGAGGTAAACCACACCACAACTGGACTCAATGTTTGAATTTAGAAGGGACGTCGGTTTCCATTGGTGGCAGCCCCTGGACCATCACAATCATATCTGTTAACACGGTTACTTTAAACGAATGTTCTGATCAGAGAGGATCTGGAAGGATTTAAAAAAAAAATACTCCTTTAAATCATTACATGACTACTAGTGTCCTCATAGTTTATGAAGGGAATTTCCTTTAGCTTAAGATATAAGCAGTAGATGAAGAATAAAAAATGTGTTGACTTAAACTTGATCCTAAGTGACATAATCAGTAGTATATACCAAGGATTATGGGACTTGTTTAGTATTGGAGTACCAAACTGCAGCCACAACTGGAGTTTTATACTGTGTGTAGTCTACACCTAATACATTGAGTACCTGTGTTGATGATGACAAAGGTGACAAGCCTGAAACTTCACCAATGCTGATTTGTTGTTTTTAAATGGTGCTAGTCATCCTTCTTCTAGCCTCGAGTTGAGTGGATTCACAGAGCTATGTAAGTTACCTTACAGCACTAATGCTCCTCTTCCTTAGCCCTTGACTCTGGGGAAGAAGTTGTTCCACCTTGTCAAGTTGTGAGGCTTGTCAACACCTTCATGTTTCTCTCTTGTCCTTGGACCTTCTCTTGGAATACTTGAGTGCTCCAGTCACTCCAGTTTAATCATTTGTATTACAGTAAACCCTAGAGGCCCAACCGAGATCGATAGCTCTTTGGTATTTAGGTGCTGTACAAACTCATAGTAAGAGACAGTAATTGTCCTGAGGAGCGCATGATCAAATAGACAAGATGGACTAAAAGTAAGAAGGGAAATGAAGACACAGATTAAGTGACTGCCATTAGGTAACAGCAGGTTGGTGGCAGAGCTAGAAATAGAGCCCAGGTCTTTTGACTTTCATTCCAGTGCCCTATACACCAGACCACAGTGTCCATATAAATGATCCTCAAGCCTGCTCTGAATGATTGGAGTTGCGTCATTTTATAAGGCTACGGTTGTGGTGTATACTCATACTAAATTCCTCCCAAGGGTGTTGATGGTGGTGACCCACCTCCATGAATCACGCTTTCCAATATTTTTCTCATCACTGTCCTCGGTTAGCCTTGCTTTACAAACTAGATCTGAAAATATCCTTTGAGTTTTGACTGGAAAAGATGTAAGTCTTTAAGCATTGAGAAAATCCATTCCATTTTTGTTGTTTGGCACCACCATGCTGTGCTCGTGTCATAGAGTTGCACGTGTATTTCTAACTGCGTTTTTCCTCTGTGTTGCTTTAAAGGTGGGCTAGGAGACTCCAGATTGAGTTAACTACAGAAATACATAAGTATCTCAGTAATCAGGATGTGGGGAGGGGGATGCCAAGCATATAGGTTTTAAACTTGACTTAGAACTATTTACATTTAGCTTCTAGGAAGTCTGCTACTTAGTTTTGAGTTGGTTTGAGTCAGGGGGGAGGGATAGCTCAGTGGTTTGAGCATTGGCCTGCTAAACCCAGGGTTGAGTTCAGTCTTTGAGGGGGCCACTTAGGGATCTGGGGCAAAAATCAGTACTTGGTCCTGCTATTGAAGGCAGGGGGCTGGACTCAATGACCTTTAAAGGTCCCTTCCAGTTCTAGGAGATGGGATATCTCCATTAATTTATTTATTTATTTTTATTTGCCCCAGAATGTATCATTCTGGGTTATTGCAGATTCTGAGAAAATGAGTGGTTGCATGAAGGTGTGAGGCTCTTATAGGTGAATAGTTTGCATTTTTCAGTTTTTTACAAAGCAGTTTCTACAAAGCTAACTTTCACCAGCATCTGGCATTCTAGAGTGCTGCATTCTGGGGCACTGAACTCAGAACAAAGCAGCAGGTCTAATGGAAGATTAAGAAGAATTTTTAAAAAGCCACGGTCATTTTAAATGTATTTATTCTAAAAATCCTTCCTTTCTTCATTGCTCGATGTTCAACTTCTTGACACTTTTGATGTTGTTGTTTGCTGGTTATCCAGTCACCACAGAGTAGACAAGACCTGAAGTCCTCATGTAAGAAACAAGCAGAGTCTAAAACTTGTCAGGCCACCTTTATATAAAATATATATAGTAAAGCAGCAAACAAAAAGCAAAAGCCCAGTATTTTTCTCCCTTTGCTGTTCGCTGTAGGCAAGAATTCTTACACCTGAGATATAGTGAGTAGAGGAGAAAAGCATGAAAAATTCAATAAAAGGAAAGTGCATAGGATTTAATCTCTCTCCACTGAAGATTCCACCTCCCTGCCACTGAATTCACTTCCTGAGGGCTTGACAGGACTTCTACAGAACCCACCCATCAATACGTCTCCCCAGTCTACCAGAAAGGTGACTATTGAGGGACACAAGGCACAGTGCTTCCTCCACGTACAGGACCCCCTGCTTCCTCTCCCCGCTTCGCTGATGAGTAGAGTGAGAAACTGGGAACCCAGGGCTCACTCACTCTCTGACATATCAATGCAGAGAACTCAGGACAGGCACTGTACATTTATGGAAGGATTTGAAGAGCAGGCACGAGTTGGAAAGAGGGCACTATGGGTATGGGAGAAGTGCAATTGGAATGGCGACCTACTTACCCCCCCCAAGAGAAGCTAAGGTGAGAGGATGGATATGAGGTCACTGGGTGGATGGCCAAGATGGTTAGATGTTTCGGGATGCGTAGGGCCATTTTTGAACAGGATTTAGGATTTCAAAATGAAAACCTGAATGTTCCTAGTAGTGTTTCCCAGGAGTAAAAGTGCCACTGATCAATAAGTTTCCAGTAAAGGAAGAAACTTGACTGCTCCCTGCCTGATGGGGACCATGCCTGCTCAACAAGATCACCCGGATTATCTGGCTCTTCAGCGGCCAACTTTTGACTGGAAACGTTTGCAGCCTGTTTTGAAGTTGTGCAGAAAAGCACACTTGCGTCATCCAGAAAATGCAGTGAGTCAGTGCAGTCCCAAGGGAGCTGTAACAGCCCCAAACAGAAACTTGGAAAAGGAAACCGGGATGGATTTAAAGATACAGTATTTTTGATTATTGCTTTGTTTAGGGGTGTTTATGCTGAATTCACAAAAATGTGTTGGTGACAAAGAAGTTTAATAGGGACTTTACCATTCTAAACCTAAATGAAGCTTTACAACATAGTGATTCCCCCCAGGGGCAGGGTGTGGAGCTGGAAGAGGGTGTTAAACTTGTTATACTTGCTAATATACTCAGTATTTTGGTATTCAGGAAATCTCTGTAATTCTTCTTAATCATTTCTCTTCCATTGCATGGGCCTCTGTCCCTCCTGTTCTCTGCCTGTGGCAAATAATAGTCTAGTCTCCTGAGGGCTGTACTACTTTGGTCTAATTTCGGTTGTTGGGTTTAGTGTGTGGTTACTGGGTGCTATTGGTGGCCTGTGATATGCAGGCAGTCAGACTGGATGATCTGATGGTCGCTTCTGGCCCTACACTTTATAATAGAACAGGAGTACTTGTGGCACCTTAGAGACTAACAAATTTATTAGAGCATAAGCTTTCGTGGACTACAGCCTGGGTTTTGGTATGTAAATGAATGACGGGAGGCAGGGTGCAAGGGAGGAAGAAAGACAAATGGGCAGTCCTCTGGGCTTACCATTTTCTCCTCCTTAACCTTTTCCATCCACCTTCAAATTTGGAACTATTTCTGCAATGTATGTAACCAGGCTGAGGCACTCGGGGGCTAAGCTATGTTTCACAGCCACAGTACAGCCCTGTAAAGACATACATAATTCCGTACCATGGTTACAGCAGCAGATGAAGCTGTTGCTTGAGGCACCACTGTTTATGGTGCCCCCAACACAAGAACATTTGCTGTTTGCATGGGCTCTTGCTCCTCTTTACAACAGCCTTCCTCCGTCTAGCCAAAGGGGTTAGATGCCACTTCCTTCAGATGCAGTTGCAAATGTTGGCTCATGAGAGCTCATTTAAGGCATTTGACCTTCAAGGGTTGAGTGGACTGCTACTTAAGCATTCCCAGTCCCTGCAGCTAGAGAGGGTGAGGGACCCATGATTTTATCCCTCTGCTGGCATTTTCAGTGCATTATTTATTATATTTCATTTTATTTACAGGCTTTATGATGCTCATCACTGTAGTGTCTGAGTACCACACAGACATAAGCGAATTTATCCTTGCAACACCTCTGATGTAGGCAAGTATGATCCTCATTTTGCAGATGTGGAAACTGAAGCATGGGGAGGTTCAGTGAGTTGCTTGAGGTCAAAGGTAGGCAGGAGGACTGGCAGAGCAAGGAATTGAACTCAGGTCTCTAGAGTCCCAGTCAAGTGGTCTAGCCACAAGATCATCCTGCCTCTAATTATGCTGCCACCTAGCATGTATTAGCAAGCCTTCCCTAATTCACACAGACTGGGAGACCTATTGCAGGTTAGCAAGTGAATAAAGAAATGCTCTAAAAATAATTTGACAAGCATAATTTAGTTGAATTTCTGATTAAGATAGGTTGGTTGCTGTAGCAAAAAACAGGAGAGTCATAATTTTGGTTTTAAAAAGTCAGTGTTTGTCAATGGAAATCATTAGAAAAGACAAATTCTTTAATAAAACACAGTTCTTTAAAGCCATTTAATAATTTTAAACGCTTTTTTTTTTTTAAAAAGCCCACTCCAGTGGACACTTGAGATAAATTTGTAATAATTCATGGTGTAGTTGTTCTTCATATCTGGCTTGTTGAGGCGACAAAGACCATGATTTTATTATGAAAACCAAAAAAAAAAAAGAGTCTCTTTTAGAGGTTAGGGAAGTTGTTGTCATGGCAAATACATAGCCACAGTGATAAATATTTTATATAATGGTGTACTAGTAAATGTGCTCTAGCATATTTTGTAAATGTAACGAAGTTCTAATAATAAAAGACCTCCATTGGAGCACTGTTGCTGCTGCTAAATCTTTGATCAGTGGGGAGAGCCTGCAGTCTTTCCAGGTGCAAATTATGGTATTTATTGATTAGCAAAGTGTGGATCTGTGAGGTCCTCTTATGATAGGAAGGGCAAACAGTTCGTAAATTGCCAGTATTCTGACCTCACCACTGACCCTGGACATCAGGTCACAGATTATTAAAAGCCTCATATGGAGATTGTGGCTGGTGCAGCATACAAGTTGCCCTCCACCTAAACAACAAAAACCGACACATCACATGTTGCTCCACAAATCCCACTGGCTCCCTATTAATTTAAAATCCAAATTCAGAGCCCTTTTCCTAATTTACAAGGCCCATATTGAGTCCACCTCATTATCCACAGCCCACTGAGACTGTTCCACCCCATGGAGATAATGGAAAACTCCAAGTGTGTTGCTTCCTAGGCGTATGTAGGGTTGCGAGGCACCTTGCTACCACCTGTGCTTAGCATGAGGAAGTGTTGTCTCTGTCTGCTGTGGATCAGCTCCCCGAAACCACCAGCCTCTGGCAACACAAGCACTACCTTTCAGCCCTCCAGAGGCCTCATTATGTGTGTACAGGTTAGTGATAGGGACTTACCAATCCCTTAGTCCTCTGAGAATCCCTCTGAAGTGCTCAACCACTGTTGCACTGAATGCTCACAGAACTCTGATTTGCTGCTCCCAAGGGAATAGTATACCCCAGCTTGCAAGATTCAACTTAGGATCCCCACTCAACTTAACACAGCGCATGCATATATACACGTGTGTGTGTGTGTGTGTGTGTGTGTGTCTATATATAGATATAGACACACACACACACACATGCATGCGCTGTGTTAAGTTGAGTGGGGATCCTAAGTTGAAAATAAAATATGAGAGAGAGAAATTTATTATCAAGGCACAGATATTTAAGTGATAGGAAGTTAAGAATATTGGATATACACACAACAGAATCATAGTACACTTTCTAGACCCTAAATTTAACTAGCAAGGTTTTCTCCTATCTTCTACCAGATGCTTACATCATGTCCAGTGTTTTCAACCAATTTGGCTGAGATCCCTTCTCATTTAAGATCAAGCCTCCTGGCAGCTTGTCCTCACAGATTGAGGGAATAACTGGGGGTTCATCTGCACCCCCTAAACAGGATAACCCCTATTGTTTGTGTTGGTTCCTCCAGCCCCAGCAATCTGCTGATTAGCATTTTGTTAAGATTATAAATGGGCATCCATTGTGAACCATACAATACTTTAATATCCACATGACCTGCCAGAGTGGGATGAGCATTTCTTCCCACCTGCCTGACTGGATGTGTGGATCACCTTTCAGTCACTTGCCTTAACGCGCCAACCTAAAGAATGTAATTTTTAGTCTGTATACATCTCTTCACATATTTTCTGTACATACATATCGCAGTGATTATGATGAGCATGACACAGGCTTTCGTTAGAGACCTTACTTGCCATTCTTCGGTGGACTAGAAGGTAGATGCCAGATCCCGGGGATTTCTGAAACCCATATGTATCCCTGTGCCCTCTGTCAATTGGCATCAAGAGGTTCTTGGGTCACGTCAAGAGTAAGGCTTTTTCACTGTTTGGGAAGACTATTCTTGGTATAACTTCATCAGTTGAAATTTTGCTGGGGATCAGAGTGAGACCAAGTCTGACTGTTCAGATCAAAATGTAAGGCGTTGTTGGCAAAGCCTTCCTCCAGAATAGAATAACTTCCTTCCAAAACACAAAACCCCCAACTCTCTGAGGAGCAGAGAGAGAACTTAGTGGATGCTTTGGTCCTTGTTAAATAAGACTTAGAACTTCAGGGAGCTTAAGGCAGTTAAGCATGGTATTTGGGCTCCAAACTCCCTTAGGCGCCTTTGAAAAATCCCATGTAAGTGGTAGACCCTTAATAGTTAGATATGAAGGTGATGTGCATTTCATAGGAGTTTCACAGAGACAGATATTTTGGCCCTTAAATTCATCAGCATATTTTCCAGCTCACTCCCCATACCTATCTAAAACTAGACTAGACTTATTTCTAAACCACATGGTTTGCCACAGTCCCTCTGCCCTTAACTCATTTCAAATCCCACCTCTTTTGAATACCTGGCACGTGACCCCTAACTCTCTCTCTAATAAAACAGTCTAAAATCCTACTTGCTGGGCTTTATAGTTTTTCTGTCCTCATTGATTCTCTGAATCTTTGTCCATTTCAAATGTTTACCCCTGTCCTATCAAATGTACAGATACCCCCTTTTGGATATACCAATCTCTGTACTTACACTGTGTTATCAGCATTACAAAAAACATTACACTATCGGTTTTGTGATTGTACTTTCATACTGAAATGTGTGTGCATCAGAGATTGGGTTTAACTGTCATGCTGAATTCATATAATCATGCAACCTTACTTGCTCATTTTGATTGAGGAGTGATCTGGAGTGCAGGAGTGTATATGCAGCTCTATATGACTTTTTTATATTTTTGGAGCAGAAATTAAAAATGTATAAATTGAGATTTATGTAAGTAATTGAAATATACTTTTGCACCTTCTGCAAAAGGTTTTTCTTACACCTAAAGCCAAATTTCAAATCTGACCTCATGATAATCGAAGCTATTTCATTACATCATAGCTGTGCCATTTGACTTTGATGGTTGACGCTTGGATTTATGTTGGATCCATTAAATATATATCTGCTTAAAAATCTTCTGGCCTTAAAACATGTTGGCATGTAAATGTAAAAATATGGGTATTCTCCTGGCCTCCTCTTTGCAGGCGGTTTTGGTGAAAACAAATGAATCACAGCTTTCATTTCCGTCGTCATCCTTACTTGGTTTCCCGAGTGAAATGATTAATGGTTCTCTCTTCACAGCTGCAGTGCTTGATTACAGTCTGACTGCATTGGTGAGCCATACAGAAATACTTTTCAAGTTAATTGGACATTATCTGCTCCAGATCACAGGACTCGGAGTATGTACAGGTTTCAGAGTAGCAGCCGTGTTAGTCTGTGTCTGCAAAAAGATACAGACTTTTTGGAGTATGTACAGATGCAGTTGCCAATAGGAAGCCCTGCCGTAATAGGCAAGATCTTGGATAATTCCCTATGAATAGTAACTTTGCCACTCTTTGGTCAGTGGTACTTGGGTCACCATTATTATTGTGCAGGTAAATATTTGGATAGCTTAAGGTGTATATAACACCGTCAATACCACTCTGAGCAATCGAGACCGCAGACCAGGGAAATAACCCACTTTCTTCTGACGAACCAAGGGACGCACCCCACCCATGTACTTATTCGCTACACCGATGCTAACTTGGACTCTTAATACATTCCATGGGTGGCGTACCCTAGCCCACTTATCCACTGACGCTCTAAAAACCTCCCACGCCCCAATCTGGGTCTATCCTGGTTATGTGATGTGTATGTATCTCTTCATCCTTGTAACAGATACCTGTAATCCCTCATAACTCAAGCCTGACCCCAGATGTACAGTACCTTCCCTCTTAACTTGTGTATATTTAATTTTAAACATTAACTTTAATAAAAATTTTATATCTTTAAAATGCTACAGTGGCACAGTTCATATTCCGCAGCTGTGCCGCTGTAGCTCTTCAGTGTAGACACTCACTACAGCGACAGGAGGGGTTCTTCCATTGCCATAGTTAATCCATCTCCCTGAGAGGCAGTAGCTAGGTCGACGGAAGAATTCTTCTGTCGACCTAGCACTCTCTGTGCTCGGGGTTAGGTTGGATTTTTCACACCCCTAAGGGGCATAGCTATGCTGAGGTACGTTGTCAGTGTAGACCAGCCCTTAATAGCTGAGGTTTGACGACGTTCTTGGTGAAGAGATTCTATAGAGTAATAAACGTAGGAATTGTTATACTGGATCAGAGCAGTGGTGTATCTTGTCTCTGACAGCGGCCAACACCAGCTGCTGCAGAGGAATGTGGCCAGAAATCGTATGGTAAGGAGTTATGGGCTACCCGGCTACCCATAGAAAGTTTCTCCCTGGTCCCCAATAGCTGATTTATGCCCTAAAACACTGGGTTATATCCCTTACAAAGCTCTTTATTCTATACTTCAAAAATACTTAGTATCCTAACTTTGTATGAATATTATTGTTATCCATGTAAATGTCCAGCCTTGTTTTGAGTCCTGTTCCGCTCTAGTGGTAACAGACTTTGGTGAAATTAGTGTAAATACATTCTTGATTATTTTATGTCTCAATTTTTTAAAGTTTGAAACTAGTCAATTTTCCAGTCAATGTAATTAGTCAAGTCCCTTTTTGACATCAGCTCTTATGAAAGCATCATCCCATATAATGCAAGTCAACTGACCAGCTGTGTATACTGAGCCAATCAGTAGAGACTGCCTCTCCCTCTATTGTGATGAAAGAGCTAGCAACCTTTGCATAACCCCCTCCTGACTACTTCTTGTACTAGTAGGTAGGATGATCTGTGGCGTTGGGGAAAGCATTGTGCTTAGAGGGATGAAGTGGGCAATGACATTATTAATACAATTTTTTAGCAATAAGATGAACACATTTTGATAGCACACATAGAATTGCCATAGATACGGACATTCATCATCCAGCCAATCCCTTTAGTAGTACCACCATACAGCTATTATTCATATTAAATGCGAGGGATAATTACCCAAATGTTGTAATCCAGCTAGTTTTCAGCATCCAGTCTCAGATGGCATTGACCCTTAATACAGCTGCTTTCACTTAATACATTTTGTTTAAACAAACCCTGTTCCTGGAAGTGGGTTCAGAATAGGCTGTTCCTCATAGCTGTTCTAGCTTCGTATAGTATTATAAGAAAAAGCAAACATGAAGAGAGCAGACTCTGAAAAGGGCATTGTGAAATCACTATTGACAAGCATTTGTGGAAGCCTTTGTATTTTCCAATTAACTGGTTGCCATTTAATTGACTTCCTAAAATCTTCAAGAATGAAGTGAGCTAGAGCAGTTGTCATTACAGTACGAAGTCCACCAAATTTCCTTTTAGTCCTCAGCGTATGTTTATCAAATTCAGACCTTGGGGAGCCCAATACATTCATATAGAACAGCTTGCTGTCTGAAGTTTAATATATCTGCTTTCCACTTTTTCCCATGGCATTGTTTTCTAGGGGTTCTTACATATGAAAATCTTCCCTCCCTCTTTAGAGACAAAAGAAGCATTTTCATAAGAGAGAAATAGGCTGTTATCCTTGGATTTCAGATCCTCTGATTGTCTGTTGCAATTTATAAATCTGTAGGCTTTTTGAAGCTTATGCAGTGTTTGTTTCAACATAATTCATTTAAGTTCTTATTGTTCTTTATATCCTGTTCTGTGTCATAGTCATGTAGCTGTAGCAAGAAGTATGTTAACTTTTTAAAAATAAAAATTCCATTTGAGACGTAGATAGCAGAAAGTTTTGTTTCAGCTGGAACCTGGCATGTAGTGCAATACTTAACATTTATAATGCTTCACGAGCCTATAATGCCTTGCCTCCATGGATTTCAAAAAGAACAGGAGTACTTGTGGCACCCTAGAAACTAACAAATTTATTAGAGCATAAGCTTTCGTGGGCTACAACCCACTTCTTCGGATGCACATGGATTTCAAAGCACTTTAACAATCGTTAGTGAAACGGAAAGGGCAATTGATTTGCTTAAAGGCACACAGGAAGTCTGTGGCAGAGCTGGGAACCCAGGTCACTTGACTCCTAGTTTTATGCTTAATCCATGAATCCATTTTTCTTAAAACCATGGCCTATTTGGGGCTTGACAATCTAGACAACAAAGAGCCAAGCTCTCCAACTTGTTACAAACAACCTAGCTAATCTTCACAACAGTCCTGTGAAGGTGCCAGCTGACTATGTAAGGATTCAGTGCAGGGGTGTGATTTTATTTTTTTAAACGATATATCACTTTAAATCTGTAAACATTTCCCTTTTTTGTTAGATCAGGGTAAAAACAAAAATGATATGTAACATGATTTAATTGCTTTTTACTTCAGATCTCCAACAGTTTTCATCAGCCCACACTAGGCAAAGTGCTGGCTTCATCCCTCCTTGACTCCAGAGTTCCAGGAGTTTTCTAGTAAATTTCTATTCTCTGTCCTCTCCTATTCCTTAGGCGGAATGTTTTTGAAATGGGATCGCCTGGCACCCTTAATAAATCTCCCTTAAGATGTACTGGATGTCACTCTATGAAAATCCTCTGGACATCTTCCAGGTGTACAGTCTTATAAAGGATCTGAGCTGAACCACCAAAGCAAGGAAATCCAGACCTGAGCTTAACAGAGCAGTTGTCCTTAACTCTGGATTTCCTCACTTTTGTTGGTTTAACTCAGAACCTTTATTTCTTCATAATGTTGCATTTTTTTTCTTTTCCCAGGAATACCTTGAGACAATGTGCCCAATTGGGCTTTGCAGGTAGTGGAACTGAAGTACAGTGAATTATTATAATATATGACTCAATGTTAAATCTGTATTGTAACTTTGGGCTTTAAATGCCATATAAGACATGCAAACCATCCATACTAGACAGATTGCATGGCACTGGAAAGAAGGGGCCTGTAAACTCAGGCACAAGATTCAAAATAAGCAATTGTATTTGCAGTAAAGCCATGCCATTAAATTCGAAATAGTAAAAGTTGATGTGTAATTAGAAACTGATTTGTAGCCTCACATTGCACTGGTTACACTGCGCTCTGTCATTTCTTCAGACACTCAGGAAAAGCATGATAAATATCCATCTTTTTGTAGCATGTTGGCAGGGAGATGAATACACTCAGCTTCACAATGCATAGAACACTGTATTTTTGAGAACTTTTTAAAGATCATTCTTATTGGAAGAAATGAAAGGTGAGAGAGGATTATAAAGAATCAGTTTTCCTGGTAGAAGTCAGTGTTTCTCTCTGCTTGTCGTGGTTAAATTGAACGCATGCAATCTACTGCTATCCAGTGGCGTTAACTTGACTGAACATCGTTCTGAGCACTCCAGATGTTTGGCTTTGGAAGAGAACTTAAGACAAGTGTGTGTTTTTGGGTGGGGGGATCCAACGCACCCAGCCAGATTGTGAGCTACAGTCAAGGAGTGCTTATTGCAGCTTGGGGGGTGAAAGTTGTGCAAAGGAGGCCTTAAGCCACCTTTGTGTGCTGTCCTTCCTATGGTAAGCTGTGCTGGGTTAGTTCCCAGATCCTCTGTTTCAGTAGCTGTAGATTGCTGGAATATAGGGAGACCCTTGCTTCTCCCCCTTCCAACAGCCTTTCCGCTTCACCAACTACAGACGGGGGGTGGTGTTAGAGCCATTATGACAGCTCTGTCATTGAAGGATTCCCCTACGCAGAGGGAATTGTCCAGGGGGACAAAGACACCGTTAGTGCAGTATTGCATCGACAGTGCTTCACAAAGCTACCCCAGAGCTGCTGAGGGCCTGACCCACTGTGTGTTGTACTAATTTTTATCATGTTCAGAACTAAATTAACTGTTTGAAAAACCAAATGTGCCTGATGCACGTCTGTCCCACCAGTAGTTAAAATCTGTAGGCTGATTTGTCCATATACCTGGATTTGTGATCGCCTTTTAAGAATGTAGTATAGGTGATGTATGTTAAGAACAGCAAGAAAGCATTAATGAAAGCATACACTAGTGGTTTACAGCTTTTCCAGAAATGAGTTTCTGCAGTTTACCAGAGCTTCATGTCACTGGCATAAAAACTAGAATAAATATGCGTTGTATTTTGATCAGAGATGGAAAAAAGCTGTGCATTTATTTATACAATTGTTATATATAATAATGAAACTTTTAGACAATATCTGGAGGGATAGTTGCACATGGCACTCCTCGTTTGAAAACAGGTCTCTCACATGTAAATACTTCCAAAGAGGTTTTAATAAACAGCAGCCCTCTCACAGATCTGGATTTCAGTCACACAGCTCTCTAGAAATTCAAGCAATTTCCTTCACCATACTTGGATTGGAACAATGTAAGTCACTCAATTCTAGCTGAACTTTGCATGCAGCTTCTTGTGATTCAGATGGAAGTCGGTCTGTAAACACCACAAATGTTTTATCCCCTTGAAATTCTCTGAACGGTTGATCAAATGAGTCTTAATCCTTCTTGGTCCGTTCATATAGCAATGACTATCAGTCTCATGTTTCTGTAGGATTTGTGGGCAAATCTACAAGCAGGATGCTGAAGCTGTCTATTTGAATGCTGGCAGCTGCATTCAAAGGTCCATGCTTCCTTGTCTCCTTCAGCTGCAGCAGGTAAAGGTTCCCTACTTTGAAGTTTAATATTTTTAAATATTGGAAAATAATATTTTCTCAGCTGTTTCAAAGCCAGGAAGTGGCTTCAGACTGGCAGAGCGGTGATCATTGCTGAGTTTCAGAACAGCTTCTCTATCTGCCTGCTGCAGCAATCCCTAAGGCTACATCTACACTACAGGGGGGAGTCGATTTAAGATACGCAAATTCAGCTACGTGAATAGCGTAGCTGAATTCGATGTATCGCAGCCGACTTACCCCACTGTGAGGACGGCGGCAAAATCGACCTCTGCGGCTTCCCGTCGACGGCGCTTACTCCCACCTCCGCTGGTGGAGTAAGAGCGTCGATTCGGGGATCGATTGTCGCGTCCCAACGGGACGCGATAAATCGATCCCCGAGAGGTCGATTTCTACCCGCCGATTCAGGTGGGTAGTGTAGACCTAGCCTAAGTGTGCTAGACAGGCTGAACAAAATCAGGAAGTCTCATATACTTCGTACCTACTCTCTCCTTTGTGGGTTGTATACTGTAGAACTAATGAGTCTTTTCCATCTCTAACTTTCGGGATATCCAGCCATTCTGGATAAGCACAGTAGCTGGGAATTTCTGCTAAAATGATCAGCAGCAACGTAGTTAATACTGTTTGCATATAATTGGTTGTTAAAAATCAACACCTCACCATTGAGGGGAATGGATTTAGGTCACCTATATAAAAACTTTGGTTTGAAGATGGCTGCCCACAAATTCAGGAAGAGAGCATTGCACTCGCGTATTCGAAGGTTAGCTTCACTGGACTATTTTTTAAAAGAATGAATTATTGTGTGTCACCAAAAATAGGTGCACCACAGCTGTACATTTTACATTTTAGTCTCAGTTGAGTCCCTTGACGGTTTCTAAAAAAGCAGATTTTTGAAATCTTACACAAGTAATTAGAAATAAACTAGTCAGGTAAAATGTCTAGATGCATTGTTCTGAATACTTGATTAATATAAATCTATGAATCAAGTATCCAGAACAATTCATCTATGAATCAGGTATTCAGAACAATGATTTAGGCATTTTACGTGGCTCGTTTGTTTCTAATTACTTGTGTAAGATTTCAAAAATCTGCTTCTCTTGGAAACCATCAAGTCACTCCAGTGAGTCTAAAACGTAAGACTTGGCAACTATTATTAGGCCAGCCTGGGAACAGAGTCAGATAACTCTGGGGTGCCCGATGTTGCTATTCATTTATACGTCTATACTTTGCTTTATTTTCTGTGGACGATGTGGACTGGAAGAATCGACTATCTCTATTCATACCAACTGCTGCAAACCTCTGACCACATGTAACGAATCTGCCCTATGAATGGGTCTAATTAATGGTAGATAGGTAGGGAAAAGAAAGAGGGTGAAAGGAAAGAATCTCCTATTCCTTGTGAGCTGGAATAGAGAGTTCTGACTCTCCAGAGATCAGCAATGTTGATTTTTTTTCTTCCTTTTTTCAGTCTCTATCCTTGCCTTTCTTATTCTGTCTTTCTCTGCCTTATTTTCTGTATAGTTAAGATCTTAAGTGGACATACTGCTTACCCTCGTGCAATTTTTCTACATCTAAAATCAAAAACCTACTCACTCCCATCAAAGAAACTCATCCTGGAAAGAGATTAATTAAAGAACTTTTCCCAGTTATGTCTATATTGGACCTCTGTTTCATTTTTAACAATGCACCGCACAGAAAACAATGCTAGACAGGATCAGTTTACTTTTGCAAAAGACTGCAAATTAGAACCTGTATTTTTCTTCAGTGAGGCTTTGTTTAGAGATTTAAAGTGTATTCTCTTGATTTTTATTTTCATTGGTTCATTTTTCCACATTTGAACTGCATCCCTTGTGCCAATTCACTAAGTAATAAGGAAGCATGATGGACAGTTGTTCTTCCGCACCAGTGCCCCAACTTGCACGTGAACAAGAGTTGCCCATTTTTGCTATTTGCCTTTGACAATAAAGTAGCTGCTATTTTTCTCAAATTTCCCCCATTTAGCTACAGTCTCAGTAACATTACCAATCAAAGTGAAATACTAGTCCTGCCCCTACTGCACATTCCCGGCATGAATCCTACAACATTTGTATTGTCTCCAGCCAACAAAATAAAATGCTGAAATATTTAAAGGGGAGCATAGCCACAGGCAAGTCTATTTAACTGAAATCTTTTTCCTCTAAGGGGTATTTATTCATTTTCTCAAACTGGAAATAATGAGTAATTAATACTTCAGGTGAACTGGGATTTTGTAAGTAAATCTGTGGGAGTCTGAGACAAAATATATACTGTGGTTTAAAAAAAAAAAAAAGTCACTGTAGGGGGAAAAAAATCTTGAAATCAGGATGGTTGTAAACTCACCTCTGTTTTCTCATAGAATGTACGCACACCTCAATTAAAGGCTTATCTCAGCCTTGAGTTTCTGGTTGGAAAGCACTGGCTTGTAAAGGAAGCCATTTTGCAATCCTCATAAAATGTTAGAAAATATATAGTCCCTGGTCTGAAAGGCTTCTGTCCAGGGATAATGTTACTCCATGTGGGAGTAACTGTATACCCAGGTGTGAACCTTTGGAGCCCAAGAGAATAATGGCCCTTGTGATTTACTTTTTACCATAAAGTCTCCAGATACTGATGAACTATGAACAGATTGTCTGTTTGTGGGATTTTTAAAGATAGAAGAGAAATTGAAATTTGCTAAAATTAGCATTGTGTTTGTTCTTAACTCTTGCTGGATTTGCCAGCAAACATTGCATTAGTGTGTAAGGACTAATTTGAGTGGAATATTGGCGAGCAGTGAACCTGCGCTTGGAAGTTGCTGTTAGCTACTTGTAACCCACCCTTTTGCTGTCATGAAATATAGATGAAAATGTTCATACTGTACTTGGAGATATAAAGTTGTCTATTCCTATGTGACTTAATTTACCTCGAGAATCTTCAGGGCCAAAGAATTGAACCAACACTAGAAATGGTTATTTGCTCGGGGAAGGTGGAAATATATAGACTATTTTTTTTCTGTATTTTAGGAATTTAGGCAATGAGGTCTCTGAGCAGTTGGTGATTAAGAAAGTGCAACAGAAATGTTTAGACTGAAACTATGCCCCTAATGGCTTATCATTGCGGTCACAGTCTTCTCAAACCTCACAGCTGTTTATGCAGTGCGTTTCTTTGCAAGCAACTAGCCACTGACGAGGTTATTTCCTCCTGAGGTGGCCAAAGGTTTAAATCGGGTTCTCAAATTGTGGGTCAGGACCCCATTTTAATGGGGTCGCCAAGGCTGGTGTTAGCCCTGGGCCTCAGCAAGGCTGAGCCCAAGCCCCACTGCCCAGGACTCAGGTTACATGCGCCCTCTCCCCCACCCAGGGCAGAAGCCCTTGGGCTTGAACTTTGGCCCCACCTGCTGGGGCGGCGGGGCTCAGGTGGGCTTGGCCTTCGGTCCCCATCCTGGGGTCATGTAGTAATATTTGTTGTCGGAAGGGGATCACGGTGCAATGAAGTTTGAGAACCGCTGGTTTTAAATTAATGAGAAGGTTCCTAATGCTTCTCCAGTGTTGACCAAGGTCTTGGTGTACACGATTGATGATTAGGTCTGGATGCGTTATCAATATGTACATTCTCTTGATCGTTCAGGCTACCCTTCAAATGTTATTGCTTTTCGAAACTTGACTTTCTTGTGTGTACATGGTAATAGTGCTATTGAGCAAACTAATAGCAGAGCACTCTGCTGGTTTCATTTCCTCCTTGAGTGTTTGTTTTTTTAACCTTGAGGACAAAATGAATAGCAATTAAATGGGTGGGGGTGGGGGATGGAGATCCTCAACTGCTCAAACCATTTTTAAAAAGTAATTTTTGTACCATAGTTGTCAGTGCCGGCTACAGCCGGTGGTTCCTATCCATCTGAAAATATTTTAATAAGAAGAAGAATAGCATATATGTTTACAGTTCATTTCAACTGTGCTGGAGAGAACTTGGATAAATATTGGCTCCTCCATGTTCCTCTAATCCCTGCTGGGTCTAATACTGTGCAGAGGTTCAGAATACTTGTTTTCTTTTCTTATTCTCCCCTTCCACCCCCCTCCTCAGATGTAATTTGATCTTTCAGGCCTGGTCTTCTGCTTTGGCAGGTTTTTCAGCCCTTGACTAGAAGAAATTAACTACTTCCTTACCATCAAGAATCAACCACACTTTTACAGACTTGCTGCTTGTTGTGTGTGCTGTTGTACTAAAAATCATGCAAGGTTAAACGATGATCCTTACATGAACCCATCTGTTTTGAACAATGCTATTTTGGTTTCACCCCCGTTGGTGTGTTTCATTTAACCCTTCCTTTCCTTTCTCATTTTCTTAAATTACAAAAAATGTTCCCACAATTACCAAAGAGTCAGTACGTGGTGGAAAAGCTTACTTTTCATTTTCTGGATTTTTCCAGGTATGTATCTATTTTGATTATGTCCTTGTTGCCTTAAAATATGTTCCATGTTCTCTGATCTGGCAGCAAATATTATAGTACACGCTTAAATAAAATCCTCAAACTAGCAACAACTCTCCACATCACTCTCAAACTCCCAATTTCCACTCCCTTCTTAAAACTTATTTGATAGGCTGTCCAGATAAAGAAAGCAAAGTCAATACAACAAAGGTGTGGTTTTGTGATTTTTGCCTTTCAGAACTACTTCCATCTCGATGCTAGAAATTCCAAAGATCCTCTTTCCTTTCTTTGTTTACAAATGTTTCAAAATCTTTCAATGCCTTGTCTGATTTGGGTTTTAAAACCATAAAGCGTTCAAACGCTGATACTAAATGCAATTTTGTTTCTTACTGACACTCTGAAGTTAGAAAGGAGGATATCATTAAGTGGTGACTTCAAGATCTTACGCTTCAGGTACAGCCCCTTTGCTACCACCTTGAAGACAAGGATTCTGGCATGTTACTTGAAAGGAATTTCAGATAGTTTAACAGCCCATGTCTCTAATCCCACCATTTGTCAATTGACTCCTTCAGTTGTGAGAACTGCAAATAACAAACATCTGTTAGATGAAGGAGGTAAAAGCAACAAATACACATGTATTGCAAAAGGTTTTTGTTTTTCAGTTGAACTGCTGGGTGTGCTTTATTTTCATGATTATTAGCCCAGAATTCTTTTCTGGGCCTCATCTATTTTATCATAGTGGCTCTTGGAATATCTAACTTGCAGAATTGCTAACATTTCATTATGCTTGTATGTGCTTTTATTTATTTTATGTCTTTACTGTTGGAAACTGTATTGTGGGTGCTTCTGGAAACAAAGCATTGTCTTGCCCCATGGAGTTGACAAACTAAAGTCAGACAGACAGGGGGAAGCGGTACAGCACCTCTGTAGAGTGGTCAGAGTAGAAGTAAGCTGTTATGCTCACTAATAGACTATATGAAGTATTCAGTATTACTCCTCACTCTTCTTAGTCATCTATTTTTTTTTTTAGGGGTTGCAGCCAAAGTGGGTCTATGAAGGGTCATAATGCAGAGAAGGTGTAATGGCCTGTGGATAGGCTTAGGAAAGGTGTTTCATGCATGTAATTGCATACAAGGCATAGAGATGTCTGAATGAGAGGCTGAAGAAAGGTAGACAACACTGGCATCAGGCAGAATGGGCAAAGCTGATATGAAACAAGACAAGGATTCAGGGGTGCCGGAACAGGAGGAGCCAGGGGGCCATGCCCCCTCCCCCCTTTTTACTGGCCATAAGGGCGAGCAGCAAGGGGCAAGAGGAGCGAACAGAGCATGGGGACTTGGGGAAAGGGGCTGTATTGGGGCTCAGGGAGAAGGGATGGGACCTGGGGATGGGTGGGTGTGCTGTGTGGTACGGCAGGGGGTGGGGCCACTGTTCAGGTGCCTGTGGTCCCTAGGGTTGCCAGTTTTGGTTGGAGGTATTCCTGGAGGTTTGATCACATGACATAATCTCTAAAGATTAATCTGTGATTCCTGGAGACTCCAGGGCAATCCTGGAGGATTGGTAATCCTAGTGCTGCACCACACACCCACACCCACACCCACTTCCACTTCCATGGCGCTTCCGCCGCTCCTGCAAGGATAGAGAAGTAGGGAGAGGTAGAGTTATGTAGTACTTTGAAGGTGGTGGCAAGAAGCTTCAGTTGAGCAGGTTTTCAAGACATGTTGGAAAAATACCTGAGCTATATCTACACTAGTGCATACACCCTCGCTACCAGTGATTTTCAGCTGCACTGTTGCAGAAATGGTACTAAACTTTCTATTGTAGACAACGCCAATGTGGACAGACCTTAAGTATAGCAGTGAGAGAGTCCCATGTTTACCATTATGGGGAGAGATTGAAAAGAAGGCTTCTGCCATGTTATTCACAAGGAATTTTTCAGGTAGATTAACAGGCCTATAGTCCCTCTGCAATCTACTGCTGCTGACCCATAGGGTAAAACATCTATCGTATGAGTATTCTTGTTTTGGTTCCGTTGTGGTAGTGTGGGGATGTGAATTCTAGAAAAAGAAGAGGCATGTATGGAGAGTGTGATGTTTCCTAGTGATGATTCCTCTGCTCAGCTGTATTAGATTATGGGCCTGAACCAGCGAGGCGATGAATTTGTATCTCCAACTGAAGTCAGTGGACGCTGAGAGTGCTCAGCGCCTTGGTGGATTGGGCCCTATTCTTGGGCTTGCCCTACGCTACATAGTTAAGTTGACGTAAGGCAGTTTGTCAGTCTAATTAGGCTGTGGTGTGTACGCTGACATTTCCCCCACCAATGTAAGTGCCCTACTACACGGACATAATAACTCCGCTTCCATCAGAGGCATAGGGCTTATGTTGGTGTAGTTAGAGCAACGCAGTGTCCATGTAGACACTGCGTTACTTATATCGGCTGTTGGCTGTCATTCTTGTCAATTTTACAGCTCCAGCATGAAGCCTGGCTGGCCCCCTGGCTCCCCACTCCCAGCCAGGCCACACGCTCCCCGTTCTGAGCCAGGCTGCTCCCTCCACTCCCGGGTCCCAGCTTCCCCAGCCTGGCTGCTGCCCGGGCTCCTAGGTCCGAGCCGGGCTGTACCTGCCCAGAGGCTCCTAGCTCCCCCTGAGGAACTCGGCAGCTGCACTGAGACTCCTGGCTCCATGCTGGGAGCCACCCAGTCTATGGGTGCAGTGCTCCCTGACGGGCTCCCAGCTCAGTGAGGAGCTGGGAGCCGAGAGCCTGGGGGATGGGCAGCCTAGTCTATGGAAGCACTCCTGGTGAGGATGCACACCACTGACGGAAGGAGGGTAGTGTGGACATGGGTTGTAAGTCGACCTAAGGGCTAATCTACACTACCCGCCCCGATTGGCGGGTAGAAATCGATCTCTCAGGGATCAATTTATCGCGTCTCATCTAGACGGTTAAATCGATCCCCGAATCGACGCGCGTCCTCCCACTTCGTCAGGAGGAGTAAGCGCTGTCGCCGGGGGAGCTGCCGCGGTCGATTTGCCACCGTCCTCACAGCGGGGTAAGGGTAATAGGATACATCGAATTCAGCTACGCTATTCGCGTTGCTGAATTTGCGTATCTTAAATCGATCCACCCCCCTCCCCCCAGTGTAGACCTAGCCTAAGATAGGTTGACTTAACTTTCTAGTGTAGACATGCGCTAGCTCTGTGAACAAACCCAAAAGGTTTGGCTCAGTAATATATGCTTAGCATGTTAGAATGCTGAGAGAGCCTTTTCTCACAAACTACCTGTGCTAAGTATTAAAAATAAAACATTGTCTCCAGACATAATTGCCTTTTAGTATAGTACAGCAATTGTTAGGGAAGCAGTAAGCAAGGAATGTTTGAGTATGCATTAAAACAATAGTCTTATGGGATACGTTTTGCCTGTTAACAAGGTGTCACTGAGTAATGATCAGGACTAGAAAGCAATTGAGTCAAGAGAGATTGTTTAAATCTGAGATTATCTTTAAGGCCTTGTCTATACTACCAAGTTTTGTCACCAAAAACTGCTTTTTGTTGACCAAATAGTACGTGCGTACATTCTGCAATGCGACTTTTGTCTGGAAAGATGCCCCGTTTTGGCAACTAAATACCTCCACCACAACGAGAGACTTACATCTTTTTCCTCTACGTTTTTCTCACCAAAG
Organism: Trachemys scripta elegans; assembly: GCF_013100865.1. Taxonomy (NCBI): domain Eukaryota; kingdom Metazoa; phylum Chordata; order Testudines; family Emydidae; genus Trachemys; species Trachemys scripta. The sequence goes on from NC_048314.1 coordinate 15,433,236, forward strand.
TGCCAGTGTAGACATCACGCTTGATCTCATCGCTTTAATTGACCTCTAGGAGGTGTCCCACAATGCCCATCCTGACCACTCTGGTCAGTGGTTTGAACTGCACTGCCCTGCAGCCAGGCAAAGGACCATCTGCCCCTCCCTCTTAGAAGCCCTGGGAATTTTTGAAATTCTGTTTCCTGCTGTCTCAGCGTGGAGAGGTCTCATCGCATCGTCCCAGGTGACAATAGCAGGTTATTGCACCAAACGCTCTCCCGCTTGGACCGCTGCGGAGCTGTTGGATCTGATCAGTATATGGGGAGAGGAGGCTGTGCAGTCCCAGCTGCGCTTGATCCATAGGAATTAGGATACCTGCTGGCACATTTCTCGAGGCTTGTGCAAAGAGAGCTATGATTGGAACCGGCTGTAGGGCAGAGCGAAGATAAAGGACCTGAGGCAGGCGAACCATAAGGCAAGGGAGGTAAACCGTTGCTCCAGTGTTTCACCTAAGACCTGCCGGTTCTATAAGGAGCTGGATGCTATCCTCAGTGGCAACTCCACTGCCAAGAGCCCTGTGGATACTTCGGAGGGAACAGAGGCGGCGGAAAGAGGACCTAACTTGGAGTACGAAGTTATTGATGAAGAGGTGGAGTTAAACGAGGATGTGCAGCTCCTGGTGGGGCAGGCAGTCAGGAAGTGTTCTCCACTCCAGAGGTGTCTAGCCAGTCTCAGCAGTCGCTCTCCAGGGAGCAAGAAGCAGGAGATGAGATACCTGATAAGTGGCTGTGGCTTGTGTAGCGTGGAGATGGGTTCAGGATGTAGAAATGTGGGAGGCTGGCTATGTTTCTGTGAGGTGGACATTTCCCTGTGTAGCTAATGGGTACGGCAGAATGGTGTTGATGCACACAGATTTCATGGGAATCCTCCAGCGAGATCTCCAGGAAAGTTTCCTGGAGGTACTCGGTAATCCTCCGCTGAAGGTTCCATGGCAGAACAGCTTTGTTCCTTTCCCCATTGTAGGAAACTTTCTCGTGCCATTTGGCAATCACTTGTGCAGGGACCAAAGCGGCACATAGGTGAGCAGCATAGGGAGCAGGGCGGAAGCCACAAGCATGGAGTAGATGTACCCTCGTTTCCCTGCTTACCCTTAGCCGTGAGATGTCTGCTAGAATGACTCCCGCCTGTGGAAAAGTGTGGGAGAATTTTAGAATTTTTTCCATAGAATGCTGCACCACAACCCTTGCAGAGAGAGTGCGTTCTTTTCCCCATACAGAGCAGCCCCTCCCCTCAATCCCCCCCCGCCTCGCCAACACTCACTATGCTTTGGCTGTTCATGGAGATGTGTGCCTGGCTAGGGTCAGTGAGAAAGTGATTGCAGTGTTTCAAAAGGTATATTTTACTGAAACGTTTCAATGCTGTGCGTGAATTTAACAATCCCGCTTCTGTGCATTGTCCCCTGTGCTTCACCAGATGTGGCCTTCAGGAACACCCCACGCACCCCCGCTGAGCATCTCCGCCAGATAAGAAAGTGCCCAACATGCAGCAAAGAAGACATGTTCTGGGAGGTATTGCAGTGCTCCAATGCAGAAAAAAGGGAACGTAAGGCGTGCTGGGAAGCTGAATGGCAGGACAGAATAGAGAATCAAGCATTTGTTAAAGATGCAACTGAGAGGATGATTACTGTAATGGAGGAGCAAACACAGATGCTGCAGTCCTTAATAGGGCTGCAGACTGAGCAGATCTGTCTCGCCCTCCCCTGCAGCACATTCAGAACACTTTTCCATGACACCCCCCCGCCCACACATTCCTTTCCACTTTCTGGGAGTTCTTGGTTTCCCCTTCACTCCACCCCCTCGAACAACTTTCACAATGATAGCCGGACCTACGCACGGTTGTGAAAGTCTGTCCTTCCGTGGTTCTTCCTTTCCCATTAGGCATCTGTGTGTGTGTATGCGCTGTTTGCTTTTATTGAAAAAGAAAGTTCTCTAATGGTGAATCACCTTTATTTTTTTTTCTACAAATTGAAATTGGAGGCACTACCACCAATACATGCACAGGCATTGTTATCCTTGTCTGACAGAAATATAAGGCCCAAAATGACAGCATTGTGTCCTAGGAAAACTAGCACCTCTGACAGAGATATACATTACTGGTGCTTATTGTCAAAGTGCTGCCTTAAAGCCTTCCTGATTCGAATTGCCTCCCTCTGGGCTCCTCTGACAGCCCTGGTATCCTCGAGCAAACCTTTCACCCTTATCTTCATAGATGTTATGCAACGTACAGCACATGGCTATGACCATGGGAATATTATCCTCATTAAAGTTTAGCCTACCATAAAGGCATCGCCAGCTCGCCTTGAATCTGCCAAAGGCACATTCAACTGTCATCTGGCACCTAGTGAGCCTGTAGTTGCTGCCAGGTGTCCCGTGGCTCATGAGCCATGGCTGTAAAGGATATGCTGGGTCTCCCGGGATCACTATGGGCATTTCAACATCCCCAACTGTTTCAGAGTAACAGCCGTGTTAGTCTGTATCCGCAAAAAGAAGAACAGGAGTACTTGTGACACCTTAGAGACTAACAGATTTATTAGAGCATAAGCTTTCGTGGACTACAGCCCACTTCTTCGGATGCATATAGAATGGAACATATATTGAGGAGATATATATACACACATACAGAGAGCATAAACAGGTGGGAGTTGTCTTACCAACTCTGAGAGGCCAATTAAGTAAGAGAAAAAAAACTTTTGAAGTGATAATCAAGCTAGCCCAGTACAGACAGTTTGATAATAAGTGTGAGAATACTTACAAGGGGAGATAGAGTCAATGTTTGTAATGGCTCAGCCATTCCCAGTCCTTATTCAAACCGGAGTTGATTGTGTCTAGTTTGCATATCAATTCTAGCTCAGCAGTCTCTCTTTGGAGTCTGTTTTTGAAGTTTTTCTGTTGTAAAATAGCCACCCGCAGGTCTGTCACTGAATGACCAGACAGGTTAAAGTGTTCTCCCACAGTTCTCCCCAACTGTAATCTTCTGGTTTGGAAAGAAAGCCCCCGCTTGTAGTTTTCTGTACTGGTCGGTGTTCCTGAAGATGCGGGCGTCATGCACCTTCCCGGACCACCCTGCGTTGATGGCAGTGAAACACCATGGAGAAGTACCCCTTTCTATTGATGTACTCTGTCGCAAGATGGTCTGGTGCCAAAATTGGAATGTGTGTGCCATCCATTGCCCCCCCCCACAGTTAGGGAACCCCATTTCTGCAAAGCCATCCACTATTTCATTCACATTTCCCAGAGTCATGGTCTTTCATAGCAGGATGCGATTAATTGCCCTGCACACTTGAATTAATGCAGCCCCAACGGTCGACTTCCCCACTCCAAATTGATTCATGACCGACGGGAGCAGTCTGGAGTCACCAGCTTCCACACAGCGATTGCCACACTCTTCTCTACCGAGAGGGCAGCTCTCATTCTGGTATCCTGGTTCCGCAGGTCTAGGGCGAGCTCCGCACATAGTTCCAGGAAGGTGACTTTCCGCATCCGAAAGTGCTGTAGCCACTGCTCATCATCACACACCTGCATGACGATATGATCCCACCATTCAGTGCTTGTTTCCCGAGCCCAGCAGCGACAGTTGAACCTATGCAGCTGCTCTGTGAATGCCAAAAGCAATCTCAAGTTGCTCCTATCCATGTCACGCAGAATGTTGGGTGCCTGCGAGTCGTCTTCAGTTAGGAACTTGACGATTAACTGTCTTCATGACAGTTAACAGAGCACAGGAGATCAGTGTGGGATTCATCCCTTCCCACAGAGATGCCGGGGTGCAGAGCAGAGCATGGCCGCGGCGAAAGCAAGCTGGAAGCCCATGGACTGCTGGGACACAAAGCAGTGCATCATGGGACATTTAACCAGGTCCCAAGATGCGCCTTCCCGCAACACCTAGCAAAAGGAGGTGTCAAGCTGGACTATAGGATAGGTACCCACAGTGCACTGCTCACATTGTCAGTGGTGCCCCCACTGTGGATGCAAGCTGCTGACAAGAGGGAGCAAGTGTGAACATAAGATTCTGATTTTATTATGTTGACTTTTGGGTGTCGCCATCACTTCTGTTGACAAAAATGGATAGTGTACACATAGCCTAATTAGCAGGCTCTATGATGCCGGTGGGGGGGGGGGGGAATCCCAGCTCGGTGGGCCACATGCGGCTCTTGTACAGTCGAAGTGCAGCTTCATTCTCTGCCTGCCAGACTGGGTGGGGGCAGTTCACGGCTTTTGCCCTGCAGCAGGATGCTGGGGCTAAGGCAGTGGTCCCCAAACTTTTCAGGGGTGGAGCTGCAGACAGGCCGTTGGGGGGGAGGAGAGGGGAAGCTCGGCCCGTGGCCGGGTGTGGCTCTGTTCCCAGCCCCATCCTGTCCCTGCCCCCAGGCTGGGAATGGAGCCGCAGCGAGGGGCCAAGGCTGGGGGTAGGGGCAGGAGGGGAGTGGCAGCTGAGCCATAGTGGGGGCCATGACTGGGGATGGGGCCAGGTGTGGGAGCAAGGCTGGAGCAGAACTGGGGGCGGGGCTGGGTGGTGCTCCCTCCTCACCATCCGTGGGGGCTGGCCTGGACCCATTGCGCCCCCCCCCCCCGAACGTTCATTGCACCCTTCTTGGGAGGCGCGCCCCACAGTTTGGGGACCTCTGGGCTAAGGGCTTCTGCCCAGTCTGGAAGGGAGGTTGGTACTTCAGCCCCGCGGGGTGCACCTGCTGCGGCTCAGCGCTTCAGCCCCATGGGGTGTGTTCGGTTCTCAAACGTCTGAAGATTATTGTATGCAGCTCGGAGGGTCAGTAAGTTTGGCCACCCCATATGATCTGTGTTAGCTTTAACTTTACTGATCGTGGTGAGTCCAGTCTAAGATTTTTCCATGTTTTCCTTGGCATATAAAAGTGAAGTTCTTGTTACCTAATTATGCATAGTGCGCTGAAGTTTTATTCATTGCAAGCTGGTTTAAAATTTGGTCTGCATCAGACAAAGAATTCTGTGCTGCATGGGACTGATGACATCGCAAGTCAGAGTTAACCCCACCAGAGCTCCTCAGTTGCTAGTCCCCAGTATCAGAGACCTCGGTATCTGCCAAAAAAAATTGACAAATGGAGACCACCACAGCAGTTTGAGGACCCTGGTTGACCCTTACAGTTAAATCAGTGTCTAAAAGAAGGGTGGACTAGCCCATGGAGGGGAGGAAACATTCCATTTGCGCTGGGATCAAAATTGTACTGGCTACAATTGTATTTTAAAACATAGTGGTTGCTCACAAGATCTAGCATGTTTTCCATGATCAGTGTGGACAGTGACTTTTTTGTGGGGGAGGCGCTAGGGATGGTGTTAAATTATGTTATAAATCCCATTTTATAGGGTCCACCTGCACTGTGAAACCTTCCATGTCACAGCAGAGCAGTCTAACACGGTAATTCTTTGACTGTGCTATAATGCAATTTGGTCTTGCTTGTGTGAATCATAGACCAGGAGCAGTGGCATATTAAGATGTGTATTATTAATAAAGCCTTTCTAGTTCTGTTGCCCTATCCTTCCAAGGATCACAAAGTGCTCTCCAATCAATGAATTAACTCTCCCTAACACTTCCTGTGAAGTGATAAGCCCCATTTACAGATGGGGTAACTGAGGCACAGAGTTTAAAATGACACCAATCAAGTTTGCACCGAAGTTGGGTACAGGATGTCTGTTTTCTCATTCAGTCCCTTTCTTTATCCTCTAGCTTATGCTGCATGTCTTTCAACTGACATTTTCCATCCTTGTGCATTTAACACGTGTTCAAAAAACAAACAAACAACTGCTACTACTCTGGGGACTCAAAAGCTGCTGCCTTTTTAAAATCTCAGATGCGGATTTTAAAATAAAGTTCAGCTGCACTTGAAAATGGGTGAAAAGCACTGTCTGCTTTTAATGTGATAATAGCAAAATTTACGCCATCTCCTCTTTACTGTGAGATCATCCCAGAATTCACTTTCTGCTTATGGAGTCTGATCCTCCCATTGCAGCCATCATGCACGTTAGTGGTGTTTAACTTGCATGGTCTTCTGGAAGAATTGGTGCCCAGACCTCCGGAAGTAATTTTAAAAAGTAAGAAATAAAATAATAATTGCATATTACAAAAGCTCATACAAGACTTGCATGAATGTTTTATGCTCTTATGTCCTAGAACAACTGACTTTACAGTTGAATCGGTCACTATAATCCTGAAATCAGCACACTTCTGTTGACCAGGTTTTGTGTGTGTGGGTTTAAAAGGGGTTAATTGGTTTAACAATTAGAAGATCATTGTGCATGTAATGGCACCACTGTGATTTTTGTTTATCCAGTACCCATTATTTTTACAGCACAGTATAAATAGAGACTAAGGTCCTTGCCCCCAATGCTTACAGTCTAGTTTGTCCTGATCCAAGTGAGAGTAACACACAGTAGGGAAAATGAGGAGGGAACGGATGAAGTTGACAGGAATGGGATCACGAAGGGCCTGTCTATGTGGGAAGTATAGCCAACTTAACTATTGGGGTGAATTGAACGTGCGTGAGTAAAAGCACATTAAACCCTTGAGTGGGCACTCTCATTCAGAAATAAAGTTGTCTTAGGCCAGATCAACACTACAGACCTATATCAGTATAACTATGTTGCTCAGGTGAAAAATCCACACTCCTGAGGGACATAGTGTCCTGCCAAATTCACTGTCAATTTTGGTCAGTTTCACGATCGGAGGATTATAAAAATTGTAAATTTCATGATTTCAGCTTTTTAAATCTGAAATTCCATGGTGTTGTAATTGTAGGGGTCTCAACCCAAAAAGGAGTTTGGGGCGGGGGGGGGAGGGAGGGAGGTTGCTGTACTGCCATCTTACATCTGCACTGCTGCTGGCGGCGGCGCTGCCTTCAGAGCTGGGCAACTGGAGAACAGCGGCTACTGGCCCGGAGCCCAACTCTGAAGGCAGAGCAGCTGCCAGCAGCAGCGCAGAAGTAAGGCTGGCATGGCATGGCATGGTATTGCCACCCTTACTTCTGTGCTGCTGCCTGCAGAGCTCGGCCCTCTGTCAGCAGCCACCACTCTCCAGCTCTGAAGGCAGTGCAATAGTAAGGGTGGCAATACCATGACCCTCCCCCCCCATAACCTTTGGACCCCCCCTGCAACTCTCTTTTTGGGTCACGACCCTCAATTTGAGAAATGCTGGTCTCCCCCTGTGAAATATGTATAGTATAGAGTAAAATCACACAGAAGACCAGATTTCACGGGGGGTGGAATGGGGGGGGAATCAGATTTTGCAGTCTGTGATGCGTTTTTCATGGCTGTGAATTTGGTAGGGCCCCAGACATAGTTATACTGAACCCTGTGTAGACGGTGCTATGTTGACAAGAGAGCTTCACCTCTTGACCTAGCTACTGCCTCTTGAGGCTTTGGATTAGCTACACCGTCGGGAGAAACTCTCGCGTCGACGTAGTAGTGTCATCAGTAAAGTCCAACTATTGGCTACTCAGGCCTCATCTATATAGCGGTGTTACATCAGCGTAGTTGTAATCAGCTCACCCCGAAGTGCCTTGCGTCTGCACACAACCTCTTTTTAAACCAAAATGTCATAGCAGTCTTGGAACGGGGGAAGTCCACTTCATGATGAGTGTGTTCATTCCTAAATATATCACTTCTGGCAGTCCCTCCGTTACTATTCCACACTGCATTGCTTCACACCTGAATCGACCTGTCTGTGTACCTCTGTGCCCCACCATTGCTTTGGGATCATCTTGACCTGATGTCATCTCTTCATTGAAATGGTGGCAGGCAGCCATGAGTAATCCTTTCTGATACCAGGTAGTAATGAATTTACGTATCCGATATAGCTACCATGGCCCCCTGTGCCTTTCATGTAGACTCCTTCAGAAGTCCTGGACTTAATTGCCCTCTTTGGAGAGCAGCATATCTAATCCAATCTGGAGAAGAGTGACTAGAATGCAGATATTTACAAGACACTGTCAGAGCAAATGAAGACAAGGGAGCACTCCTGGTGCTGGTCCCATTGCCAATTTAACTATATTTGTATGGAAGCACTTCAGATCACTTTGCTTTGCTAGTGTACTTTCCTTGTTAACCAAATGCACATGCATCATCTTGTTTATATTAATTACTGCCATGATCACGGCACTCTGCAGTGGGTCCTCTACCCTATCTGATAGAAGTTCAAAAATGGCAGTGGCAAAATTAATGGAAGCCAGGATATGAATCATGGGAATTTTAGTTTGACCCTGCCCCCATCAGTCCCAGAATTCCTCTAGTTTCCAGTAGCCATCCCACAATGCCCTGTGAGAAAAGTCACAGAGCTGAGTTGAGGAACATTGCACCATGGGATATCTGCCCAGAATGCTGAACAGTTAATTAGAACAAGGGTAGAGCTGTGTGGATGCAATGATTAACAAGGAAAGTACCTTAAACCAACATAACAAAGAGGTTTAGGCTGGGTCTACACTACCCGCCTGAATCGGCGGGTAGAAATCGACCTCTCGGGGATCGATTTATCGCGTCCCGTTGGGACGCGACAATCTATCCCCAAATCGACGCTCTTACTCCACCAGCGGAGGTGGGAGTAAGCACCATCGATTGGGAAGCCACAGAGGTCGATTTTGCCACCGTCCTCACAGCGGGGTAAGTCGGCTGCGATACGTTGAATTCAGCTACGCTATTCACGTAGCTGAATTTGCGTATCTTAAATCGACCCCCCCCCCCCCGTAGTGTAGATGTAGCCTTAGATGCACTTCAGTTTAACATAATTAAATCACTGCATAGAGAGCAAACAAACTAGATAGATGTAATATCATTGTGTCAATATGGTCTCATTCTTTGTATATTAAATGCATAGTAACAATGAAAAGGAAAAGCAACTACATTAGTTGACAGAATATCCATGCACATACTCCACTCAATCACTAAAAGGACTGTACTAGATGGAAGTGTCTGTAATCTTGACAAGGAAATATAAGAAACTACTCAGAAATCTTGAATATACCCACCCATTTTAAACGTTCAGATTTTAGTAATAGGGAATTGAATGTGCTCTCTTCAGAAGTATGTTTAGGTGTTGATATAGCTATTGCCGGTATCTAAGGAAGGGAATAAAGAGAATTTGAAACCTGGCTTAAAAGCATTGAGCACGAATCACTTCACATCATAAATGTAATCCTTATTCATTCCATTGGCATTGCTTGTATTGCCTTATTCATAATGAGGCTGTTGAGTGTTAATGGAGGCAGTCTTGGTAATTCCACTGGAATTCTGCATTCCTGCAGCTGCAGTCGAAAGGATAGGATATTAGAGAAGATTCATGACATGGAAAAGTAGAATAGGTCAGTATAAGTAAACATTACAACATGAGATTCAGATCCGTTATTTGCTGCTACTCCATCATAGTTCCCTAAACATGATACTCCTAGCATCAGCACGTGATGACTGGGTCACTTGTGTGTCTTGCATAACCCTCCTCGCAATATTTTGGTTTAATCCTTTTCACAATTCAATGGCTTAAATCTTTCAAAAGTGTAAACTCGGTACATACAATATCTATTTGGAAAATAAATGGTCTCTGAGTGAGTAGATAGCCCTCAGTTGCTCTTGGATCTTTGCTAAGTTCATTTACCTCCAGAGCACAGCTCAAGCCGAGCCTTGAGTGAATTGCAATACTCTTTTTTCCTTTTTAAGGGAGGTAGCACTGGGCAGTGGGCTGGGCACTATACTTGATGTGAAGAGATCAGAGTTTTGTCCTTGTCTCTACCACTGACTATGAACTTGAGGAAGTTACTTAAACTGAGTCACAGAGATAGGGATAATAGTGCTCACCCATTTTTTTATTTTTATTTTTTGTACAATGTTTTGAGATGTGTGGATAAAACCAGAAACGGGGGTACGAAGTGATTTATGCTATAGAAATAATGCATCTGGTGGTGTGATCAGTAACTGTTTCTTACAGTTTTAAAAAATGGCATGGGTTGAGGGACTGGTGATTTCTTTCCAAGCTGTGCTGTTAGGAGAATGCACCTCCACAGACCAGAACTCTGAAGCAAACCAATGCTCTAAAATAATGTATATGGAGAATCTGGACTTTGTGTTTGCTGTGTTAGATACATGCTTCTCAGATACTGGAGACATGCAGAGTTTCCCTTGAAATATTAAATATTTGGAAACGTTAGAGGGAAGGGAGAAGTGCAATAGTTAGTTTATTTTGGCGCGATTACTTATTAAAACAAATATGGAGAGACGCTTTCAGGGCAGGGAACACATGGAGGGAAAATATGAAGTCATGCTGGGGTCACTCCTCTTTGTGGATCCCAAGAGCTCTAGTCATGTTTGCATGGTGTTGTACCTATGTGATCTGCTGAAGTGTTGTTTTGTTTTTGTTTGTTTAAGAATTAGAAGAATACATATTACATATATTCCATTTTATGTCTACTGTGTAGAGCTGTGGTTTTCAACCTGTGGTCCACGGACCTGTGGAGATCCACAGACTATGTCTAAGGGGTCCACGAAAGGTGGCTGTTACCATAGAACAATGGTTTTCACCCTGTAGCCTGGAGACCCCTGGGGGTCTGCAGATTATGTCTGATTTCCAAAGGGGTCCACACCTCCATTCAAAAATTTTTAGGGGTCCGCAAATGAAAAAAGGTTGAAAACCACTGGTGCAGAACAATGTAAAAGCATGTATGTATTTAAACAAAGGGAGGTACATCAATGTAGACAGCAGAGGAGCCGAGCCACACATGGGTTGGACATACCACAAATACAAAATTGGGGAGAGCAGCAAGCAAGATCATACCCTTCACAAACCTGCAAAGCAAAGCAGTGTTAAGGGTGGGAGAGGCCATTGGGGTTCTCAGAAGTATTGCCCCTCTGTGTAACAATTATTCAGAAAGTATCATTACTTGAGGTCTAGGTATGTGAGTCTATACAACCGTAAATATCACAGTGGTGTCAGAATTGTACGTCCTGGGGAATAATGCCTATTCCTCTCCTGCATTCTACTTAGTGTGGTGAATGGGAATGCCTGCCAGCGTTGCTCCTCTGCACAGGAGTAAAGTTCAAAATATTAGTGTAAAGTGCTGTTGCTCTTTGGCGCTAGGACATTGTCTGTCCTTTGCCCGTCTGTGCATTCTTACTGCTGTAAATGCCCATATACACCTATGGGGTTATATAAATAATAATAATTAGCCCCTACTTTGTTTTGCGTTTCTTTGACTCTAAGGAAATGCCTCAAATGACGCTGTCGTTGCTCCCAGGGCAAGGAAGACGTGTTGATTTGTTCTCTGGACATGACTGAAGAAATATGTTAGTAGAATCCTGCTGTTGACCTGAATCGTAGGCAAGTTGGAACAATGAGGGGTTAAGTATGCTGTGGGCGTTACTAGCCTATCTGATGTCATGAAGTCAGACAGCCAAAGCCTGAAGGGGGCCCTTTGTTGGCAGTTTAACGTAAGCAGCTCTGCCTTCACGAAGTGCCTAACGGAGTGAGAGTATGAGGGAAAGAATGGCAGAGTTTTGGAGCTGCCGCAAGAAGTAACCGCTTCCAACTTTGTAGGATTTTTTTTTTCTCTCCCGACAAAAGTTAACAAAAGGGGAGCAAAACTTGAGTTAAGTTTCTGGGACTGGTACTATGGGCCCTGTGGATTATCTGTCTCTCTGGCTTATTCTTTTCATGGCTTTAAGAGTGCTGGATTTTTAGATCTCTTAACGGGAAACTCTTTTTTGTGTATGTGAAACCTAAGGGGGAGGGGAGAGAACACACAAGCCGAAGCCAAACTAACAAATGAAAATGTTGGAGATTTGCTTGAAATTGGTGGGTTGCAAATCGAAAAAAGGACTTTCCTCTTCCTCCAGCTGCTATTTGGAAGGTAAGTTCAAAACTGTGGCTGTTTGAAGTGGATTCTGGGGGAAGTCTTGGCTCCTTTAGGCCTAACAGCTGGATTCCTAAAGTCTGGAATCCCTTTGCTTAGGCCTCTGGTATATTGTGTGACTCTGCGTTGTGAGAGGAGCAGCCAGATTGTGTGGTCGTGGACCTTAACAGAGAAGTCCTTCCTCCACTTTTGAGTTGGAGCTAGAACCGAGAGACTTCTCATTTTCAAAGTTAGCCTAAGCTCATCAGTTTATTCTCATTTACGGGGATGAGGAGAATTTTCATGGTATATGTGGCTCCATGTGTTTTCAAAACCAGGTGATTTTCATTAACTACAGTATACAAAGCGAACATGGCTCTACCATTTATGGTTGTAAAATTTCAAGGGATCTTACTGCTGATAAAATAAACAAAGCCATATCTGCAGGCCTTGAATTTAGTTTTGCCTGCAGAAGGGTCTCTCTTTTGGAGGGGAAAAGGGGATGGGGGAGAAGCCACTCTTGAAGTTAAGAATGAAATCTAAAGGAGCCTAGATGCTTGAAAAGAATCTTACATTTAATTTAGATCACCAGAGCTGGTTGAATACTGCAAAATATTTTCTTTCAATATTCAGTTGTATTGTTTTAATTCATTTTGATCAGACCTGTATGCCTTTTGTGTTTGCTTTCCTCAAGAGTTCATGCAACTGAGTTTCGCTTCCACGAATGCTCATGGAAAGTGAATTTCCAAGTCACATGTATAAGTATTTGTGGAAACCTGAATTTTAAATTTGTATGCATGATTAGATAGAGAGGATTGGCCTTGTGGTTAAGGCACCAGATTGGGAATTGAGAGATCTGGTTTCCTGGCTCTGCCACAGATGTCCTGTGTGACCTTAAGCAAATTACTTAATTCCGTCTGTAAAATAAGGATAACATTGCTTTTCTTCTATCTTTGTCTGTCTTATTTATTTCCGTTATAAACTCTTCAGGACAGGGACTGTCTTTCACTATGTATTTGTACAGACACCAGTGCAGTGGGTCCCTGATCTTCTTTGGGGCCTCTAAGTGCTACTGAAGTTCAAATAATATGCATTCCAGAAGTATGTTGTTCACTCATCAAATCAGGGAACAGAAACCAAACCATGTGACTTAACTTGACCAATCACGGCTAACTGTTGCTCGAGAGTCAAATATTCACCAGAGAAATGTTCCCAATTAATTTATAGATGAAAAAAATCACAAAAGACGTGAATAATTTCTAATACATCAAATTGAAGAAATTGTGATTTGCTTGTAGATATCTAAATAATAGAGTGTGAATTTGTAAAATATGGTTGCTGGTTCTGAATTACTCGTTCAGCTCTAATATCAGCAAGAACAAGTGGCAGAAGCTTACTTTTCCCTGCTTCTTTCTTTTTCCATCCCTTGTAAGATTTTTTTCCCCCCTATGTTAATTAAAAACTATCATGTTGGGAGATCCAGTAGTGGCCAGACTTGGATATAAAATAGTTTTATTTTGCCTGTGTAGACAGGGCCGAACCAGTCTACAGAACTACTAATTCTATGCAATGCAGGTCTGTGCCACTCTTCTTTAATACTGTTTTCATTCATAGACATTGGTCCCTTCTGGCCTTGAAATCATTGTGATCGTCTAGTCTGATCTCCTATACAACACTGGCCATAGAACTTCTCCAAAACAATTCTGAGAACATATTATTTTAGAAAAAAATCCAATATTGATTTTAAAATGGTCAGTGACGGAGAATCTACCACAATCCATGGTAAATTTTCCAATAGTTAATTACCCCTGCTGTCAAAATATATGCCTTATTTCCAGTCTGAATTTGTCTGAATTCAGCTTCTAGCCAGTGGATCATGTTACACCTTTCACTGCTAGATTGAAGAGCCCACTATTAAATATTTGTTTCCCATGGTGGGTACTTAGACTGTCATCAAGTCACCCCGGACCTTCTCTTTGTTAGGTTAAATACATGGAGCTCCTTGAGCCTGTCACCATACTAGATGTTTTCTAATACTTTAATCACTCTCGGGGCTCTTCTCTGAACTCTCTCCAATATATCAACATCCTTCTTGAATTATGGGTATAAGCACTGGACACAGTATTCCTGGAGTGGTCACGCTGGCGCCAAATACTGGGGAAAAATAATTCTCTACTCCTACTCAAGATTACCCAGTTCATGCACCCCAGGACTGCATTATCTCTTTTGGCCACAGCATCACACTGGAAGCTCGTGTTCAGCTTATTATCTGCCAAGACCCCAAATCTTTTTCAGACTCACTGCTTCCTGGGATAGAGTCCCCATCCTGTAAGTATGGCCTACATTCTTTGTTCCTAGATGTATACGTTTAGCTGTATTAAAACACACATTGTTTGCTTGTGCCCAGTTTACCCAGAGATCCAGATCCCTCTGAATCAGTGACCTGTCCTCTTGACTATTTACCACTTTCCCAATTTTTATGTCCTATGCAAATTTTATAAGGAATGGTTTGGTTTTCTTCCAGGTAATGGATAAAAATATTAAATAGCGTAGGAGCAAGAACTGATTCCTGCAGCACCTAACTGGAAACATACCCTCTTGATGACAATTCCTGGTTTACAGTTATATTTTGAGATCTGTCAGTTCACCAGTTTTTAATCCATTTAATGTATGCCATGTTAATTTTATATTCGAGTTTTATAATCAAAATGTTGTGTGGTACCAAGTCAAAGTATGTTATATCAACACTATTACCTTTACCAACCAAACTTGTAATCTCACCCAAAAAAATCAAGTGAGTTTGACAAGATTTATTTTCCATAAACCCATGTTGATTTGCATTAATTACATTACCTTCCTTTAATCTTTATTAAATCCCATATCAGCTACTTCATTATCTTTCCTGGTATTGATGTCGGGCTGACAGACCTATAGTTTCCCAGGCCATCCCATTTTACCCTTTTTTTAAAATTGGCACAACATTAGCTTTCTTCCAGTCTTCTGGACCTTCCCCAGTGTTCCAAGACTTACAGAAAATCAACATTAATGGTCCAGCAAGTGTCTCGGCTAGCTCTTTTAAAACTCTTGAATGGAGGTTATTTGGGCCTGCTGATTTAAAAGTTTTAAACCTTAGTAGTTTCTGTTTAACGTCCTCCAGAAATACTAGTGGGATGGAAAAAGAGATATCATTATCATATAATGAGACTATATAATCTTTTCCCCCGAATACAGAACAGAAATATTTATTGAACACATCTGCCTTTTCTGCATTATTATTTGATAATTCTACTATATCCATCTAGTAATGGACCAATACCACTGGAGGGATTCTTTTTGTTCAATATATTCATTCATATATATAAAATAAAACATCTTATGGTCCTTAACAGTGCTGGCCATAGATGTCGTCTTGTGTCCCTTTGCTTCCCTTATCAATTTTCTACAATTACCAACTTCTGATTTATATTAATTACTAAGAGTTTCCCGTTTCTTCCATTTGTTTTATTTATTTATAAAATTCATTTTTATAATTGCCTTCACTTCCCCTCTAAACCAGGTCTTTTTTTAAACCAGTCTGGCTGCCTTCCTCAGTTGTGACTTTTTGCTCATCCAGTAAGGTATTCTTAAATGATTCCTAATTATCATACACATTTTTCTGATTAAATTCTTCTTCCCAGCTCAGTTCACTCATAATTGTTTTCAGTTTTGTGAAACTAGCTGTATTAAAGCACCGTGTGTGTGTGTGTGTATATATAATATAAATAATGTTTGTACTTTATTCTGCTTGGACATTATAAATATGATCAAGGTTAATTTTTAGTTTTGTGGTCAGTTTCTCTTTCTGTTAGGACATGGTCTAATAAAGAGTTGCTTGTTTTGGCTGGAACACTTCTTGAGTTATGAAATTGTCATCTATACTGTTTAAAAAATCCAAGGATGTTTTAGTACTGGCAGCATGAGACCTCCAGTACGTGTCACTCAAATTGAAGTCCCCACGATCACACAGTTTTTTCCCTCTACACATTATAGATGGGTGCATAAGGAGATAGTCATCTTGTTCCCTATTTTGATTTGGTGGTCTGTAGCAGACACTAATACCCTTGTTTTTATGGGAAGACTTGAACCACGTTGGACCACCACTGTATTGCAGCTGGGTCCTTCATACAGTTTTTATAGTCTATGTAACACATGAGGCCCTAATCTTCCCAGCAAAAGTTACCATTGAGGGGTGGTAGTACAGCATGGTATTGCTCTAATTATGCTGCTGTACAATGTGGTCTTACATGTGTGGATCCAATCAAACTATGTTAAAAAGATGATATGGAAATGTACTGCAGCCTTTGTCTTTACAGTTCCAAAACGGGGTTATAACACAGTTTGACTTGGTGCGCACAGGCAAGACCAAATTGCTATGAGGTGGTCCCCTGATACTATAAATTATGTCTTTACTTCAGTTTCTCTAAAACTGCATCTATATGCTCATTTCCTATAGTGGACTGGGAAATGAGTTTGGAAACAATGTTTAAACACTCTTCCAGCAAACTGATATCTAGACAAATTTATTTCCCAGCCCAGGATAAAGCTGAAGTCAGCATCCGAAGATAATGATGTAAACGAACAAGCATTGCAACTATAGTTTTAATAATCTTTACTCTCCTGCTGGGACCAAAGAGTCAGGGAATACAGATAGCATCATAATCCTGATCAGTTCTGCATCTCTCTTGGGAAGGGGATTGAAGAGTGGAAATATAACAGCATCATAGGGGAAAAAATAGGATTTGTGCCATCCCTTTCTGAAGCTTAAAGCCTGATCAAGTATTTTAGATACCTTTCAATTCTATTGTAATTTTAAGACGAAAACTACAGTATCTGTTCTATGCTGTTCCATTTCTCTCTGATGGACACACTTGAGCACCAGGTGTGCTGATCCAAACCACAAATTCCAGAGGGACAGGTGCAAAGCATTTGCTTATATTACACAAAGAATGAGGACATCTGTTCCGCACAAGGACTTGATCATTTTGATGGAAGCAACAGGTCCTCACCTGAGCCTATGGTCTAGTAAGACTATCTTTGTAGAGAGCACCAGGAGATAAATATTCCTCAAGGGCCATAAATTATGGACTGTTGCACTTGAATCCTTACAAGCTGTGTGCCATCTTCTATTCCTCCCCAATTACATTGCTACACAGTGACACAAGACTCTTTCCTCCCCCCTCCGCCCCCGGGATCTTACTGTGCTCTCCCTGTCTTAGCAACCTGTGGAATTATAGGGGAGAAAAGAGAGGAAGTAGGTGGCAGTCTTGTGCTTTCATGACTAACATAGACTATAAAGCAGGGGTGGGCAAACTACTGCCTGCGGGACCGTCCTACCTGAGCTCCTGGCCCGGGAGGCTACCCCCTCCCCCCTCGCCAGCAGCCTCAGCTCGCTTACTCCGCTGCCGGCGCAAAGCTCTGGGTGGTGGGGCTGTGAGCTCCTGGGACAGCACAGCTGCAGAGCCTGGCCTGACCCGGTGCTCTGTGCTGTGTGGTGGCGGCAGTGCGGCATGGCTGTAGCACTGCCAGCCACCAGTGCTCCAGGCAGCATGGTAAGGGGGCAGGGAGTGGGGGGGTTGGATAGAGGGTAGGGGAGTTTGGGGTGGTGGTCAGGGGGCGGGGTTGTGGATGGTGGTCGGGGGGGGAAACGGGGTTGAATGGGAGCAGGGATCCTGGGGGGCAGTAAGGAAGGAGGGGGGGTTGGATGGGGTGACGGGGCAGTCAGGGGACAGAGAGAAGGGGTGGTTGGATGGGGACGGGGTCCCGGGGGGCTGTCAGGAATGAGAGGAGGGGTTGGATGGGGCGGTGGGAGTCCGGGGGCAGTCGGGACAGGGAGCGTGTGTGTGTGTGTGTGTGTGTGTGTGTGGATGGGGCAGGGGTCCCAGAGGGGCTGTCAGGGAATGGGGTGGGGGGAGAGGTTGGATGGGGCAGGAGTCCTGGGGGGGGAAGGGGAGGGCAGATAAGAGGTGGGGGCCTGGCCACGACCCCCCTCCCCTAACCAGCCTTCCATACAATTTACGAAACCTGATCAGGCCCTCAGGCCGAAAAGTTTGCCCATCCCTGCTATAAAGTCTCATTGGTAGTTGAGAAATAAAATTATCATTAGTTGTGTGGGGAAACAGTTGCAGCCAGTTACACCTGATGCATTTCCTACTGCACTATTTGTAGAGCTGAGTGCACTTACTTTCCAATCTCTTTGCCTAGGATGAGGAGCAAGTAGAGAACTGCTCTGTGAGTCCACCCAGAAGGGTGGCTGTGTTTGGATCACAAAGGGATCCTTGCTGAGGGCTGTTGAACCTTGCTGGAAAAATTGTGATAGTGCCCACACTGACAACACCATTTTGTTCTCTCTAACATTACCAGATGCTCAGCAAGGAAGAGAATCAGTGTAATTGTTTTATGCTTGTATTATAGATGCTGTGACTCTGAAACTGCTGTTTTTAAACTAATGAAGGTTAGCTTAAATGTCACATTTTCCCTAAATCTGCGTTGTTTGAATCATAGTCGAACAAAGCTGTTTGGTTTGGTTTGGTTTTGTAAAGGGATTCTGGTTGAAAACCATATCTAAAATGAAGGGAGGGGGTAATTACTTATCTGTGTTGCTAAGAATACCTGGAAAAATCTGACAAACTGAATTCACTTTTCAGCACTGATGCGGTTTACTGTCTGCATTTCTGTCAGCTTGGGTAATGAAAATAGACCAATCGGTTAACTTTAATTTGCAGTTAGTTTCATTTAACTTTATAGTTCTCATGCATTAGCACAATGCTGCAGTGTGTTGCTTGCAAGCACTACAGGGGAATATAACAGAATAAACCTGTATTCATTCAAATTATTAATAAATTCATGAACATATTTTATATAACATAATAGTCATAATTTTTTTTTGTAAAAACAAAACCTAAATCTTGGACATACTACTGTGAAGAAGTTTACTACCCTAAGGCCTGGTCCACACTAACCCCCCACTTCGAACTAAGGTACGCAAATAACGTAGCTGAATTCGAAGTACCTTAGTTCGAACTTACCGCAGGTCCAGACGCGGCAGGCAGGCTCCCCCGTCGATGCTGCGTACTCCTCTCGCCGAGCTGGAGTACCGGTGTCGACGGCGAGCACTTGCGGGATCGATTTATCGCGTCTAGACAAGACGCGATAAATCGATCCCAGAAGATGGATTGCTTACTGCCGGACCCGGAGGTAAGTGTAGACCTACCCTAAGTTGGAACCATTCGCTGTTATTTCTGTTGTGCTCTGTGAATGCATCCGCTCATGTGTTACTACTAAACAATCAGACATGTTGTGTCACAGTGGTCTTGTCCTACAAGACTTGAAGTTGTAGGAGACTTCAGTTATATTGATCATTTAGTTTCTAGGAATGAAGATCATTGAGAGTCTTCTTTGCATGTTTGTGGGTAGGTGGAAGGGGTTGAGTATTGCTTCAAAGTGCTTTGCTCAGTAGGGATGGGCTTAAGCATGTGCTATAAGTAAGCATGTGCTTAAAGGTATTGCTGAATTGGGACCTCTCAGATTTTTCCTTGTTTGATTAACTAAGTAGTTCTTAAACTAGTTTTAATGCCGATTTCTCATTTGTGATTTAAGCTGGACTTTTTTTCTCTCACACACATTCTTCCCACTGGGAAGACAAGGAGACTCTGTCAGGGAGTATGTCTTCACAGCAAGCAGGACCCTGTGGCCACTAGTCTCAGAACCTGGGTCTACAGATTCAGGTTCGTGGGGCTCATGCTACTTCGTTAAAAATTGCTGTGGAGACGCTCGGGTTGGAACTCCGGCTCTGAAGCCGAGCCCGAACATCCACCCAGCTATTTTTAACTCCGTAGCATGAGCCTGTAGACCCAGCTTCTGAGACCCACTGCTGCAGGATCCAGCTTGCTATGTAGATATACTCTGGGGGGCCAGCCAGTACCAAAGGTACAGATTTTCAAGTATCTAGATTGAATACTATAGGATAATGGTGAACTCAGCAACGAACTTACATGTAGAACTGGAAAGGCATGGACTGAATGGAGTGATCTGAGATAGAAGGATGCCTATTAAACTGAAAAGGTCAGATCTACAAGACAGTAATTAGGTCTGCACTTTTGTATGGCTCTGAATGCTGGCACTGAGGAAGAGACAGGAACAGATCTTGAACACGGTGGAAATTAAAATGTTAACATGCATAGATCGTGTTCAGAACAAATGAATTAAGGGAAGTCTAAAAGTGGTACTAATTATAGAAAAGATGAGGAATCCAGACTTAGAGAGTTTGGACATGTATAAAAAAGATCTGAAGAATGTATAGGAAGCAGGATATTAAATTTAAGAAGTGGAGGGTAAGAGAAGGTTTGGAAACCCAGCTGTGGAGATTCTGAAGAACTGTTTCAAGACCGACTGTAATGGAGAAGAACTCAAAGAGCTGACCCCATATGAATGGGACTAAGGCTATAAGAAGATATTATTCTCGCTAGGAAATATTTTGAAGTGGGAGGAGAAGAAACGTTTGTCATCTGCTCCACCTCTCCCCCTCACCCGTCCTTATTTTTGCCAGTTTGCAGAGGCATGGTGAGTACGTGTGCCAATCTGATCTGAAAAATGGAGCGAGTCCATGTCCCAAATTGGGTCTGAAATATTCTTGCTTCCTTTTTTGGAAGGCTGCTGGTTATAATGCTATAAAGCAGAAGCCTTACTTAAACCTGTAAACATTCTCTATAATGTGGAAAACTATTTTGTGCATGCTGGTAAAATCCTTTGTTTTCTAAAGTAACCAAAGATGTAATTTCTAAACTTCTAGCCATCAGATTATGTGGATTTTTTTTTTTTTTTTTTTTTGGGGTAAAATGTCTTTTTTTACAGTTGCACTAGACCAGCCTAGGTTTGGAGCAGCCCATAGTCATTGTCCTATTCTTGGAGAGAGCTTCTCTTCATGCACTTCAGAGGTACCAGGCCAGATTCTGATCTCAGTAACACTGACTGAAATCAATGGATTTACTTGTGTAACTGAGATCAAAATCTAGCTTTGTGGTGAATACATTTGGAACAAATAACGTGTATTAAGTGGCCATTGCTGCTCATGGAAGCTCTTTCATTTTGTTTTACCCAATCAAATAATTTTGGCTGCAGACCAATACAGCACGTGCATTCAATCTGTCTCCTCCTTTCCCATCCTATCCCCTGGCCTCTCTTCTCCCACTGACAGTATGGTTCTTTGCATCACTGTATGTTTCTGGTTTTGTTATGACCTATTAGTTATCCACTAACTCCAGTTGTTCCTGCCCTGTTGCATCTGTGTTACAGACCTGGATGCTGCTTGCTACCCTTCCACATTGGGCTGGGATGAGGAAGGTGGTATAATTTCATGGGAAGAGTTATATTTGATTTCAAATATAAAACTGATCATCCAGGGGCTGGTCACGCATATCCACACTTTCTAGGAAGTATGTTAAGTGCTTAGCTCTTACGTAGTGCTCTCCTTCTCCACAGCTCAGATGTGGATGAGCATCATTGTTCTTCATCTTAGAGAGGAGGAAATTAAAACAGATTAAAATTTTCAGAGTTGCCCAAGTCCCATTGACGTTCATTGAGAGTGAGGCACATCTGAAATGTTTTACCCTAAGTGATTTATCCAAGATCACATGACAAGATGGTGCCAGAGCCAAGAATGGAATCTTGGTCTCCCTTGCTGTGTCTTATGTCCTAGCCTCTGTGCCATGCTGCCTGTCTAAAACTATTAATGCCAAGAGTTAAGAATTCTTTGCCATGGTATCAAGGGTCTATAAGCAGAATTAATGTGATGAAATTAAAAAGGGGAAAGTGCCAGGAAAAAACACACCCTGATGATGAAGCCTATTAAAAACTATAGAATTATCTCCCAGAGGAAGTGGTGGAAGCAATAGCACTGGGAAGGCTCTGAGGCTGGACTGGAAAGAATACTAGAAAGTACACTGTGTGGCTCATGCCTGCATTGTTGAGAGAGGGAGGGGAGGAGTAGAAACCCTAATAGGACTCGTTTGTCAGAGTGGGAATGCTTTCACATTTCTCAGAACATGACCGTAGTTAAATCCATCTATAGATTTGGGGCTGTGGCTTTTTTTTTTCTTCTGGACTCATTCCAGCTGTCACCCGCTTGGTTGGTGGGGCGTGCTGTGTTATAGAAAGTACTTATTGAAATGTATAAATTGTGTGTGTTCTGTGGAAGCTCATTTTTTAATCTCTGGAGTGTCCAAGCCTTTTTTCTGACTGTGCCGATCAGTGCACGCTGGGTCTGACCTTCCCCTTGTGAAAAAAGGGAATGACTTTTTAAAAACGTATCTCTCAGCCAGTGGAGTTATGATGGAGCAAATATGGAAGTGTGTGACCAAATGTAAATAAAATAGTTTAGGTTGAGAGAGTTTGGATCTGTGCTGCTATTCGTTTAGAAATAGGTGACACTTCAGGTGAACATTTGTTGTTGCACTGACTATATTAGACTAGACTAACGAAATGTTAACTAGCAGCACAAGTTATGGTAAAAAGCCTTTGTTGCAGAAGGTTATATGAGACTGTGCTATAAACTGGTTGACAGAACAGGCTGAGCATGAACTCGCTGAGTGGGATGGGTTATGAAATAAAAACTGGAATCTCCCTTCTCTTTGGAAGGATCTGTTTTACAGATTTTTTTTTTTTTTTTAAATACAGATTCCATGAGGCATAGAAAATCTGTGAGTGGCCACTAAGGAAATAGTGGGGATAAAGAGGCAGCTATTCCAACAGTCATCAAGTATGTGCAAAACTCAGGAGTATTTAATCTTATTCTGTCTGTGTATCTATTCTGGCTCAGAGTAGAAGTTTTTGGGGAGTCAGGAAGGGGGAACCCTTCAGATTGATTGACAGTGTGACACAAGGTGATTTAATAATCTATTTTGTGTCCTCCAGCTAGTCCTTCGCTCACATGCCCATGTGAAAAAGTGCTGGCAGAGTTTGGAAGTTCATGGGATGTTTGTTTTGTTGGAAGATGTGGTGTCTCTTCCTCCCCAAGGGACTGCCCAGCTGTCAGCCTTGGAAGCTTGTTATAATGCTTTGCTTCCCCTTTTTGTTTTCCAGTCCTGTGCTTTAATTATTAAGAAATCTGCTCACTTTGGTCTAGACTGGAATTCTTTGCATTCAAGAACTTTTTTTTATACATGGTCTCTAAAAGTGACTCACTACCTGAAGTAAGCAGTAATTAACGAGACTGCTAAGCCTACTAGATCTTTTAGTGTATTAACATGATTGACTGCTATGTGAGAGACACACTTCTTTTAGAAGAGATGGGGAAAGTGTTTCACCAAATACCTGACTCTCAAGAACCGCAGCAACTGTTAACATTTATTAATTTAGTCTGTACGTGGGCATCTATCCCAGTACAAAGGTGCTATAAAGAAGCAAGTAGTTGTGTTGTTGGTCACAGCGGATATTTGTACAACAGTAGAGCCTAGGGGCCCAGGGCAAGAATCAGGCATCACCGGGCAGGACACTGTACAGATAGGTAACAACAAAAAAGCACTCCTACCCCAGAGAATTTGTCATGTAGGCCTATGACAGGACACCATTGATGAATGAAATAGAAAAATGGGAGGGCTTGGCACACCAGTACACGACAAGGTAGTAATAAAGCGAGTTCTTGGAGAAGAAGCAGATGTCTCCACTCACCACCTGCCTTGTTGTTGGCAGCTGACAGCATTCAGTCGGTATCACGGCAGAGGTAAGTTATGGAGGGATCAGACTGGCTGAATGGCTCAGTAATGCGTTATAAAGTTTTTCACCTCCCATCATTGGTTCTAGCCCAGAATGTTTGTGACTGAAAAGAGGGCTCAGTGCTTTACAAATACAGTGAGATGTAGTCAGTGCCCCAAGATGTTATCTCATTTGGAGAGGTACAGTGTGGATATTTAAGGGATTTTGCTGTACAGTTGGAAATGGAAATCATGGTAAAAAGAAGGTGATTGTTCCAAGTGTAGGGAGCAGCAAGCAAGACAGGATAAAGGCCACAGCCAATAGAGGAGCAGAGAGAGTAAACGAAATCTTCAAGGAAAAGGGAGAGTGGCAGAGTGGTGCTAATAGGACTTTTACTTCTGCTGTACACCCTAGTAGAAGCAGAAGCCTGAGTGACTGTGACAGAGAACTTTTTTTTAATCGATTTTAAGCCCCAATAGGAGAGACTGTGAATAGGTTGTGCTACACTGAGTATCAGAACATCAGTGTCTTGCAGAGAGAGTTTTTAGTCATTCAGAAGTCCAGACAGGATATGTCTATCTCTGTGTCAGGTATGGATAGTTGAAGCCTGTCAGCTTTGTCTTATATTTCTTTCACTTACTCCTTAGTAAGTTAGCCCCGATGTTCTTGAATTGGAGTTTCATTTTTTTGTGTGCTCTGTGTGTCTCCCATTGTAAAGTTCTGATAGCTAATGGGTCAAGAAGATACCAAGGGAGTGGGGTGGTATTCATCTCATGTGTATAGCATGTACTGTGTGATCTGTGCTGGTTTAAGCCATAATTGTATGGTCTGGGAGACTCTTTGAAGTTTCCTATTATAATAATCTCCCAGTTTAAAAGAAGAGAAGAAAAAAAGCCCAGCCAACAGTTTTTACATTGTTCAGTAATCCCATTCTCACCAATCTCCAGGCTTGTGGAATGTTATCCGTGAAGGTTTGAGGCATACCCCACAGAATAACTTCTCACAGGCGGTACTTGCAAAAATGTATTATCAAAAAAACTAGTCTTCTAGACTTTAGCACCGTAAGTTGCAATTGCTTTTAATGTTTTGAGAGTGTCATCTGATGGTCTAAAAATAAACAAGTAACTTGGTATCTAGACATAAAGAATCAGTTTTGACATCACTGTGGACTGGGGGTGAGAGCAGGACTTTTGTGGGGTACTGTAGCCTCACTCCAGTATCCTGATTCATGGACAGGCCCAAGCAAATCCCCTGCTCGGCCTCAGTCACGTTCTAATTGGAGGTGAGACTACCTTGGATTTCCTGCCTTCCTGTTGAACAGTCCTCAGTGGGAGGCCTTTTCCTTCCTATCTGAGGTTATGGTACATCCCTCAGCATAAATTGCACTGCTTGCACCGTATTTGGGGGGAGCAGCTCTTTCATGATAGAACCACTTCTTACTGATGCTGTGTATCAGTCACCTCCAGCTGTTTGCTGTCTGTTTATTCCAGGTGTTTACCAGTCTGATGATGTAACTCACTTTGGAGTAACTCCAATCAGTGCAGCACCCTGAGTTTGATAAGGGGAGCTTAATGGGCTTGACAAGATCAAAGTATTTTCATGGTAAAATGACTATAGCTTAATTTTCTGTTTCTTCCTTTTATTGTCCCTATTAAAGCAGGCCTGGAGCATTAAAATATGTATCAGCATTACACAAAAAGGAAGTATCAAGGTAGCCGTGTTAGTCTGTATCCACAAAAACAACAAGGAGTCCGAGGGCTTCAGATCTGCTTTTTCTAAATCTGTCGTTTTTTGGCCTTTCAGCATTTTATATTTTTTCTTTTGTGAAGCAATATGATTTGACTTCCTGATCTGCTACATAAATATACTTCCCAATAGCAAGTATTTGGCTAAGAAAGGAGGCTTAATTATGTGTGTAGATATCTTTGAATTTAACCAGTCCAAATAATAGTAAACTCTGTTAATACTACAGACTCTGAGCATATATGGATCTATCTGGCTGACTTGCACCAACATGCTGAGATTACTGAATTTTTGTCAGTTGTTGAATAACTTTTTTACCTCCACATACCCTAAAGCAAGCAGACCTAACTTGATGAAGTCTGGATTTTAGCCATTCTCCAATGTAATAACAGTCACTGCACTTTCACTCCAGTCGTATGTAGTATCTCTTCTACACAGAGTTTGAAACCTCCTTTCCACTAGTGTTGGATCACTTTGTAAATAGCTCCCAGCTTTTTTCAAAATCATGTTTCTAAAAGTTTGGAGTGATTCCCAAATTACTATTCCCCACTTTCATCTGAGAAACTCCAGCTGGCTGTGGTAGTAATGGTCAATCCATGATCATTACTGAGCAGGAAAGGGGATCTGAACAAAAGATTTCTTGGAGCTTTCTTCATCACAAAAGGGAGCCAGGGGGGATGTGAGAACTGGTATTTTCTTGGAAATGTAGAAGTTTTCTTCAGATCAAGGGCGTTACACTCCCTGTCCTTGTCTTGGGCATCACACAGCTGGAGCTCGACTCTAAGGCCTGATCTACCCTAGAAAGGGTTTGCCAGTATAGTTCATACTAGTTCCGCAACCAAAATAAGCAATACTGTCAGAAGGACTTTTTTGCTGTATAACTGCATCTATACTAGGGCTTTTTGCTGTTATAAAAATGTCATGAATCACACCCCTTACTGACATTATTGTACTGGCAAAAGTTTGTGGTATCGTAACTCCTCGCTTAACGTTGTAGTTATGTTCCTGAAAAATGCGACTTTAAGCAAAACGATGTTAAGCGAATCCAATTTCCCCATAAGAATTAATGTAAATGGGGGGGGGGGGTTAGGTTCCAGAGAAATTTTTTTCACCAGACAAAAAACTATATATTTTTCTTTCACTCTTTGCACATTTGTAGGGGTCTGTGATGCTTTCAGCTGCCTCAAGGGGAAAATTCCTGACAGTTGGTCTTCACAATGAAAACTGAGTTTCAAGGCCTCCTGTACGAAGTGGCACATTATACTGCTGGTATTCAGTAGAAAGAGCAACCCAAAATTTCAGACTAGTCCAAGCACAGCAAAGAACCTTCAAGCTGCTGCTGCACATGTCTCCTAACTATTGTAGAATGGATTAGTTCAGCATACACCCAACCCCACCTCTGCTGCCACAAATAAGTTCTACGCCTTTCTTTCTGGGGTTCACATGGCAGCAGCTTGGAGGGGGGCATCTCAGGCCAGGAGTATACAGTAACTCCTCACTTAAAGTCGTACCGGTTAACATTGTTTCGTTGCTGATCAATTAGAGAACATGCTCGTTTAAAGTTGTGCAATGCTCCCTTCTAACGTCGTTTGGCAGCCGCCTGCTTTGTCCACTGCTTGCAGGAAGAGCAGCCCGTTGCAGCTAGCTGGTGGGGGCTTGGAACCAGGGTGGACCGGCAGCCCCCCTATCAGCTCCCCGCTCCCCTAAGTTCCCTGTGCTGCAGCCGCCCAGCAGGCTATCAAGGCAGTTCAGCTGTCCCTCCCCCCACTGCCATGTGCTGCTCCTGCCCTCTGCCTTGGAGCTGCTCCCAGAGACTCCTGCTTGCTGTGCAGGGGGAGGAAGGGCGGAGCTAATGTCAGGGTGTCCCCCTCCCCCCTGCTCCTGCACCCCGCTTACCCCTTCTCCATATAGAGCAGGGAGGGGACACAGATGGAGAGAGACAGAGAGAGCTTGGGGCAGCAGCTGCTGTCTCAACTTCCTGATCCACTTAAAAAGACAATGCACGTAAGAGTGGGTCAGCTTACTCAAAGGGGCAGTGTGCATCTCTCTCTCTCTCCCACACACAAGGTGTTTGTGTCTGTTTGCTATGCTGTCTCCCGTCCCTCCTGTTCGTGCTGCCTTGTGTGAGAGGCTACATTAACAACAATGTGTTAATCCTTGAGGGCTCAGCCGAGTGCTAGTTCATCATTTAGCAGCAAGGCATTCCCTGGGAAATAACCCTCCCTCTGACTCCACCACCTCAACCAAGCTTCACAATCATCATAGCTGTGAACAGTATTAAATTGTTTGTTTCAAACGTATACTGTGTGTATATCTATATAATGGTCCCATCTCTGCTTTGTGTATGTCATCAGCTGCTGTCGGATGAAACACAGCCTTGTACTCTGAACTCGTTAGGTAAAATAATGAAGAGGGAAGGTAGTTTATAATTTTTTTTAAAGTAGAAGTATTTGTAATGGTAACCTCTGTATATTGTGCCCCATAATCATTGTCCTGTGTGTCTTATAATGATTTGGGATCTTTGATGTTTTGTATTTATTAGAAAAAATTAGTAGATTTACCTCTGTTCTTAAATAAATAAATCTGACATCCAGTAGGTATTTGAGCTAAGACAAACACCTGTCAGGGATGGTCTAGATAATTTGTCCTGCCATGAGTGCAGGGGACTGGATTAGATGACCTCTCAAGGTCCCTTCCAGTCCTATGATTCTATGACTTGCAAAGCAGCAGGCAGGTTGCGTGAATAGAAATTTATTGAGAGGGAGAAAAGATGTCTTCTCTCTTCACCAAGGCAGGGAAAATGCCTGTTACAGAAAAGAATGTGGGGACCCTGTTGCACAAAGCTTTGGAATGAGAATGCTCCATAAGATTTGTATTAAGGTAATGACCATTTTTGCCCTCTGCCCATGTACATGAGGACCACAGATGTCAAGAAATGAAATAAACGAGAAACTCATAATGGGTGCAAAAAAACAGATGGCTTTTATCAGCAAGATTGAACCTATTTTTTCCTTTTTTTTTTTTTTTTTTCTCTTCTCCTCCAGAAGCCCTTCAGAGGCCAGTAGTATCCGATTTTGAGCCCCAGGGTCTGAGTGAAGCAGCCCGTTGGAACTCCAAGGAAAACCTCCTGTCTGGTCCTAGTGAAAATGACCCCAATCTTTTTGTTGCACTGTATGATTTTGTGGCGAGTGGGGACAACACTCTCAGCATAACTAAAGGTAAGAGATCTCCAGGGGGTGTTTTAGAGCATCTGTGCCAAGGAACAAGAAAATGAAGTCAGTCAGGAATATTTGAGTTCATAATCCCTATGAAACACATCAGTGTAATCATTGTAGTGGAAATTGTCCTAAAACAAACGAAGACACAAGGAAACAGCCTTTTAAATGGGATAGTCTGCTTAAAGTGTGCATTGGAGGAAGAAAATTGTATACTAAAATTAAGCCCTTCAGTGGAAGCAAGGATTTAAAGCTGGATTAAACCTTAACTGTACTTTTAAAGTACTTTTTAGAGTATGGTCTGTAGCTTTATAACTGTTTCATTAAAATGCAGCTCTTTTTACTCCTTTTTCTCCCACCTGTTAGCCCTGCAGAGCCAATGTAGCTCAGGTAGAGTTTGTTGGATTCTATTCTGGTTCATGCATTAGCAAGAGAGTTGTGAACTTTAGGCCTTTAAGTCTACCAAGGCGTTTAAGCACGTATGTAACTTTAAACATGTGAGTAGTCCCATTGGCTTTGATGAATATACTTGTGTTTAAAGGTACGCACATGCCTAAGTTCTCTTCTGAATCGGTGCCTATATTCTGATTGCAGAACTTTTGGATGATGATGTGTGAGCCAGAAGGGAACATAGCTTTTCTCTCAGATCCCAGGTTTGCCATGTCTAATTATATTTTGTTTTTATGTGAAGGTGAAAAGCTCCGTGTCTTGGGCTACAATCATAACGGGGAATGGTGTGAGGCCCAAACAAAGAATGGGCAGGGCTGGGTACCAAGTAACTACATCACCCCAGTGAACAGTTTGGAGAAACATTCCTGGTACCATGGACCAGTGTCGCGCAATGCCGCCGAGTACCTGCTGAGCAGCGGAATCAATGGCAGCTTTCTGGTGCGGGAGAGTGAGAGCAGCCCAGGACAGAGGTCTATATCACTGAGATACGAGGGAAGGGTGTACCACTACAGGATAAACACTGCATCTGATGGAAAGGTAGGAGTTAAACCTCACAAACAGCAAAGAAAAACCATTCTGGTCCACTTCAACTGCTTGCTGTAGAAAGGGCCCAGTACAGCTCCCACTGAAGTCAACTGAGGGTTTGCCATTGACTTCAGCAGGAGTAGAATCGGGTCCTACATACTGACCTACAACATCTAAACAAAGAGCACTTCAGATGATATTATAACCATTTGTCAAATGTCTCCTTTTAACAAGCCCCTAATAGGTGTTAGTATGTCTCAATTGTGAAAACCTTGGGCCAGATTAATCGTGCTGTAACTCCATTGATGTCTTTAGTGGAGTTATACCAGGAATGAATTTTGCCCCATAAGTTCAAGTAGCATAATTTGGACTTAAAAGGACACTGTCAAGTTAAAAGTCATGTCTTTTAAAAATAGTCTCTGTATCTATGTTACTAACAACACTTCAGGTTATTGGAACCAAAATAATTGAAAAGCTATTATGTTCTATCATTGCAGAAACAAGGTGAGGGAGGCAACATCTTTTATTGGACCAACTTCTGTTGGCAAGAGAGACAAGATTTCAGGCTTACCCCGAGCTGTTCTTTGGGTCTGGAAATCCCAGTTAAGTGACACTTTTAAACAAACTGGGAATCCCAGACCTGAAGAAGAGCTCTTTGTAAGTTCGAAAGCTTGTCTCTCTCACCAACAAAAGTTGTTCTGATAATCCACCGTGTCTTTCTAATATTCCGGGTCCAATACAGCTACAACAACACTTGATGTGCTATCGTTGTTGATTGCTTTTTGCCTCCTGTTCTTCATTTCGCCTTGGGTAATGAAAGGAAGGTTTAGCACTGTAGTTTCACTTTTTGTATGTGGACGGTTTCTCGTCTCGTTCACTTTCAGGTTCTTGTGCACTAGCAAGTGCTACTGTAATCAGATTGTGAATGCTGCAGAGAAATGTTGGTTTTAAAGTGTTATTTTCCTTAGGTTTTTGTTTGAATTGCATCAAAACATTTCTACTGGCGCTGGGTTTTGGAAAATATTGTTTTTAATTAATCTAAATTTTAGGCCCTGTTGGATCATGCGGTGTTTCTTTAAATCCAGTCTACATGGGATGTTGCAGTATGGCTCGGAGGGCATAACTATTGCTGTTCTCCGTGAGGCCCTTTCTGCCAACAGCTAGTAGTTTACAGATCCTTGGCCATTTAAAAATACATAAATTTAAAAAAATCAGCAACATGGTGTTCCATGGTCCTGGTCCAGGCCAGCTTTCCTTTGCCCAGTAAGGGCCTGTTCCCGTTGACTTCAGTGGCAAAACTCTCTTTGATTTCACTGGTGCAGGGTCAGGTCAGTAAAACAAACTCTAGTTTCTGCAGTGCTGAGTATTTAATGGCTTCTCTATTTGTCGAACTCATCGCTGTGTAAAACCATTTTAAGACACTTCAGGTATGAAAGAAGCTTATATAAAAGCAAATGTTCTGTAATGAAAATGCTTCTCAGCTGCTTTAATGAAAAGCTTTGTAATTAGGGTAATGTTGTAAGGTTTGTCAAGGCAATGTCTAGGTACTGTGGTCTTTTCCCTTTTCCCATGCTCTTCTCTTATTCAGGATGCAGCCAAGCTCTGCATGGTTGAAATGGTCTGTGCAAAGTGAAATGGTCTGTGCTATCTATATAACACTTAGTTTGTGGCAAGCTGGGGTTTGTCTGTCTCAGACTAACCTGCCCCCACTGTGTCCATGTGGACCCTTACTGCCACGCACTAAAAGTTCTGTAGCGCTCTTTGATCTACCACGCTTCGAAATGGGAGTAGATTAAAGCGTACTAGGGAACGTTTAATGCACGGCAGGCTCATGCCAGGTAGATTTATGTCCCAGCTTGCCACGAAGTAAGGGTGTGTCTACACTGCATTGTAAGCCTGGGTCTGTGGAACCTGGGCTTATAAACTCAGCGTTTCCAAGCCCGCACTTGAGCGTCCACACTGCATTGTAAACCTGGGTTACAGTTGTTGGACCTGGGTGTCTCAGCCCTGCTAACGTGTCCATACTGCACTTCTCAGACCTTCTGACTCAGGTCTACGGCTTGAATTGTGTCCACACTGCAAAATGATGGGGCTTGGACCAGAATCACAGAAGGACTCGGGCTCTGCCCCCTTCCCCCCCCTTTCCATAGTGTCCTAGAATCTGGGTCCTTCGTGCTCGTGTTTGGACAGAAGTGGGGCTTGGGCTCCAACCTGAGTCTGAGCCTGCAGTTAGAGTGCAGTATAGACATACCCTAAGTGTTCATATAGACAAGCCCGCTTAAAGGATGGTCGGGAATATTATCCTTTCTCTGTGTCTAGAAGTTTGATGTTGCTTCTTTCCGAATTGGTATTGGGGTGGGGGGTGTTGCTTGTGAAGCTGTCGAGCCAGATCCTCACACGTTGCAAATGAGCATAGCTCTGACCAATTCACTGCAAGGCGTCGTGCCACGTGATCCCCATGGTAGCGTTTGAAGGGTTTGGTACTTGGAAGCTTGCTGTGACGTTGTGCAGTCTATATGGTTTTATAAAAACATAATAAGTGAATATAATGTAACTGGAATATGCTTCATGCAAAAGGTCTCTTGTAAGGTATCATTACAAAGCTTATAATCTACTGAGTGTGATCATTCCATTTGTATAAATGTACCTCTCTTGTATCTAAAACTAGAAATATGAAATATAACTCTGAGGGCCTATTGTAATTATGTAAGGTGTGGGCCATTAATGATGGTTTGGAATCTTGATGACTCCCATTAACAAGGACCATTGTCTGCAGATGACTGTGTTTTATCTGTTAGTCTTCCTGTATATGTGTGTGCTGGCAAGTGGGCAGTGAAGTCTTGCAGTGAGATGTGATCATGTCACCTGAACTGGAATCCATCTTTAACCTGGTGCTTTTCCAGTGAGGAGGGGTGGAAACCCAGAGGGACAAAGGGTTCCCGCCTTATGCAAAAGATATATAAAGGGGTGGAAGAGAACAAAGGAGAGAGAGAGAGGAGCCATCATGAAGAATCCCCTAGCTATCACCCGAGCAACAACAAGAGCTGTACCAGGGGAAAGAATTGTGCCCAGGCCTGGAAGGTGTCCAGTCTGAGAAAAAACTTACTGAAGCATCTCTGAGGGTGAGATTATCTGTATTCAGTTTGATTAGACATAGATTTGCGTATTTTATTTTATTTTGCTTGGTGACTTACTTTGTTCTGTCTGTTACTACTTGGAACCACTTAAATCCTATTTTCTGTATTTAATAAAATCACTTTTTTCCTTATTAATTCACTCAGAGTATGTATTAATACCTGGGGGAGCAAACAACTGTGCATATCTCTCTATCAGTGTTATAGAGGGCGAACAATTTATGAGTTTGCCCTGCACTCAGATGCCCAACTCCCAGTGGGGTCTAAACCCAAAGAAATCCGGTTTATTCAGGGTAAAACGGATTTATTTGGGTTTAGACCCCACTGGGAGTTGGGCATCTGAGTGCTAAAGACAAGCACGCTTCTGTGAGCTATTTTCAGGTAAACTTGCAGATTTGGGACAAGTGATTCAGACCCTGGGTCTGTGTTGGAGCAGACGGGAGTGTCTGGCTCAGCAAGACAGGGTGCTGGAGTCCTGAGCTGGCAGGGAAAACAGGAGCAGGGGTAGTCTTGATACATCAGGTGGCAGCTCCCAAGGGGGTTTCTGTGATCCAACCCTCACACTTGCATCTTGGCAGCGCTATTTATCCGGGGAAAGAGTCAAGCAGAGCTCTGGTAATCAGCTCAGATCTCTACTAAGCAGGTTAATGGTTTCTTTTCCCCAGAGTTGTTTTAATCGACATTGTTGAGAATAGGCACAGACAAGCAGAATTCATTAAAACAAACCTGTAGCTGACAGTCACATGAAATCCAAAAGCTATGGTGGGGGAAGGGGAGAAGGTAATGTGGTCTCTACCAGGGACAGCGCTAATGTCCAAGTCCTTACCAAGTGAACTGGCCAGGCCGGACTCCTGCATTTTGAACTGCTGAGTATCAAATTGTATTAACCACTCTGCAGTAAATCATCTCTCTCCAAAAGGAAAAGCAAATGGCAAAGCCCTTCCCCATAGCTCTCTGGGCATCTGGGGCCTTCTCAGCTTGCTGTATCATTAGTCAGCTCATCTGAGGAATTTAATACTGCAAGCGCTACAGTTAGGATGAATGGTGGTGGTGGGATCATATCCTGTGACTGAGTGAACACAGTGTCAGGAGAAGGAGGTATTACAAAAATGTGTGGAACAACTGCTGCTTGGCATAAAAATGTGCCTTGCATAGCACAGCTTTTATTCAGCTTTTTTCCAAAGGAAAATTGAAGGGTATAGGAAAGGTCAGATAGAGATGACTACTTTTTAATTTTAGCACCATTTAAATCAAACCCACTGGGGTTCCACAGCTTAGAAAATAAGATCTTCAAGATGTTTTCACTTCCCACTTCACTGGCTCATCTTCACCCAGACCACATCTGCCTTACTTTAAGGAAGGTATTAAAAATGTTCCTTCTTGGCTGGTTGGCATAGGGCAGCCAGGTTCAGGGTAAGCCACTTCCGTGCTCCAGAGAGTTTGATTTTCCTGAGTTTGGTTGCACTTGAGGCCAAGTCCTCCTATTCAGTAACCAAATCAAACAAACAGCATTGTCGTACTGGCTTTAAAATTGTGTCATTCTCAGCATATAGGGTCACAGGACTGTGTATCTTATATGGTTCTCTCTGTTTCCTCTTGGACTTCCAGTAAGTGACCTTGACAGAAACCCATCACTGAAACCCTGATAGTTTTATCATGGCTACCTGTGCACTTTTTGTTTTGTGGTGATATTTATATATTTTAATTTTGTTTTTGCAGTTGTGGATGATGAAATCTGTTGAGGTTACATATGCATCAGAAGGCAGGGTGGGTCAGCCCTGGAATCCAATGAGACTTTCCTGGGAGTGGGTGAATGTTAAAAAGCCTTAGCCAAGAAGGGAATGCAGCTTGGTGAGCAGCTAATCTGTGCAGGCAGAACAGACAGGAGACCCTCGAAGCAGGGCCAGCATCACGGTTTTTCTGAGGATCTACGAGAATTGCCTGGGCAGCGTATCAGCAGTGCAGCCAGTAAACAATTTATATGAACATTCCATGTGACCCCCACACATTGCAGAAGCCTAAAATCCATTCTGTCTATACAAGGACTGCTGTCAGCAGCAACAGAGGGTCCCTGGTGCAATTTCTTTGACAAACAGGTGGGGTGAATATTTGGGGAAAGAGGTCTGAGGAAGAGAGAGGTAGTGAATATTTGGTCAGAATGTGTATGTGGCTTATTGCATAGCCTAGCCATTCATAGCTGCTGTTTGTTTCATTTTCTTCTGATGCATGCCACAAATTCCAGATGTAGATTTGAACACCCCAGCATAATTCTGGTTTCCATTAGTGCTGATGGGAAGTAAGGCGTTCAGGATTGAATTTAGGATTTGAGCATCAGGATAGAAAAGCCCTGTCTACAGAAAAGTTGTACAGTGAAGTTTTTATTTTGGATCCATTCGTGAATAGTAAATTTTGTGCATGCAAAAATGTGAGGAAGTATAGTTTTGGGGTCTGAGCTGAGGACAGAGGAATCTGTTTCCTGCTTTGCTGTGGACTCTGTGAAGTCATTTTAACGTCCATGTCTCACTTTCCTCATCTGGATTTAAAGAAACACTGTACCATCCAATTTGGCCTAAAATTTAGATTAATTAAAAACAATATTTTCCCAAACCCAGTGCCAGTAGAAATGTAAAATGGGCATATAATCTGCCCCACAGGAATATTGTGAAGTTCAATTCCTATATATGAAGTGCTTCGAGACTGTAAAATGAAAACCAGCAGTATAAGACCAAGAGCACAGTTTTTTAATGCAAAGGACTATCAGCACACTGTATGCCAGAGGGATCTTGAACTATGGTCTAATTACATTCTTTGTTGCACCCATCAATGTGGTGTCTGAACAGTTAGTATCAGAGGAGAAGTTGCTTTCATACAGATACTGTCTGCTTAAAACATTGGTTGTAGTAGCTTGGAATAGTTGCTAAAGGAGTCCGAGTCCCACTAGGCCGCTCCACTAACAGCTGGCTGTTTCTTGCTATGCTGCATTGCATCATTTATGTTGGTTCATTATTCTCTGCGTGCGCTAAAAGTGCTTTCACCTCTTCTGTTCTGAAGGTTTTTTTACACTTCACTGAAGAGTGTTGTCTTGACTTTTGTAGGGGGTTAGAAAATGTCCCCTTTTGAGCCAACTCTGCCTTCTATAGATAGACTTCTTGCATGAGCCTTACCAATGGCGAAGGCAGCTAAAGAAAAGGAAGAAGGACTGTAGATCTCCACAGTTCATTGTGCAAAACTCCCCAGCTCAAAATGTCTATATGCGTCCATTAGTCGTTGTGTTATCCCCTGAACGGTTAATTTTGTGGCTTCTATTCAAATGATTTAATAGAAAGACTAGCAGTTGGGCATGCACGTATGCCTCTCTTCCAATAGCTCAAAGGATATTTTCCTCAGAAGAAATGCCATTTTAGACAAGGATTATGGCCCCATATCAGTGGAGGAGGGTGTCCCTACAGCACAATTATCTTCTAGGCACCAAATTTTGCATAGATGTTACATTTCCCAGAACCTTTCCGGAGGACAAGACTCCTGTAATTCTTGTTTAGCCTGAAAGATAATAGACACAAAGGGCTGCAACAGCATAACGTATTTGTGACTCATGCTGCGGTACAGAGACAGACAGAACATGGGGCCATCACTGCAGATTACACATTTCAGTTTTGCCCTCTGGGTTATGCTGTGTCTGGTTGAGCTTTTACCTTTTTTTGCATTGTTTCAGATAAGTCCCTGGAGCACTGGAAGCTTCTGCCCATTGTGACTAACCTTAAGGGTTACTATATGTATTTAACCATTTGGCTGACCTGTTGTGTGTTTCATGAGATTTGGGGGGGGAGGAGGGGATGCTGGGAGAAAACTTTTCTTGCACCAAAAGGCTTCCTCGTCTTATGCAACTGCTGTCTGGTTTCCCTTCTCCTTATTCCCAATCTCTTCCCTCTCACCTTCTCTAACTCATTCAGAGAGACATTCTGTCATTTCCAGTCCCCAGCCCTCCCCCTGCTTGGGTGCACTGAACCAAACACAAATCCAGAAAGCCAGAGTCTGCACAGTGGGATTAGCAGGGTTTAAACTAGAGACTACGCTAGGCCTCACTTTCCCCATCTGATTCCCGTCCGCTTCCCTGCTGCAGATGCATCTCCCTTGTCTGATAGGCACACTACTGCTCCTCCTCTTGCTAGGCTGGTGATGATGTTCTTTGAATTGGCTCCATGACAAGGCTCCGTCCTTCGGTTGAAAAGAGGAACTCTGCCACCTTCAGCATGCTGCTTCCAGCGCAGACCAATATGCTGGTGGAGTGAAATGTTCCCCTTCTCTACTTTGGGGATTATCGGCATCCTTTCCCCATGTTACCAGCTTCCATGAGTTTCAAAATGCATCGAGCTTGCTAAATGTGTAAGAGACCTAGAGAAAGGCATGTGCAGCATACTGTTAGGGTGTTCCACAGGAGGCTCACGTTCAGTGGCAATGGTCATACATCTGTGTAGCATCTTTCATCCAGAGTGTGGTGTTGCTCTGCAGCCATCACTGGATTGGAACAGCCCAGCTGTTTCTTAGAATCATAGAATATCAGAGTTGGAAGGGACCTCAAGAGGTCATCTAGTCCAACCCCCTGCTCAAAGCAGGACCAATTCCCAGCTAAATCATCCCAACCAGGGCTTTGTCAAGCCGGGCCTTAAAAACCTCCAAGGAAGGAGACTCCACCACCTCCCTAGGTAATGCATTCCACACAGCAGCACTACACAATCTTGTAGCACAAGAGTGAAGAGGAATATGGTGTTCTACTGAAACTTCAGAGGGAATTTAGGAAGGTAGAAATTTGGTCAGGACATTGGGGCTAACAATCCCACTTTTCAGAAAAGTGAATGGGATCTTAAATGACCACAAGTGGCCAGGGCCTCCTTTGAAAGAGAGCACTTCCAACAGCAGCAGGGTGACCCGCAACACTATTTGAGGCCACTGGATCCATATTGACTCAGAGGAAAGATTATTGCCTGCTCAGTCATCTACACCAGAGGTTTTCCCATCCGAGTGTTGGTCATTCTCAACTCTGCTTAGCTTGTGAGATGCTTGAGATGGTAAGCAACAGTGAAACAAAACCAAAATATAATATATGTGTGTGCATGTTAAAGCAATTTTATCAATACCCTGTTTGTGTTGTGTGATGAACCCTCTCTCTCTCGTGGTTGCTTTTCAGCTGTATGTCTCCTCCGAGAGCCGCTTCAACACTTTGGCAGAGTTGGTCCATCACCATTCGACTGTAGCAGATGGGCTCATCACCACTCTACACTACCCAGCACCCAAGCGCAACAAGCCCACTATCTACGGAGTGTCTCCAAACTATGACAAGTGGGAGATTGAGAGAACCGACATCACCATGAAGCACAAACTTGGAGGGGGCCAGTATGGAGAGGTGTACGAAGGAGTCTGGAAGAAATATAACCTTACAGT
Source organism: Trachemys scripta elegans (assembly GCF_013100865.1). NCBI lineage: Eukaryota > Metazoa > Chordata > Testudines > Emydidae > Trachemys > Trachemys scripta. The sequence continues at coordinate 15,471,335 of NC_048314.1, forward strand.
GGCTGTGAAGACCTTAAAGGTAGGAACTAAAGCTTCTATTCGTAGCCTTCCAGTTGGAATGCAAGTTTTATGCAACCCCTTCTTAAGCCTGGTATTGGGTAGTGGTCTCTGTCTGTCTTCCTCCGTCAGGGTCAGATGATGCAAATTGTTGAAAATCCTTCCTTTGCTGACATCTGGTCTAGAACATCCGTGGCTGTTAGTTAACTGTATTTGTCAGCCTCTTCTAATTATTTTATGTTTATGAGAGAGTTGGACCATTTGTACTGTTAGAGCCCTACAGAACGTGGATATCTACTTTATATCCATAGACCAAATTTTGTATCAGCACAGGGCTCTATGTATTGTTTTCCAAGGCTCCATCTACACAACAGTTACAACCAAGTCAGGGAAGTGGCTTACAATGTTGTTCTGACTTGTAATATAGGCCGGACCTTATTGTGTCCAATAACCAGGCTAAAGCCTTGGACATGTGTGTTTCTCACATTTTGGGGAAGGAGAGCTGCAAAGGTGAGCTGTCACATAACTGACACAAATCAGTAAAGATTACTGTGGGATGTGAAACAGGCAATGTAATTAGAGATCATGGTTCACTGGTACTTCAGATACATAATTGTTCTAGTCACATCATGTGCCTTCCCCAAAAGATGAGCTCCTTGTCCACCTAGAAAATAGGCATTTCAGTAGCTGTTCACTGTTAAAAGATTTAGGATGAGGGGAAGGAACTTTCTGGATTAATTATCCACAACCAAAATAGATTAGACTCTTATGCCTGGTCTACACTTGGGGGGATCGATCTAAGTTACGCAACTTCAGCTACGTGAATAACGTAGCTGAAGTCGATGTACTTAGATCGACTTACCGTGGTGTCTTCACTACTGTGAGTCAACTGCTGCCGCTCCCCCGTCAACTCTGCCTGCGCCACTCGCCGAGCTGGAGTACAGGAGTCGACGGGAGAGCGCTCGGGATCAAGTCTAGACATAATAAATCGATCCCTGCTGGATCGATCGCTGCCCGCTGATCCAGCCGGTAGTGAAGACCTACCCTTTGTGGCTTGGACTGAAAGTCAGAGAATCAGGTTCTGTTCCTGCCTCTGCTACTTAGTCTCTCTATGCCTTGGTTTCCCATCTGTGAAATGGGGATAATACTTACCTAGCTTACAGAGGCGCATTGAGTTTTGATTTTTATAAACCAAAAAAAAGCACATTGAGATCCCATAGTGCCTTCCATCCACATAGCGTAAACTCTTACTATTAGGAATTCAAATGCGAGCTTCAGACTATGCCATCATTGCTGGAGTTGCAGTGTGGTGTGGTGGGGCGGAAACAATAACAAATGAAAGCTTTCATGTTGGAAATCATTAAATGGAGAGGAATGTATATATGCTTTATGTCTGTGAATAAAAATGTGTCCTGGACCTGGGGAAAGTGATTTTTTTTTTTAACCCCTTGAATTCTGGCTACCAGAGTGATCCTGGGTTATGGTTTCAGAAGGTGATTATTTGGGCAATTAGTTGTTTTTGAAGGTTCCTGTTATAAGTTGCTGTTCCCCACTTGGTTTCATCCAAAGAAAAATAACACTTCAAGTCCCCTTTCCTCTTTATATATGGAGAGAGTGACACCTAGTGTTAAAGTGTGATTCTGTCTCATTTGCACAGGAGAATGCTGGGAAGAACTCTGCCTTGAACCCCATAGTGTTGCTAGAAAAGGGATTTGACAAGCAGAATGAAATATCTATTTAGAGGAATAATGAGAGAGCAGTTGTTTTCCTGAAACACTGAGTTTATTGTAGCCATCTCTAGTCTTGCTGATTTTGTGGTATTTGAGGGTTAAGGGGTGTTTCAAAGATGTGTTTTTCTCCCTTACCTCAAATAATTTTGCATTCCTTTCTTGTTTGCTTTGATGAAAACCTCTAGCAGCAAAGGCACAGTGTGTTATCCCGTAAAATCTCCGTGTATGTGCGTCAGAAAAAGCTACCTTGATAAGGACCGTGACTGTTTCAAATATGCCAAGTAAATATTTTATGACTGAAAATGGTTCAGAATGTAATTCAGAGCAGCATCCTCCCCTGGGAAATGATCGAACACCCTAAAAGAGACTGAAGAAGTGCTGTAATCTGAAATTATGCACACTAAACCATACTTAAAAGCAAATTCATAATCCACCTTCCTTAAATCCATCAGTCTACTGTCTGACAGATGGGATTATGACTATCTTCGAAGTTTCAGGGAATATTTGAATACCTCACATTTATATTCCAACTCCAGCAGGAATACCCAAGTGTTCAGTTGCTTCTTGAGGGGAAACCCAAAGCACTCATTTTATTGTCCGTTAAGAGAATATTTTCCGAAGCTCTCTTGCCTTTCCTTGTCTCCCTCCATGCCCTGGATCTGTATATTAGAAATAATAATGAAAAGAAAAACTAGGGGAAAAACATCCTTGGTTCTTCTGATATCCTTAGTGCTTGATGAATTATTTCCCTTGCATCTCACTGCAGCCCGTTTGTTACCCAGTCTTCTTTAAACTGGTTAGAAGTAGTTCAGAGCCTGCTGAACCAAAGTAGTTTATACAGAGAGAAAACAAGGGCCTAAAGTGACATGTTCTGTGCTTCTATCGCATTTAATTCATGGTGCTAGAGAATCTGTTAGTGCTTGTGCATTTCCCACTTGCCTATTCCACTGTACTTGGGTATAGTAATGTCCCACACAGATCTGAGATAACAGAAACACAATGTTATTGGTGGAGGATAGCTCAGGGAATGGATTGGCAATTGGAGACGAAGCTTTCTAACCTCTAGGCCATTACTTTGAATCCAACCTGCTGCTGATCGTGACCAAAAATTATTGCTGTGTGAGGGCACTTTCACGTCCCGTTGTAAAATGAACTGATCATCTCAGTCCTTTTCATAGTGCAGAGATATCTAGTTTACATCTGTCATGACTGACGTGATGAAATCTTTGTTGTTTTTCTTAGCAGAGAGGCTGGTGATTTGAACTGGTCATGCAGCCTTAGCTACCCTGATGCCCCTGGAGGTAGTCTCTTCAGGTCAAGGTTGAGATATTACTGTGTTGTGCTAAGGAAGCACGTCATGCTGCTGATGCTGCTGTACCTGATCTGTGATGTGATATAATTGGAAATTGAAATTAGATAAATCTGGTACTTTTCATGAGCACTAGATTATCAAACAAATAATTATTACAGTAATTCTTTGTTTCCTTTCTGTTACCTCTTTCTTTGAAGAGATTTAACACAAAGGAACAATTGCAATCTTCTGTACAGAATGATGCTGGTGGAGTTCACATATCAAACATTAGATGAACAAGTATTTACAACATTAGATGAACAAGGATCATTTGGAAACTCTGATTATTAACACAATTTCCTTTGCCAAAGGAAATGGTTTAAATTTCTGTTCCCAAGAACCTCACAGCTGTGTAGTATTGACAGTGTCAGGAAACTACAGCTGCCAATCAAACAGTACCAATTCGTAAAGGAACAGTAAATGATGGAGTGAAACTGTTTGAATAGAACTATCAGTGCTAACAATGAAATAGGTCTACAATAGCAGCCAGACCTGTGTTATCAGCCTTACCAGCAGCAGCAAATCCCTTGCAATCCCTCCTTAAAACACTTCTTCTATGAAGCCTATCAGCATTAATCCACCAGTGAAAGAAACATTGATATAGAAAGAATAGTTGTATTTAAAAATATATTTTTGAACCACTTTGAAATGACCTTTTGGCCTTCCAGTGCACATTTGTTTTGAAATATTTATCCCGTCAAATAAAGACAGTATCTTCCTTTGTTTTGTATAATTGCGAGCAACTTAATGACACTCAACAAATACGCAGCAACATCTAGCCAGAACATTTACATCACAGATTAGACTCTAAAAGCCAGGAACAAATTCATAAGCCATAAAACCTGCACTCTTCAGTTGTGAAGCAACCACCATCAGTTGTCACAGACCCAATCAACAGAGACGACTTTTTGAGTCGTTGAAATGGTGGTCCATAATGGATGCAGATAGCCTCAGGCATCTGCATGTGTAGCATTTTGCCTTTTGTTTTCATCTGTCATCTTGCCTCATTCACCTCTTGTCACCCTAATACTATTTCTCGTGGCATGAGCAAGTGCCCTCAGTCTTTTTCTAAAGATGTGAACTCTAAATGGGCTTCTCTAAGCAGATAATCTCTCTGCAGGAGAGGGCCTACCACAAAAGGGGAAATCGGTTTTTTGTGCCAAAAGAGGTGGTATAAGAATGACAGTAGACCAGTTAAACAGAGGATCGAGCCCCACCCAGCAGCGTGATGCAGCTGCAGTAGTTTTGGGACAGTCGCAGCTTACCCCTTCAGTTTGCAGTGATTCTTCAATCCACATGCTAAAATCTGTTTCCACCTTGTGCATATTATCCTTGCTGAAGCTTTTCTTTTTCTATTCAGGAGGACACCATGGAAGTAGAAGAGTTCTTAAAAGAAGCCGCAGTCATGAAAGAGATCAAGCATCCTAACTTGGTGCAGTTATTAGGTAAGTGATAGAAATGCCAAGCAAAGGGATTTGAATTAAACCCTTGTGCAGTGATATGGCTGTTAAGGAGCAGATAAGCTGCTTACTGTACCAAGGCTGCAAATACAGATACTTATTCTCTCGCAAAATTCACAATTTGTAAACGTAGTACACCTCTACCTCGATATAACGCTGTCCTCGGGAGTGAAAATCTTACCGCGTTATAGGTGAAACCGCGTTATACCGAACTTGCTTTGATCCTCCAGAGTGCGCAGCCCTTCCCCCCCGGAGCACTGCTTTACCGCGTTATATCCGAATTCGTGTTATATCGGGTCGCGTTATATAGGGGTAGCGGTGTATTTGATTTCAATTATTTTTTCTTCCTTGCATTTAAGATACAAGAGCCTAAAGCAGGAAATCTAAAACAAACTGCTAACCAGTTTGTAGGAAACTCTCCTCCTTCACCCCTCACCCACCCTCCCATATACACACACTTATAAATTGCCCAAAGAGCAGAATCTGCAGACATCAACATTCCAGAAGAAACGCAATGTTTTCAAAACTGTGTTCCGCAGGGGTATGTACACGGGAACCTCCGTTCTACATCATCACAGAGTTCATGACTTATGGGAATCTGTTGGATTATCTGCGCGAGTGTAACCGGCAGGAGGTGAATGCGGTGGTGCTACTGTACATGGCGACTCAGATCTCCTCAGCCATGGAGTACCTGGAGAAGAAAAACTTCATTCACAGGTAAGAATGACACTGAGAGCTCGCCCACTTCTCAAGCTCCAGAAAGCCCTTGAATTTCAGAGTGTAGCAATATGGGATCTAGGTGCATTACATCTTATAACTTACACTAACACCTTGATGTGTTGCATTCTGATATGGGACACTGCACTGTAGAAAACCCTCTACAAGAGGCAGTCTCAAGTCTGCCATGGTGGTCGTTCTTACCCACACATACTGTGAAGGTATTGTCGTGTAAGGTGAGGTAGTTAAATTGGCCCATCTGTCATTTAAAGGTACAGAGATTCCTAAAAATCATGACTCTTTGTGAAATAGATCATCTCTCATTCCTGTTAAGCTAATGGTCAGCAGAATAACCTCTTCCCCAGAGCTGTGGGCATTGTTATACTCAGACTGGGGTTCCCAGCAAAGCCACCTTGCTGCCTTTTCATAGTGCTTTGATTTGTCCCTCTCCTTGTTTGCATCTGCTTTGGCGATTCTTTTCCTTTATTGTATGAATTGCGTGTATCTCTGTATTAAGCATCTTTGCAGTCTTAAAGTCTGGAGATTTTGACCTTTAAGTGTGCTGCAATTATGATCAGTGCTTTGCATTCTTTGTCTGAAGAAATGACCTCCTAGCAATGTAATGAGACAGCCTGGATGGAGGCTTGAGAGTCTTTGCTGTTTTATTTAATACAAGATCTTCTCCATGGCACAGTTGTGACCTTTCCCACCTAATTAGCTAGAATATGAAATCTGTACATATGACTTCATAGAGACGAATATAAGGATCATGTATGAAATGCTAAAGGTTCCTTGTAAGACACACATTTCCTATGTTGCATGAGAGCTGGGTTCACATGCTCCTGTCAATCAAAGTTAACACCTATTTGCAGCATCAAATCAAAGTTTTGAGCTTTTTGCGCTATTGTAAGATTGTAGTCCCCTCAACATGTAGCAAGTGAACTTTACAAAATGTTTTGCAGAATCCCGTTTACATGCTCTTGCACTTCGTTTCCCATTATTGCTGATGACCCAGATCTATTTTCTGAAGATGAGTTTTCTTCCTTATAATCTGCCACCCCCGCATCCTCCTGCCCAGTTATTTCAGAGGTGTTGTCACAGTCCACATCCATGGATTCAGATGCTGGGCTGTGACCTCATTGAATGAAGCAGGCAGGAGTAGGAATGGGGTTATAAAGAGGAGTTTTTATTTAGACAAACATGGTAGAAATCAGCGCTGATATGGGGATATTCAGACCGCTGCCTGACAGCTTAATGGGCCTTTGGTAAAATGTACTATTTTTTTTTTTTAAGTTCTGAGTTCTGCAAGCGACTTTTTAAAGAGTAAGTATCAGAGAGAGGCAGATCTTGCTTAGATCTGAAGTAAACTCTTACTTTAGCTTTGTAGTGAAATCAATTTCTAACATAATGCGACAAAATCTGGTAGGTTTTTACAAAATCTATTACTAGCAGAAATGCTTTCATGTACTTTGACCATTTTAAACACACAATGCACTTTGACCATATTAACATTATACATGACCTAGTGAGCTGCAGTCGGTACATCCCTTACTCACTGGTATATAAATAGAAGGAAGATTTCAGTCAATTGTTGCCCACTGTTCTGCAAATCAGAATCCTGCGTATGAGGCATGGGGAATTGTTCCATAATCAGATTTCCCTAGATTATGATTGTCCATGTTGACCACCTTTGACCGTCCAGTCATCAGGATACACTTTTTGTAGTCAGTGTTAAAGCTCCTGCCTGCCCCCTAGGTGGTGGTAGAATTGATGTACCTAGTGAGCATATTTCCAGAATAAAGGAGAGTGTTGTGTCCTGAGGAGTGCACTAGCTGTTTCACCAACTTCATTCCAGGAAATATTATTACACCATGACACACAACTAACCTGTGGAACTCATTGCCACAAGATATTGAGGCCAAAAGCTTAACAGAATTAAAAGAAGACTTCAGGGGTAACAAAAGCATACAGGTTTATTATAGTAAAGTTTTTAAGCGATTTGAAAGGTTGAAGGCTTGAACCAGTTGCTAACTTTTAAGAGGAAATTTTCCCTGTGGGCCAGTTAGTCCTTAACTATTTATGCAGAGATTCTTGCACCTTTCTCTGAAGCAGCTAGTGCTGGCCACTGTCGGAGACCAGTCCTGGACTGGATGGACGCACTGGTCTGATCCACTATGGCAGTTCTTTGGCGTGCCCATTCATATCAGAAAGAGAGACACTGTATTTCCAGTTGCTTGCATTTTGTACAGATATTTTCCTGCTTTTTACAAATGATATTGTATACTTATGGTAAAATAAAACTTCTTTAGTACAGTATGAGAAAGCACTGCATTGTGTTGTATATTATGTGAGTTGGTATGTTTGGGGAAAAAAATAGTTTGTGCGGTTGAGATTTAAACATGGTAAGCCTGGGAACTGTAGTGAAATTGATTAGAGATAGCCCTGAAACTGATTAGTACATTTTCATTGTCTAAGCTGAGTGATATGTAAATAATAAACAGCAAAACTGGTGAGGATCTTAAACATCCTTTGTTTCAGTAATCTCAGATCATTGTAAAATGAGCACTGACACTTGTCTTTATTTTTAAATGATTTTTATCCTGACAGTGGCAGCTTTTAATTTTTCTAAAAAGTTTGTATTCTAATTAAAAAAAAAAAATGTTTTGACGACCACTTTATAAAGTGGAGAAAACAAATAATCTCCCGCTTTCTACATCTCTAATACAGAAAAACACATACAAAGACTTGGGTTTCTTCAATAATAAGCCACGTCCTCTCCGCTGCTAAAGGTGTGATATTGTGAAGACCTTTCATGGCCTATTTTTTCTTGTCTGCTTTCTTAGGGATCTTGCAGCCAGAAACTGCCTTGTAGGGGAGAACCACCTGGTGAAGGTGGCAGATTTTGGTCTGAGCAGGCTGATGACAGGTGATACATACACTGCCCATGCTGGAGCCAAGTTCCCAATCAAGTGGACTGCACCAGAAAGTCTGGCTTACAACAAATTCTCCATTAAGTCTGATGTCTGGGGTAAGAACTTACATACGTGCACACGACACGACAGCCTTTTTATTTCCTGGCCATAAAACCAAGACATTAAAAACTGTTTCTTCAAGTAGATCCCAAAGAGAGAGAGGATGATTGGTGGCTGAACCACTTTGGTCTGTGGCCTGGTCACAGCTAATCAGGTGGTTCAGTGTTTGAATGGAAGACCTAAAAGGAAAACCCAGGAGCTGCACACTTTTAGTCGGTCAGGACTTCTCCTTCTGAGGTTGCAATCCTGCAGATAGTTAAATACATGCTTAGCTTCACGCATGAGAGCGTAGTCCTCACATGTGAAAATTAAGCAGATGCGTGTTTGCAGGATAGGTGCCCGAGCTAGCTCTGAATCAATGCTAAAGCACAGTACTTTGGGGCATGATGCTGTTGAAGGTTACTGGCTCTGTAAGTTACTTTTAGGATGAGGGTGAGAGTCTGAGATGTTTAAACATGATCTCTATGTACCTAGTGAGAGCTCTGAGCTCATTTTTCTACATTTTGAAAAGAATCCTTTGAATGAGATGAGAAGCAGAGAGAGAACTCGAAGACATGTTGATACTCTTGAAGAGCCTAGAATACTTTTGATAAGAACAGGATAGATAGCCTGTATGATATACCCTAAGACTATCCATTCTGACTCCTAAATTCCCAGTGCACTTTCAGTCTGTCTGTCTCGAGGTTTGATGCTGCTGCTGATCACCACAGTATCTGAGGGGCAAATTTTCAAAAGTGTCTAAGTGACTTAGGGAGTCCAAGACCCATTTGTATAATTGATCTTAGGTATTTAGGATTCCCGGCATGTAAGAATTTCTGAAGATTTGACCCCAAGTGCCTTCCATATAAAATCAATTTGGCAGTAGTGAAGTGTCTAGTGGACTTCTGGCTGTTCTCCCTTTTCATCTTATGGAAAGTTCTGCTTGGAGTGGAGTTTTATTCTTAGAACGTTGGAAAGGGATTGTTGAGGCTGTGAATGTTCTGGTGATGGCGGCAAAGCTCTGGGTACTGTATTATTGGTTGAGGTATTGATTTTTCTTTTTGCTGTCCTAAACCGGTGGGTGGTGTTGCTGTGAACTGCTGAACAGCTGCCATGATCCACCAAAGATACTGCTGTACTTGAGTGGTGGTTGGGGTGATTCCTATGTACATTGAAATGATAAAGCGCTTGGGGAGAAAAGGTATTCTAAAAATGTAAGGTTATTTTTAATTAATATTGGGCAAAATCCTGATCAGTAGGAGTTAGGGCCATGGTCCTTGGGATCTGACTCAAAATAAAGTGAGCCCTTTCCCAGTCACTCACTCACTCACCCAACTGCAGTGGTGCAGGATTTTGCAAACTTTCATTCCACTGCCTGAGGACAGAATTCAAACAGAGATGCTGATGGAAGTGTCTGGTTTAAATTGCCCTTGGTTGTTTATCATGTAATATGATGTGATTTCCGTACTTACGCAGGATTGTAATTGCCTTCTCTTTAGGCCAAAAACAGAATACAATGACTGAACTAATTACATGCAGGTTGTTGAACTGGTGCTAGGTCTATCCTTTGTACTCTGAATCCCAGTTTAGTTGTCTAGCCATGGGACTGTCACACATCCTCACCACAGTTCAATACAGAAAGGGCATCCCGATCATTAAAGTTATTTTTATTTGACTGTGGTGCCTTCTGTTAAACTTTCCTTGTAACCAAACTGTCTCACTTAGTTCTCGCCTAGTTGGCAGTTATCGCTGTGAATTCCATCACAGTGTTGGGACTGCAGCTTTCTCCTCTGTATATCTTGATACTTCTAGAATTGGGGGCAGCCCATAAACAGTGAACCAATTGGACATGGGAATCCTAAAGAGAAAAAGGGGAAATAGAGATGAGAAGAGCTGTCAGATTTACAGCGAGACTGCAGTGCAGCAGAGAAGCAGTTTCAATTAATCCACAATGGCGTCTCTTAATTGTGCCTTTAATAGGACTTGAAGGATATCAAAACATTCAGGTTTGAGACAGCTTAGTCTAATTCTATCTTGTCGTATTGCAGGAGACTTGTCTGTGTTGATGAAAAAGCTCATTACGTTACTTTAGTTTCTGAGCTGCTGCTGAGCGTGGAATTTGAGCCACCCAGAACAGGGGGCTTGTTTAAGTGCCAGGGAATGTTTGTTTCGTGCATCTACCAAAAGCAAACTTGCAAGATTAGTGGTTTGTTGGTTTTGGTTTTCTTTTTTTAAAAAAAAACAATCCTAAAGCCTTTTGATTTCTCTATTTCAGCCTTTGGCGTCCTGCTATGGGAAATCGCAACATACGGCATGTCCCCTTACCCTGGAATTGACCTGTCTCAGGTGTATGAGCTGTTGGAGAAAGACTACCGCATGGAGCGGCCTGAAGGTTGCCCTGAGAAAGTCTATGAGCTCATGAGAGCATGTGAGTCTTCTAAAAGCATATAGCGACAAATGTCAAAGCTGATTAAGCTCTGCAAAGATGTAGTAGCACTATACAAGGGTATGGTTAAAACACTATGGCACAAGGAGCCTTCGTTAGTTTTCCATTAAAGTTGCAGCACTTAGTTACAATCTTAAACTGCGCTGTCCCAGGAAGATGTAAATGTTCTGGAGTTACCCATGCTTGGCTTGGGGGCATTTCTTCTCTACTAGGAGTGGGAATTGTTCAGGTCTTGGGGAAGGTGTTGTTTAACTCAAGTTTCTTTGTCTCCTCTTTCCTGGGAATCTAAATAAAGGATTGTGCATCCACATTTGTCTAGGAGGGGGAAGGGAGCCTTGTTAATTGTCTTGGGAATGACTTTTCTTAGTCCCTTGGCCATTAGTATGTCATTTATGGTTGGGTTTTTTTGGAGGCATTGAGTAGGCCTAGCTCCCACTGGTGTCAGTGGGAGCTGAGGGTGCCCAGTGTCCTAAAAATCAGATTGCTAACATCTAAATCTCAGCTTCCCTGTCTGTAAAAGGGGGCTGATGATATTGATATATCACACAGTGATAGTGTGAGGCTTAATGAATATTTTTAAGGCTTGTTAGAAGTCCTGAGTAGTAGTATTCTTTCAGGCTGGCAGTGGAGCCCTTCTGATAGGCCCTCGTTTGCTGAAATCCACCAAGCATTTGAAACGATGTTTCAAGAATCCAGCATATCAGACGGTAAGTCCACTTGCACCATTCATCACACTGTTCCTAGGAATGGGGGTGATGGCATAAGTGCACTGTAACTTCGTTTATTGCTTTATCCGAACATCCCCACAAAGTTGCTTTGCAGTGAAGCTTTGTTTGTAAGTTGTACCTCCCAGTGTAAAAAACATGGAGCAGGCAGATGCTTGTATTATTTTTGTTACCAGTGGGCCTTCCCTCTGGCTGAGCCCCCTTCCCCTGGGTGCTGTCAGCTTGTCTTTTTTCCCCTGTTATCCGCTGATAGCTTAGTATTTTTACCTTTTATCTCTACCCCACTGCCACCCCCCGCTTTCCTTGTGATCATTCTTTTCCTTGCCTTCCAGAGGTGGAGAAAGAGTTGGGGAAAAAAGGCATGAGAAGCGTCGTGAGTAACTTCCTGCAGGCTCCAGAACTACCGACCAAAACGAGATCGTCCAGGAGAGCTGCTGAAAGCAAAGATGCCAGTGAGAACATGGAGTTGGCACATCCTAAAGGACAAGGGGAATGTGGTATGTTCTAGCTACAGCCATTATTCCCCTCCTGTGAGACAGATTGAAATAAACTGGAGGCCCAAATCCAGAGAGAACATGGGAAAAGTGCATAATGATCGGTACCTGCTCTCTGGATGTGTCCTCTGTCATTAGACACTTCTCTTCCTAGGTTCGCTATGGGTTTGGGACTGTATTCCTGTAGCTCCTGGCACTTCTTGTAGATGGCTAGCACTCAGTATTACTCTTGGGGATTCTGAGCTGCAGCAGCCGTGCAGCCCAGGAAGGGGAGGGGGGGAGGATATCTCCTCTGTGTTATCTCTCCACCTCCTGAATTCCTAGTTGGTTCAGGGAGTGGTGCAGCCCCTACTGAAAGTTAGAGCAGCCCCGAGGGCTGTTTTTAGCTTACAGCTGCTGCCCATGGCACCCAGTGGAGCAGTGCCAGAGCACAGAATGCTCTGAGCCCACCGTCTCCCTCACCCCAATAGATCCCTGTGCCAGGAGTTACCAAAGGAATAGGGTAGGACTGAAACTGCTCCAGTGCTGGGGGAATTTCCAGCAGAGAGGAACCTGCCTGGCTGCCAGCCCCTTGACATCACCAGAGTGGTCTAAAGAGGCTGGCTCACTGCTCAGGTTCAGAGCTCTGGTATATGCGGTACAGACTCCACCCCTACATCATACCAAGTGTCTGTTTTGAAACACTGAAGAGTGTTACTTTTGGCAGATATCAAATATAGTTTCAGCAAGGGACGCTGAGGTATTTACAAAATCTACCATGAAATTAAACAACCTTTCAATCAGTTTTTCAAAGCGTGTAGTTTCCATTTTGAGGCAGTTGAAACAATGAGAAAACATCGAGCACAGGCAGTTAATTTGTACCCAGAGCATTTTAAAATGCAAAGTTTCAAAAATAAAGAACTCAATAAAAATTTGATCTCTTGGTTCTTGCCAACTCCTGTTAAATGTGCCTGCTCAGTTGTCCCATCGGGAGTAAGCAGGATGTTCTGTGGGCTTGGGATCTCGGAGATCTTTAGTACACCTCTACAAGAAGTAGCACACGTGTGCATATGCAGACGTGCATAAGAGAGAGAGAAGGTCACCACTGAAACTCCTCTTTGGGATGGCTTTTTATTTAATACAGACACTGGATGGTTCTTCTGGAGAAGGTGTGTCTTGGTGCCATATCTGAGCCTAGAAGCTGTTTACTGTGCGTCAGCTTCACAATAGGTGCCTATAGAAGGTCCTTTGTCCCTTCCTATTTCCAGTTGCTTACAGGTGTCCAAGACCTGTGAGCATCACTTCCCATCAGTAGCAAGCACTCCAGTGAGAAATTTTGAGTTTAGGTCTTGATCACTGAGATGTTGGTCCCTGGGAAGGGATGTTAGGAACCTGAGTCATTGTTTTCTTGAAAAATCAGTGTTGAGAAGAAACATCTTTCATGTTCGTTCCTAAATGATCAGAGAGGCTCACGTACCCATATCGGCTCTCAGAAATGGGTGTCCCCTTCCAAATTTTTTTAAAAGCCCTTTTTGCTTATGCCCCTCCAGATTTGTTCAGGTGCATGTGAATGGTTTAAATACACAACGTCCAAAAAAGTGTGATTTTTGCAATCCTGAAATTACCCTTTTTTTCAAGAATTCCTCTCAACCCGGATCCAAATCCCAGAATATTTTTCAGTATACGACTATGTAGCATCCTCTCTTCCCTATTTAACCCTGCTCCATCTCCCCCTCTTGCTGCCTACTCAAGCTGTAAATGTATACAATACCCTGAAGGCATTTCTTCTGAATTGGGGTGCTGTCTGAGCACTCCTATTCTAATGCCTGACCTGTGAACGAGAGACCCTGTTGTTCAAATATTGGGACCTTCAGGACTCCTGACAAATGTATTATAAGCCGCTATTCATTTTTGAAGTATTTCTCATGTAAGTGGGGAAAGGGTCACCCCACTCTCCTTCCAGAGCAGTTCCACTGGAGCAGGTTGTTCTCTCTGGGTTCCTCCATTGTGCAAGGCTGCCTGTCTTCACAATGACATGGTTAGGGGTATTCAGCTGCTGGAATGACCTTGATTTCTGCTTGTGCCATACACTCCACCAGAGGATGCTATCAGATGGGGATTATGGACACCTTAGAGTAACCAAACTGGGAGATGAGTGTGTGGGTACAGACAAACCTTTGAAAAATGAACCTTCAGTTACATGGGAGAAAACAACAAAGGGACCAAAAGAAAAGCTGACCTTAGTGTTCACTTACCTCTACAAGGCAGAAGGGCTAGAGAAAACTCCAGATGTGATGTCAGGAGCTCTGGGATAATGAGGGTTAATTTGTGTTTGTCTGAATTTCAAATGTAAATTCCTGTCTGACTTACTTAGTCAGAGGCCTGCTTGAGAAAACAGAGGGTGAGGTATTCTGGCAGGGCATCCTATAAACACTCCCCTACCCCCAAGAATTAATGTGTCCAAAGATTCTGGACCAAATCCAACCTTGGCTTCGGTGGAGCAGCGCCTGCTTGCACCACGTCTGAACTCGGCCCTGTTTACAGAGCCTGCACCTGTTAGGAGGTGCTGCAAAGCGACCCCGAAGGAAAGCAGACTGGTATTTCTTTAAGCAAAGCTCAGTAGAATCTTTTGTTCCTTGCAGACCCTCTGGAGCATGAACCTGCTGTTTCTCCCTTGCTCCCGCGGAAGGAAAGAGTTGCCCTGGAGAGCAGTTTAAATGAAGATGAGCGGTTGCTTCCAAAAGACAAAAAGACCAACCTCTTCAGTGCCCTTATCAAGAAGAAGAAGAAGACTGCCCCTGCCCCTCCGAAACGCAGCAGCTCCTTCCGGGAGATGGACGGCCACTCGGACCGCAAGGGTGGGGGTGAGGAGGAAAGCAGGGATGCCAGCAATGGGGCTTTCATCATGCCCCCTGCAGATGCCATCGATGCCTCAAAGTGCCAGGGCCCGAGCAATGGGGCTGGAGTCACTAATGGAGCTGTCACTGGGAACTCGGGCTTTTTATCCCCCCACCTATGGAAAAAAACCAGCGCCATGACGAGCAGCCGGCTGACAACCGGTGAAGAAGAGTGTAGTTCTAATGCCAGCAAGCGCTTCCTGAGGTCCTGCTCAGCATCGTGCGTACCCCATGGAGCCAAGGACACGGAGTGGAGATCCGTGACGCTGCCCAGGGATTTGCAGTCCACAGGGCGGCAGTTTGATTCCTCCACCTTCGGCGGGCACAAGAGCGAAAAGCCAGCCCTGCCTCGGAAGCGGGCGAATGAGAACAAGACGGATCTTGCTGTCAGGGGGACGGTGACGCCCCCTCCCCGGCTGCTGAAGAAAAACGAAGAGACAACTGACGATGTATTCAAAGACACAGAGTCCAGCCCTGGCTCCAGCCCACCCTCTCTGACACCAAAACTTGTACGCAGGCAACCTATAATCGCTCCTTCCTCCAGCCTGTCCCACAAGGATGATGGCATCAAACCCAGTGCCTTAGGTACCATTGGGATGGCAGACCAAGGTCCTACTGTCAAACCCAACTCTGCTGGGGTTGTGGTTGCCAGCAAGGCTTCCACGGAGGAGCCAAGGATGAGGCGGCTCAAGCAGACTTCCGAGTCGTCAGGAAAGGACAAGGTGAAGTTATCAAAGCTTAAACCAGCCCCTCCGCCTCCACTCTCCTCAGCTTCCATTGGGAAGCCTGGAAAATCATCCCACAGCCCCAGCCAGGAAGCAGCAGATGCAGGGTCTGGTACTAAATCTAAACAGTTGACTCAGGTTGCAGACACTATAAGCAGTGATGCCGCCAAGCCAAACCAGTTAGGGGAGGGTGTAAAAAAGCCTGGGCTCCCCTCTGTACCAAAGCCGCAGTCCTCCACAAAGCTGCTGCTGACCACAGCGGCCCCAGCCCCCTCTTCCTCATCTGCCTCATCTGCCCCGAGCGGAGACCAACCATCGTCAACAGCCTTCATCCCTCTCATATCCACCAGAGTCTCCTTGCGCAAAACCCGCCAGCCTCCAGAGAGGATAGCCAGTGGCACCATCACCAAGGGAGTGGTATTGGAAAGCACCGAGGCCCTGCGCATTGCCATCAACAAGAACTCCGAACAAATGGCGAGCCACAGCGCCGTCCTGGAGGCCGGCAAAAACCTCTACACGTTCTGCGTGAGCTACGTGGACTCCATCCAGCAGATGAGGAACAAATTTGCCTTCCGTGAGGCCATCAACAAGCTGGAGAACAACCTTCGGGAGCTCCAGATCTGTCCAGCCACCGCCAGCAGCGGCCCTGCAGCCACGCAGGACTTTAGCAAACTTCTCAGCTCGGTGAAGGAAATCAGCGATATTGTTCAGAGGTAGCAGAAGCCAGGTAACACCCTTTTTTTTTTTTCTTTTTTTTTTTCTTTTTTTTTTAATAACGGGCCAAAGCCAACTGCAGAGAGAACTACAGCATAAGCGCCAGGGTGGACTGACAAAGGACCCCAGGGCCTTCAGTACAGGGATGTGCAAAAGGCAGAGACTGTGGAACAGCCCTACTGCCTAAAGTAGGGTGTTCATCAAGATGCACTTTCCTCCCTTTCACCGAGGTGCCCTGTCTCTCTCATACTCCAGATCCTCTGGTCTGTGGAGTTCTTGCCTTGTGGACTACAGGTCTAAATGCTGAGGTCACACCAGGCCTTTTTATAATATTTTATTTTTTTGGACAGAGCTTTAAGATGGAACCCGGACTGATGGACACGGATACTCTGCCCTCCTCCTGGAGGATTTCCTACTGCAATTTGATTCCCTCCCCCTGCCCCTGGTGTACATGAGGATGAGTGTTTGAATAGCAATATACACCCTGCTTTCCTGGGGTCTCAGTGTCCCCTCCCCCGCAGACACATACATGACATTAACACCACACATTTGGAGGTGGCGGGGGAGTTAATAATGAAACAGACCGCTACGAAATACATTTACGAAAATCCTCCCGGTGATTCTGTCGGTGACCCGTAACTGCTGGTCAAGGAATCCATGTTTCCTCATGTCCGAGAGCCCCTGACGAATGGGTTTGGAATGGCGCGGATGGTCCCTGTGAATGCAGCGGTACAGGAGTCCAGTTGTGGATCTCTTCTGGTAACGATAAAGGAGTGATGTTCTAGAGGAAGAGCACAATCGTGCTTTGTAGATACACAACACTAGCCAGGCTCAAGCTTGGGGGAGCGGCAGATCCTTTGTGAGAGCAATGAGCCGACTGCATCAGTGAATGAGGGAGAGAAGGGTGGCAACAGGGGGAGGTGGATTAGGATGAGTTTAAAGATACCACTGTGCCTCCAGTAGTGGTTTTAGTTGAGTTTGTGCATCCCAAATGTGCATCAGCAGAGCTGTTGTCTAGTTCAATTTCCAGCCACGTCAATTACATGGGAGTAATGAGCTCAGATAAGGGCTACATCAGACCTGGATGGGGCTCACTCATACAGTCTGTTGGAAGAGGAAAGCAGCTCGTGGCGAGCTCTTCCTTTCAGTGTCCGTACAAAATACCACGGACGAGTTTAAAATCTATACCTAGGGGTTTGAAGTAGTTTAATTCCAGTGGAAACATTGATCACCCTAATGATTAGGTGGTTCTGTCCAGGATTAAGCAGGGATCGGAGAAGCCAGCGGACACCTTTTGGCCTGGGTGCACCTCTCAAGGGAGCAATCTAAGGATGCCACAAACTTCTGAAACCATGACTCCTGGGCAGCCTTTCCCAGTTCACTTTGACCTTCCCAATTAATCCAATGGATTTGGGGACTAACTGTGACTCATTGTGTTATTGAAAGGACGAGACTTTAAGACAATTAACAGTGCAATTTAACTCCTTTCAACTCTAGACAAGAGAAGAAAGCGATCTCCCCACCCCATTCCCCCAGTATCTCCTGTGAAACCCCACCATGTGTATCTTAAACACTAATTGCTTTGGATATTTTATTTTTCCTCTTACGAACTGTTTGTTTTGTAGATGATTTGATTCTTTTCTGTGCTCACCCCATTCTCACGCCCACAGATCACCTTGGCTTAACTCGTGACCGTAAAATTAAGAAAAAAACAAAACACCATAGGCTGCCTTTACGAAATACAAACATGCCTGCAACAAAAAATCCACAAGCAAAAAAAAAAACCACCCCACCAAAAAACCCCACCCCTTGGACTATCTCTTTTCTGAGGTACTGTTTTAACGTTGTTGATAACATATTGTGCCACTATATTATACGTTTGTATCTCAGTATTACACACTTTTGTAGACTTATCTTTTTTACACTGTGTAAATAGCTCTGTCCTTCGTTTCTGTAATACCAAAGGGGCTGTTTCCCCTTTGTTTTGGTCCAAGACAGATTGTTTCTGTACGTGGCGCTCGCTCTGATCTTTATTTTTTTGGGTTTATTTTTTATTCTGCGCTCTCTTGCATAGTATATTTAAAAATAAATCTGTGTCAAAGAAAACCAGGAGTGCATTGGTCTACTGACAAGGCTGCTTCAGCTTAGATGACCTCTGTCTGGTGTATGGTACAAGCATTTCACAAAGGCCTTTCTGCTCACCATGCTGATCAGAACCAGAGGGCAGCGAGTTACCAAAGTCTTTAGAACTAGCTCTGAAAATCATACAGGGGGAAAAAAAGATACAGAATGAAGATCTGAATGTGGTCCCTTTTTGAAGTCAGGGTTTTGCCACTGACTTCAGTGAGAGCAGGACTTGACCCTAGACTTTTCTTCTTCTGCCGTGTGTTTTGCATTCAAGACCTAGTCTCTGTTCTCTCTTCCCCTTTGATGTGGAGTGGCCAGTGTCTCCATTCTTCTAAAACAATTTCTGGCTACTCCATAGTTGGTTCCAATGTATGTGCTCATTGTGAGGCAGGCATGGTTTGGTGGCCTGAACCCAACATTGGAAACAAGGATCTTCTGCCTCCTAATCCCAGTTTTAACACAGACTCACTGTGATACCTTGTTGTCTGTGCCAGTTTTTCTCTCTGAAACTTGGGGATGATACTGCTCCAGAGAGAGCAGCTGCCAGGATTCTCCCTCCTGGCTCTCAGATTTTTAGCACGAGATTGGCAGAAATTCCCAAGCTCCTAAAGAAGGGCATTAGTTGTGGAGTGAGGGACGAGCTAAGACCTCTGTTGACCATCGTGTGCTGCCTCCTGAGCTTAACCACTGCTGATGGAACAGTCCAGAGGATTCCTTCTTGACCAGTCAGCAAATCTCAGCTTTGTCATATCCTTATACCCATTCTACTAGGCGGCATGGAGACACAGAGATAGACCCTGCCCCAGCTACCCTGTTTCCCCGAAAATAAGACAGTGTCTTATATTAATTTTTGCTCCCAAAGATGCGCTAGGTCTTATTTTCAGGGGATGTCTTATTTTTCAGAAATGAAAAATGCCTTATTATCGGTGGATGCCTTATTATCGGGGAGGTCTTATTATCGGGGGGATGCCTTATATTACAACGAGAGGCAAAACTGTAAGTAGGCCTTATTTTCGGAGGATGTCTTATTTTCGGGGAAACAGGGTAGCTTATACTCTAGACAGACCAGATCAAGGGTGAGAAGGCAAACAAAGGCAAAGAGAGGTGAAGTGACTTGCCCAAACTCACATAACAGGTCAGTAACAGAGCTCAGTAAAGGACCAGAATCCTGACCACCAGAGAGATCTAGCTTGCATGATAAAGGGAGTGGAAACCTTTATATGGAGCATAGGGGTTCATCAGAACGTTTGGCCAGCTGCAGTCGCTGATATGCAGGTGAGATTGGACCATTACGTTCTTTAATGAGCAGAAAGTTGTTTTAAAACAAATAAAAACAGGGATGTGCAATAGGTAAGAATAAATGTTGTTAGTGAAAAAATTGGTGCCACTCTTAGCAAGTCCTGGATGAATTCTTTACTAGACTGATGTCATCCAACAAAAAATGCACACACAAGTACAGGAAGTTCACAATTACTTTATGACAATGGCTCTTGGAGAGGTCAACACGTAGAATGGTTTAGATTTACATCTCTGACCTAACACCATGGATACAGTTAATAGCAGTCCATTGTGGGTCGATGCTGCATTGGATTTGGATTGGGGTAGGAAGGGTTGTAGAGCAAGAAAGAGGTGGTGGGGCTTCATGCCAAATGAAATCATTCCTGAAACTCCTTATCTGCCCTAATGTGGACCATAATCCTTGGGAGAGGGGAGGTCAGTTGGCTGGGTGGGGAAAGCACCAGGAAATACGGGATTGGAAGAGGGAAAAGGAGGTAAAACACTCAGGCCTGGTCTGCACTAGAAAATGGGGTCAGCCTAACTATGTCACTTGGGTGTGAAAAATCCACACCCCTGAGCAGTGTCTAGGTCGATGGAAGAATCCTGTTGTCCAAGTTACTGCCTCTTGGGGAGGTGGTTTACCTGCGCTGTCGGCATAGGGACACTGAAGCGCTACAGCTGCGCCACAGTGCTGCCATAGCGTTTTAAGTGTAGACAAGCCCTACATTTAGCCAGATACAGTGGGAATTGATTTAACCAATTGATGCATTTAACAGGTTGATTGCTCCAATTTTCAAGGTTATTGAAAGTGTGAGAGTGCTCTGGGGAGAAAATACGTTTGTTTTGTTTGAAATAGTAATGCTCCCTGTCAGGTTTTCCTCAAATGCATCTTGCCATTTTAGGGGCAGCTTTGCTGAGGAAATCACTCGTCGCAAGATCCAAAACATGGTCAATGTTCATTTACAAAAAATAAATAGAAGTCCCTCTACCTGCACAAAGCCTCCTAACCTGCAGAGATGCTGCTAGACAAGCACCTCTCCCAATGGGGGAAAATGTTGCCAGCTACAGGGAAATCTTGCTGCCAATGCTTCTCTGGCAGTATCCCACGTTGTTTGGCGTGAATTCTCTGCTGATCAGAAACTCCCGAGCCTCTATTACCACCTTTCCAGCAGGGGTTCTAGCCGTGGGGAAAGCTTTTCTGAGAACGGGCTACCCCAGCTAGTGCGCCGCTTAGGACGGATTTTAATAACACAGTTCTCAGATAACAGTGCAGAGAGACAACATTTATACCTGCCGCTGTATCTTCCACTCCATGCATCGGATGAAGTGGGTTCTAGCCCACCAAAGCTTACGCCCAAATAAATGTGTTAGTCTCGAAGGTGCCACAAGGACTCCTCGTTGTTTTTGCTGATACAGACTCACACGGCTACCGCTCTGAAAGTTATAACACAGTAGCTCTGCCCTTCCCCTACAACACGACTGAAACGCTGTTGGGGCTTGCTATGCGGATGGACCCATCTGGGATCCCAAACTCTGCCACCTCCTTGGACTTTGCAGGGCTTCAGCTCTGCTCAAACATGGTTGGTTAGCTCCAGCTTACCCTGCAAGAACAAACCCAGAGCGGGGGGCTGTGACTGGGTCTCCCAGCAGTGTAAAAGGGACTTGGTGCAGGAAGTCTGTGGGTTAGCAGTGTGTGTAAACCAGCGTTGACAAGGTCTGATGTGTGGCTATTTGCAGAAGAGGCCAGGAAAGTGAATGATCAAGAAGGGGAGCAGGGTCTGAGATGAATTTGAAAGGCCCCAGGCATGGTTAGCCAGGGTGCCCCGGCTCTAACAGAAAGGCTGGGCCACACACTTCCCCTTGAAAAGTCTTCCCGCGGCGTGAGGTCAGCCAGTCCCCGTTCAGAGCAAGCTCCTGACGCTTGAAAAGGCTCTGGCAAAGCTGTAAACTAGCCTCTGCCTTGCATTGTCGATCGTTTTTATGGGTAAGGGATTTCTTTAAAGAAAAGGGCCCTTCCCTGGCACTTGGCACTGGTGCTCTTGCTGCCACCAAAGGCACGCTGGCCTTGGCCTAATGGTCAGAGGCGCTGGGTGCTTCTGAACAACACCACCAGCTGTGCCCCTGTGCTCTTGCGCCATCTGGTGGTCTCTACTTGGAGCAAAGCCCTCCGTTCCCATCAGCAGTAAGGAGCCACCATAAGGAAGTGGGGGAACTGGCGTCCCCAGAGTGAGTAGGACTGGGAAGAAAACCTGAAGTTAAGTGACCCTTTAGGATGAGGGGCAGTGGAGGTGGGCCTTTCCACTGTCCTGGGAATTGGCCGCGGGGAGAGGAATAAAATGTTCCAAGCAAATACAAAACCGTGCTTCAAGGAGTTATTTTCCATTCCACTGGCCCCCCCCCCCACCCCACACTTCCCCCCCGCTGGCCCCCCCCTCACTATGTAGTGAAAACTAGCCTGAAGCAAGAATGACCTGCCCGGAGCATCCCTTTGAACCCAAGCCAGCGAAACACTTGCCTATCACCCCTCCAAGGAAGCACTGCTTAACCAGCAGATCCTGGCCAGCATGTGGCCCATCGCAGCCATGCAGGTGTCTCTTTCCTTCCTGCTGAAGATGACAATGCAGCTGTTGCCCCCGCAGGATGAAGCTGCCTGAAACCAAGCTCGGACACACCTAGGTCTGTTCCACTCACCAGGTCAGCAAAATGAAAGTCTTTGGCTTGTCAGAAGTTGCCCTAATGGCAGGTAGTTTTGTCCCTTTATAATAATCTTGTACAAACATTTTGCATACAGTCCCCTGTTCAAGCCACTAGACCCTGCTTCCCTCCCAGAGCTGGGAAGAGAACCCCCGGAGTCCTGGCTTCCAGCCCCTGCTCTAATCACTCGACTTCACTTCCTCTCCCAGAGCGGGCAAAACGGCTCTTCCCTGCCGAGTGTCACCGCTGCAGAGTGATGGGTTTTCACTGCCAAAACGCAAGGTTCTAAGGGTGGAATATTTAATGCTACCGACTCTCGCTGTGTCGTGTGTAAAAACGCAGCTGTCCCCCGGCAGCTCTGCTTAAAATTGACAAGTGGATATTTATTGAGGATTTGAACATTCACAAAGGAAAAAGAGAGCGGGGTTGCCATAGTAACATCAATAACCGCTCCCCAGCTCTGCTGTTCAATCAGACTGGTGCATGCGTGTTCTCTGAACTCGGGGCCTGTCGTGGGATGGGATTAGAGCAGGACCAAAAGTGTGTTTCTAAATGTATCTGACGCCTTTCCCCCGGTTGAGTCCGTTTTGGCTTGGACACGCTGAATGCTGCTTGCAGTGAGAGTTCAGTTACAGCGCTGGAAGGTGAGGAAAGGAAAAACGCCCTGCCTCGTCTCGCCCCCAAATAGCAGCCGCCGTCCAAGTTAATCCTGAGGGTGACCTGGGTGTGGGTAATGTGCATATTGTACTGGGCGAGGGGGGGGTTCTGCCCTCACATCACTGCAAATCCAGTTTTACATCAGTGTAATTGAAATCGGAATCGGGTCCACTTGTCTAGCCAGAGCAACCTGCCCTGAGCCACCTCCCGTAGCCATCCCCAGGTCTCGGGTAACCCACTGGAAGTATTCTCCCACCGTTTCTCCACTAGGAGAGCAATTTGTGCTGGCCTCTGAGGGAGGCGCTGCTTTTGAGAGGGCTGCCTGCATGATGTGCGTTACAATGCCCCTTTTGGAGCCTGGCTTTTCAGCCAAGTCTCAACGTGCTCTCTGCTTTCGCGGGGGCAGCTCAGCACCTGCAAATAATTGCCGCTACTTTTTGTGTGCCTGCGGTGAAATATTAGTAGCCGTTAGCCCCTTAGCAGCTGCAAGCCAGGTAATCAGACCTCTAATTATTCATATTTGTGCCTGCCGTTGGTGGAGGACACAGAAAAGCTTGCACAGTAGGTTGCAGTTACAAAACACTGTCTGCAAAAACGAGAGGCGAGCGCTGAGAATCAGGCTCACTCTGCAGGGCCTTGCCGACACGGTATTTTTTTGCTAAGCCCTCCCAATGGTGAAGCTTCACTAGTGGTAGAGTTGGCGGCCGTGCTAGTGTGCACCAGCCACTGGCATCTCCACCACAGTGTCCCGGGGGTAGATGACGCTGTGCTTCAATGTTTAACAGCCAGTAAGCTGCACTGGGGGCTCCCCGCACTTTGCCAGCACTGGGAGCGTTTAACCACATGTAGGCAAGGCCCAAAGGGTTAAAGCGGGAACAATTCAGCAGCAAGGCAAAGATCTGGGTTTGCTCTGCAACGCGATTGTCTGTCAGCTGGTCCCACATCGGTATGCTGGTGGGTAACAAAAGCTGCCCTAGTCGGGTCTGGGAGACAGCAATGCTCTGGGATCCAGCCGCTGCAGGGCGGGAGCAGTTCTGGCCCCTATCCGATGCCTGGCCCGGCATACTCGCTCGGTGGGATTTTGAAGGCTGACCATTTATTGGGCCATTTTGCCTGGTCCTGGTTTGCACGCAGGAGCAATCCTGTTGTAAATGGCATCTTGGCACTGAACAGAATTTGCTGCCGGAGGGAGTTTGTGTTCATGAGAGGGAGAGAGAGCAGGAACTTTTAGAATTGTATCCAGTGCCCGGTGGGACCTATTCCTCATTCACAGCCATATTCCAGATGCCAGCTCCAGGCAGTCCCTATGGAGACTGTCAACACTTTGATTATCCCCCTATAATCATTCAGTCTCTCTACTTTAACTTACAAGCATGGCAGCGCCGGGTCTGCCTATTCTTATTCATAGCAATGCTCCTCTCAATGCACTGACAGTGGCGACAGCTCAGAACAATCGGGGACAGCGTGAACGCAGCTCGGCCCACGGTCGCTTTTAGTGAGCTCCAGCAAAGGCAGCACAACGTGCGGGGGTTTTAAGGCCATCTTTTATAAACACCCGCCCTCCTTTTCTCCCCCTTCCCACCCCCGAGTCCCCGATCAGGGGCCTGGCCTAGCAGGGACATGGACGGTGAGGTGGGGATGTGAAATCTGGGACAGAGTTGAAAGTGATGGAGAGTGTGTGGTACCAAAAAATAGCAACCTCCCCCAGCCCTCTTCTCCAAGGGAAACTAGCTGGCAGGGTAGAAAAGGATGGGACCTGGAGCACTTCTTTGGCTGGAGATAGCAGGAGTTGGGAAGGGCAGAGTAAAGGGTAAGATCCCCCCGGGGGTGACTCAGTCAAGTCCAGTCCTTCATCTTCTGCCAAAGCGGAAGCTGAATCCCCCTTTCTTCCTGTTGTAGCCATTGAGCTCCTCTGCCAGGTTCCCCAGGGTGCCGCTGCGCTTCTCGCCGTCCCCCCGCAGGAAACCGACCCCTTCGCCTTCCTCTTCCCGGCTCTCCTGCCTCCCGAACCTGAACCTGAAGCCTGCCCTCTCCTTGCCAAAGCCCTGGAGCTCCTTGGCCACGCTGAACAGGGAGCTGAGGTCTTCAAATCTCCGCTGCCTCAGGCCGCTCGGGGAGGTGTCGTCTGCCGTTTCCTGCCAGCTTGTCTCAAACCGGACCCCGTCCCCTGGCTCTCCCGTCTCCTTTCTGGCGTCGGGAGGGACGCAGGCTCCCAAGCTGAAGAGGAGGAGGCAGGACAAGGAGTAAGGAGTCTTCATCTGGGTGGTGGGAATGGAAAAGAACAGCTGAGGCATGTGCCGGTAAGTGAACCTCTCCCCAGATATCAGCACCTCCTCTGAAAGCAGCCACAGCTTAATGAGGCCCCCAGTGCAGAAGAACTCCCCAGCCCCAGCCAACCACTCCCTGCGCAGGGTGGGAGAGAAGCAGCACCCAAGAGTCCAGCAGGGGACTGGTCTGTCTGAGCCAAGACGCCTTCCTGTCTAATGTGGCACCTGGCAGAGCAGAATCTGGCACAACGGTCCCTAGGGGCCTATTTGAAATCTTCCCCAGCATCCAATGGCTCGTGCTGGAAGTTCCTCGCCGAGCCCCGCTTCCAAGAGCCACTCAATGGGTCTGGGGTCGGATGTGTGAGGGGCGTCTCTTTAACGAGCTGACTGGCCTGGTGCCCTTCTCTGCTACACTCGCATTCTCTCTAGGGGCTTTGGCCTCTCTGGGTATTGACTACGCGGCAGCCGAGAGCGAGGGAGATAGAGCACAGCCCGAGCTGCCGTGTCCTCGCTCAAGCCCTGCTAGGGCGGGTCTGTGTTCCGAGGAGACTCTCACCCAGCTGCAGTGTAGCCGTCCCCTGGGTACTATGAATTCAAATCCTGCTGCACTCGCCTGGTGGGAAGAGCACAGCTCGGCCTGGGCGAGGGTTGACTGAACGAAGGCCATTACCCTTTCACTGGAATGATGGGATTGCAAGCTGTATGCTCCTCCCAGGGGCACTGCAAGGAAAGCTGAAGTGCACTCACCTGAGCAAGCCTCCGCTTTCTACTAGCACCTGCTAATGGCATTCAGTAAAGATGCTCGATGTCTCTTTTGATGAGGCTCCGAAGCCCCCTGCTGACATGGAGGCAGCATGTTCTAGTGATCAAAGCAGGGAACTGTGCCGTACGTACTGGAGAGAGCAGGGGACTGAGGTGGCATTCTTACATCTACCACTGTGTGACTTTGGGCAAGTCACATGATCGCCCTGTGCCTCAGTTTCCCTCTCTGTAAAGGGGAGGGTTGGTCTAAGGGGGAAGATGTCTTCCCAGGAAAGCCTTTCAATTAAAGTCGCTGCACCCGGAGCCAGGTGGGGAAGCTGCGGCTGTCTAGGGCTCTGTCGCATGGGCGGGTGGCGCATCTCCTTTACAGGTGAGCATCCGTGCCACAGAACCCAGGCTCTGCTGGGCCGTGAAGGCTGAACCCCCATGTCTGCCTCTGTGCTGCTTCCCCCAGGATTGTCAGGCGGCAGGGGCAGGGGGGTGAGGAACAGCCGTGGCTGTACAAGCCGCACCGGGGCTGTGGCAAACCCAGCCGGCAGCAAGAGGCCACACCCACTCCTTGCTGGCTGTTGCAACTTCAGAACGCTTAAAATCAAACCACGAGGACCTGGAATTAACTGCCCAGGAGCTGCTGGGGGGGAGACAGGCGGAGGAGAGCTCCGGGGGCACAATGCTTTCCCGGCTCCTCATTCGCGCCCTGGGCTCTGGCCCTCTGGTACCGTCAGCCACTTGCAAAGGAGCTCACCAGGCTGCCAGGTGTTGATGTAAAGGCTGGACTGGCTTGGAAACCTCCCCCCTCCTCCTTAGAGACTCTACAGCCGGCCTAATAGCACCTCGGCCGAGGGCCATGGGGGTACGTGGAGCTCTCTGCTCCTTACCCAGCCCAGTGCCACGGACGAGGGCCCGTCTGGCCTGGTCCTGGGAGCTTGCGGCTCCCTCACTGACTCCAGCGAGAGTGGAGGCTGCTCAGAGCCTACGAGGGGAAGAGCATCTCCTGGAGCAAGTCCTTTGTCCCGGGGCGGATCCCTGCTTACCTTGCTCTTGCTGCTTGGGCGGCCAGTCTATGCGGAGCTGCACTGGAGACCAGGATGAGCCAGGCTGCGCCTCCTTTAAATAAGCTGCACCGTTAATGACCAAGTCCCCCCCCCAGCCACGCCGGCTCAGCGGGTTTATTGCTGCACATTCCAGAGGCTGGGATCCCATTGGGAAGCCGGGTGGAGATGGAGCGCGGGACCGCTGACTGATTGGGCCTGTCTGGGCAGCCACAATGGGAGCAGTGAGCTGGCTCTGATTAGGGTCCTTAACGCACTCTCTTGATTTGCCACCTCATTTGGAGAAAGCAGCGTTAACTAGCTCTGAGTCACCCTCCCTGACACCAAAGGCAACGGGCAGCCCTGGCCAGTGGAGTTCCTGCCCTGTGCTCGGGGATCCGAGAGTTACTCCCGGATTGTACCTGCCTGCTTGACGGGTTCTTGTTGCCATCTCTCCGAAGGGGTAAGCAGGCTCCAGGTGTTCGTGAACCGTGCGACGCACCCCTGGGACCTGAAACTGCAGCAACGAATGGCAAGAGAGATCCCTTCAACTGCTGTCTGGCTGGGACACCCACTGGCCACCCATCTGGAAAAGCCCCTGTGGCTAATCAGCCCTCGTGTGCCCAGATGGCAAACCAACTCTGCTGGGCCAAGGAAGAGAGGCTTCCAGATCAAGGGACGGTCCATTCCTACGTCATGGCTGGGCTAGAGCATGAGGAGTGAAGCATCTCTCCAAAGCACGCAGCACCCACTCCCTGAAGGGATTCGTGGTTTCAGATCGCTATAAGGTATTGCACCTGGAGAGCCGTCTGCAGCACAGGGTGATGTGTGTCCAGCCACGAGCCGCTGCGAGGCGAGCAAGCCAGCTGTGTTCTGCACCAGTTGACGTTTCCAAGTGTCTGGGCCCGGCTGTGGGCACAGCGGGAGGAGTGGCCTTGCTAAGTGGAGATGGACAAAAGGGCTCACGGTCACTGCTGGTCTCTTACACCCCCTGCTGCTTCGGGGTGTCCAGAAGGCCCCCCTGGATTGCACACTCCTGCAGTGCTGGGACTGAAGGTGCTGGGTGGCATCGGTTGTTGAGACCCTCTGCCTGGCCCCCCAGTCCACCCCTGCTCCACGACCACAAACTTTTCTCATTGACGTTCCTCCCTGGCCAACTTTTCTGGGAATCGTCCCTCGTCCAAGACTTGTCCGAGTCCCTCCCTCCCTTCCCCCATCTCCCATCCCCCCCCTCTAGCCAGTGTCAGATGCAGGAGGCTCAGCTGTAGCACCCACCCCAGCAGGGAAGGGCTGCAGGGGAAGATGCTATTCTGCACTGGCTCCAAAGCTGCGCTGCAGGGGAAGGCCTGGCCCATGGCTGGTGGGCATGATGTGTGCCCAGCCTCTCTGCTAGCCTGGCAAGGCTGCTGTTGAATGGGCATTGCCCCTCAGTGTGCGACGTCCCCCCCCAACCTTGTGCCCTTGGCCCACAGCTCGAGGGGGGGTTAGCAGGAGCAGGGAGGTGGCTGCGCTCTTTGGCAGCATGGGGTGTTTCCTGCGTGTGTCACCTGCCTCAGCCAAGAAAGCCTGGTCTGGGTTCGTATTTCTGGCATTGATGTTTCCTTCCCCCAAGCCCACGGTGCAGGTTGGGGTTTACCAACCACTACTCGGGCTCCTTGTCTTCTGGCAGCATGGCCTAGTGGAACAAATGTGGGCCTGGGAGCCAGGAACCCCTGAGCTTTGTTCCTACTTCTGCCACCGACTCTCTGAACAGCCTTGGCAGGTCACTTACTCTCTGTGCCTTGGTTTCCCCAGCTGTAGAACGGGGATGTTAACACTGACCTGTGTCACGGAGGGGCTGAGAGACCCAGCTCGTTCTTGTGAAGGGCTTGGAAATCCACCCGAATGAGGGTTAAGCATATGAGCCATCTCAAATTTGGAGCCAGACCCTCAGCTACAGTAAATCAGCAAAGCTCCATTGACGTCTTCAGCGCGATGCTGCTGTACACTGGGCGAGGAGCTGTCCCTTTAAGACCCTACATGTAGAAATGATCTGGGCTTTTATATTTAGAAAAGCAAATATGCTCGTTTAACCTCTGAGGTGAAGCTGCTCCTCTCTCAGAGCGGCTGCCAAGGTGCAGCAGATGGGTTCCCAGCAAGTTCAATGGCGGGAAAGGCTGCCAGGCCGGCAGTAATTAGTCCTCGTTTTCTTAAAGTGAAGCCACTTCCTCCTGCCAGTGTGGTAAATGCCGACGGAGGCTGGCGCCGGTGCGGAAACCCGGGTGGCGAGAGCCGGCATACAGGAAAGGAGCACGCAAGGGCCGTGTGGGGCGTTAGCTGGGAGTGTGGCCCTGGGGTAATTCTAAGTTGTTGGCAGCAGAAAGATACCTGGGCCCGGCCCTCTCTGGGGTTGGCATGAAAGGGAGACAGGCAGCAGCAGCTCCGCAGAACCATTTCTCTTTAAAGCCAGCAGCGCTCGCTGCCAGGAGCTGCTCCCAGCGCTGATAGCCCCCTGGAAATAACCTAGGCCGGGCAGGGGGGCGCGATTGGAGGTGGATGGAGACCCAGACGCAGGGCATACAGAGTGATGAGTTCCTTTTATTAAGGAGTTTTAGAAAGTCCACATGTACAGCGTTTGACACCAATCACACACGAGCTAGACTTCATTGTACTGCTAAACAACACGACCTGTCCACTAGCTCAGACCTGAACAGACATCGGTGTGGCCCCAGCTCCTCCACGGGTACACGGGCTGGCCGTGTGAAGGGCAGGCACGGGTGCGGCACCTGCCTAGAAACATGTCCGTGTCCTCTGGCTGGTGAAGTTAGGACAGCCCCTACAGTGTGGAAAACCCGTCCAAAGGCCGTGGGCTGGAGAAAGGGGCTGTCAGCTGAACCAGCCCTGCATGACTCTCTACGGGGCAGGAGCCAAAGGCAGCAATCCAACAAGCATCGGTTAAAGGGGCTCCCATCTAACCTGAGCCCCTGTTACCGGCCCCTTGGTCAGCGTGCCATGCACTGCTCCAGACCAGCTGGAGGCCTGAGCCTCCCTACGCTGCAGGGCTGGAGGCTGCACAGACCCTTAGGAAGCTCTTGGAGGGGCATTGTATGCACGGCAGTGCCCACCATCTGCCTCCTTCGCCCAGCACCTGGTGTCTGGCTGCAATTGTCCTGCCCTTCCCGGACCCCACCCGCTTCCTGCTTCTCTCCAGGGGAGGTGTCATCGTAGACAGGGTTTAGTCTAATGCCAGGCTGCAGCTTGATCCGTGCACTCTTAGAGCTAATCCCTGGGCATCCTGGGGCCACTGATTGTATTAAATACCTCTCATGCAATTCAAAACAAACTTATTAAGGAGTCCTGGGTGATACAGGGCCAGTTACCCAAAGTGCCCAGTGCCGGACAGCACACAACTTT
This sequence comes from Trachemys scripta elegans, assembly GCF_013100865.1. NCBI lineage: Eukaryota > Metazoa > Chordata > Testudines > Emydidae > Trachemys > Trachemys scripta. The sequence goes on from NC_048314.1 coordinate 15,501,790, forward strand.
CACCCTCCCCGACCCCCAGGAAGAATGGCCCCGGGAGGAAACACGGGAAGCCAACACACCTCTTTCCCCCACTGAGCAAAGTTCCTTGAGTGCTACCATGTTCCCAGGCTGGCTGGACAGTCTGGGTCTGTAGCCAGGAGTTCCCATCTGTCCTGAAGGCAAATGCTATAAAAACTATTTACAGTTTGTTCTAGTGAAATAAAAAACCAACCAACTGAGAAACGTTCACAGTATTCCCCTCCACCAGGACAGCCCCTTCTCTAGCTCTGCTCCCTAGCAATGCTTGGCCTCCCCTCTCCAGCAGACAGTTTAGGTCAAGGTGGAAGCGTACATAACCTTTAGGTAGGTAGCTTAGGTCTTTCCTTGTGCAATAAAAGTCAACATCGGATCTGAACTGATGTCCTGTTGCTTAATGAAGCTAACCCAGCCAGTGTGCAGCTCTGTACAGCAAATGTATAGCTAGGCTGGGAAGCATTAGCTTGTGTATCTGTAACTGTTGCAGTAAATGTCAATTTCACTGTACCCACACAAACTGAGGAGAAACTGTTTCCAGTGGTGATCATTGAAATTTACAGATACACAAAGTAGAACTCCTTAGAGTTGAAGGATCTTTGTGTATTTTGATGTGTGATGTTGACAGCTTGTGTTTTAATGGCGGTGAAGTTTTAACTTTTTGAATTTCAACATCTGTCATTCAATAATTGTCTAATCCTCCCCTCCAGATAATTTCCCATAACTGTGGACGTTTAAATTGATCATCTAAAATAGATCTTAAAAATAACCCTTGATCTTAGCCGTCACCGTTCTAAAGTAATGAAAATCGAATTCTGCCAAGCCTCTGACCAGTGCCGTCTGGGTGGAAGGAAAAGATGTATTTTAAAGCTGGTGGGTTTGACAGCAACAGAGGTGCTACTGAACTGAGGCAGCCAGACCCAGACAGGCCTCAGATGTTCAGTATGGAAACTTGGACTCCACCAGAGGGAAAACCACAATAATCCCAAACATATAATGCACCCTGCCCTGCCAACACACACCACCCAAGAAAATCACCTCACTGTGAAAAAACTTTCCCCAAAGGCTCCCTGTTAGTTCACCTACAGATTTACAGAGAATTTTTTTTTTTATGTGGAGAGAAGCATAAATCTCTAATCCACCACTGCTTGCTTGTATGGCTGCAGGATCCTACAGCCCGAAACACACGTAATCACTCTGCCTCAGCTCCTCATCTGTACAGTGGGCATAGCTCGAGCTTTCCTTCCACCCACCCGCTGTCTGTCTGGTCTAGACTGTGAGCTCGTCAGGACAGAGACAGTTACTATGTGTCAGCGCAGCACCTGGTGCACTGCGGCCTCCATCCACTGCAGTAGACACAGTGAATAACTTAGTGAATTTCATTATCCTTCCAATTATGTTCCTTTCCTCCCGCTCCCCCCAAGCCCAGCACAAAGTGCTCTGACCCTGGGCTGTGTAGCCTTTGAATCCTTTTGTCCAGCAACCAACCAGAGTAATTTGCAGAGGGGTTGGGTGAGGAGGGTCTATGGGCATTTTCTCTCAAGGACTATTTAAAAAAAAAAAACACCTCCCCTGGGCCGGGCACCTGGTGTCTTTCAAAGGCCAAAAGCAACCCTCTGCCCTTCGGAAATCTCGCTCTGCCCCAAGGATGGGGGAGAAGGCAGCCCCAGCAGAGGTAACGAAATGCCCCATGCTTTAGTAAGCTTAAGAACTCTGATTTGGATGCCTGCTTTACAGCCCTAATCCCCCTTTAAATCAAGCTGTTTTCTTGTCTACCGGAGTGTGCTACAACGAAGAGTCAGCTGTCCTTGGGCTATTCTTAGACGCCTCAAAGCCCACACCTGGTTCTCTTGAAATCCGTCAGATCGCTGCTCAGGTAACTACTGGCCAGTGGCGGAAGAGGAGTAAAAAGAACACAGCCATGAAATGTTAATGCCAGAGAATCAGCCTGGCCCATAAAGTGGTGGGAGGGAAACACAAAGGCGTGTGGAGTCGGAACAAGCAAAGCACAAAACTTCTTCGCGCTGCTCTTGTAAGTGATGCTGCCAAGTGCCAGCAGCAGGGGGCGTTGGCACCACTGCGTTGCAGGGATGGTGTCTCCAGATAGTGATGCCACACAAACTGGAAGGCTTTGAGCATTTTTGTGTGGTTTGGCATTAAACAAAATCCAAATGAGTTCCTGATTGAGACACCTGTCTCTAGCGTGCTCGGGTCTGGCACTAAGGGGGTTGGAGGGAGGGGAGACTTCCTTCTCACGCACCATTTAACCCTTTTACACTACAGCGTTCAGCGGCACGCCCTACCATTAGAGAGTCCAGCACAGACAGAATAGAGCCCGATTGTCTCTCGTTTCCTGCACAGCAGATCGGGATGGAGTGCGCCTGTGCTGGCAGGGCTCTGCTCCATCCTCAGCATCTCAGTCAGGAGCAGGCGCGTTCCCATTGGCCTAGGGTGACCAGATGTCCCGATTTTATAGGGACTGTCCCGATTTTTGGGTCTTTTTCTTATATAGGCTCCTATTGCCCCCCCACCCTCTGTCCTGATTTTTCACATTTGCTGTCTGGTCACCCTACATTTGCCCCTCCCCTCTCTTTCGTTGTAAGCAGCTGGATGTCTACCTGCACCATGGCTTCTGCAAAGTGCTACCAACAAAGCAAAGGCCTGAATGCTGGGGGATTGGGCCCGGAGAAACCTGGGCAAGGATTCCGCTGCTGACCATCTGGCTTGACGCTGAACAGCTTGGGCTGTGAAGTGCCTCCTTGACAAGGGAGCGGGAGAATTGGCTGTGACTTGTGTGCTCCACACAATGCCTCCTCTCAATCCTCTTTGCTCTTCCCTGTTTTCCGTGACGTCCCAGAGGATGAGGATTCTTGAAGTCCCTCTGTCACACGGCACGCCGCCTGGGCTGGTCAGCCGCTGGGATGGGGCCACGACACGGTTAGCCACACCTCACAGATATGATGCCTGACTCAGGGGTTTTGGGGGTGGGTGGGTGGGGGGTTGCAAAACCTTCATGGGATTTGAAGAAACAAGAGGCTTGAATATCGGCAGGTGCATAAGCCAGAGCAAGGTTCGTGTGGGCTGGCAGTGAAGGGCAGCTCCCCATCACCTGCACCTACAGGTCAGGGGCAGGAATTCCCCTGTGGAGAACCAGCTGTTCTTTCCTGCAGCCAGTCTCCGAAGGAGCTGGGGGAAGGGCACAGCTACCGTAGAGCTAAGGTCACGTTTCCACAAAGGGGGGCTGGGTTTGCCCCCTTCTGAGTGGGTTTGGTTGGCAAAAAGACTCCATGAAACGTATCCCCTAAGCGTCGCCTGGGAGCTTCAGCTGGCTACCCGCTTGGAGCCCTCCCACCTCCAAAGCTGCAGTCGTGAGCTTTGCCCCGTCACCTTGGCCAACACAGCTGATATGGGGCAGTGCCAATCATCCCTTCTGAGGGGTCCAGCCAATACTCTCCGGGTGTCTAAGCCCCAGGGCTGCGTGGTGCGCAGTGCCACGCGCACCCACGTGGCGTGTAGTGATCCAGCGAGCCCGATAGGGCAGCAATGGGGCTGGGAGAGCTGGTGGACTGTTTGGGGTCACCTCCATCTCAGTTCCAAGGTTGAATTACTGTGTTCCCCCTTCCCCCCCCCCGCGCCTGGATGGCAGACTGTGGGAGAGTGTTAGTCGTTGCTGGGCGTGGGAATGTCACAGGGTGAGAGACTGAAGCTGGCGAGCAGCAGCAGAAACTGGCTTTGGGATGCGGGGCTGTTTTGAATGGGAGGGGGAATTGCTCATAAATCCAGAGGCACACCTGGGCTAAACCCCAGCAGAAAGGTGTCATATCATCCCCTGCCCCGGACAGATACAACCCTCCTCCCTGCTGGAGACCTGATGCCCCATCACCAGTGGAGCCTTGGAGCCAGAGAGCGAGTGGCTGGTGGGGAAGAGGCAGCTTCAGTGATCCCAGGGTAGGTACGAAGAACTGTTCAGGATCTGCACTGTCCCCTTTCTGCGGCCTTCATGTACCATCTGCTGAGCCCCCTGGGGCTGCATTTTGTACATGCCACCTTTCCGGCGTCAGCCGGGGCACCTGCCAGCTCAGCCCTCTGGATGTGCTCGGAGCCCAGCTCAGTCCAGGGAATCAACATGGGGTGGTGTTTTCTATGGGGCCAGCTGATATTTCGTGCAGGGGCTGGGAGTCGGGCCTCCTGGGTTCTGCCTTCACCATGGCTTCCCCTTCTCGGTCCTGCTGTACCCCCTTGGCAAAGCCCATCAAGAACTACAGGCCAGACGCTGTCTCCTGGGACTGTCGGGCGGGTTGATTCCCGGCTTTACCAAGGGATTTTCACCTGCCGCCTCGCTGGAGCTGCCCTGTAATGACAAGCCAAAGCCCAGCAGGTCCGTGCCGTTCCCCACCCCTACGCACACCTGAGCCCAGGGTGCCGCTGGCTTGCTGGAGGGGGGGAGGCCAAACGCAGGAGGGCCGACTCCATCGCCGGGGGCGCGTGTCCTTGGAAGCGCTCGGAGCAAGGAGGTGGCAGCGACCGCCTCTCCCCTGAGACGCATCCTCGGGGGAAGAGCCGCCCCTCCCCTGGCAGGGGGCTCTGGCTGGGCCCCCTGTCCTGGTGCTGAGCGGGGCATTATCAGAGGGGCTTTTCACCCTGGCTGCCCCCTGACTCACGGACAAGACAACACTGAGCTGAGGGGGAGGGGGAGAAAGAGGGAGTCGGGGAGGGGTCGCGCCGTTAGGCTAATTCTCCTCTCTGACAGGCCGGGTCTTCATCTCGGTGAATTTGAGGGAGTACTGCCAGCCCGTCCAGGAGGACCACTCGACGCCGTCGGCGTAGGAGCTGTGGTGGCCCTTGAGGTACTGCCCGTTGAGGTTGGAGGTGTGGCAGTTGCGGTACCACCAGGCCCCGTGGTAGAAGGCGGCGCAGTTGTTCTCCGAATGGTCGTTGTCCAGGTCTTTGGTGGTGAACTTCATGCCGTTGTGCTTCAGGAAGGAGTCTCCTGCCGGGGGAGGGGAGAGCGCCCTCAGCAAAGCGCCTGCCAGTCCCTGCTGGGCCCCGCTCGCCCCCCTGACCCTGCTTTTCAGCCTCCTGCATCCCCTAGATTCAGCCTCAAGCCAGCTTCCCTTGTTTAATGGCTACGTAGGTGAGCAGGCGCGGGTCAGGCCTCAGCTTTGCTTTGAGCTGTTTGTCTACAGGCCCCAGGCAAAGCCGTAGTTTGCACCAGCACAGTGAGCGGCTCTGGTGCAAACAGCGGCTTGGAGCGGCTTTGCCTCTCTGCCCTCTGGGTCTGCCCTGGCGACAGGGACCTTGGAGGTCAGGGACGCGAGAGAGACGGGCTGAGCAGACCCAGGAGACCCACATCCAACAAACTGTGCAAACTCCCCTTATTGCTACAGTCCTGCAAATGCACCTCAGGTCTGACCAGTTGCTCCCCCTGCTAGTCCACTTTTAGGCTCCCAAATGCTTTGCTGCTGTACCTCACTCCTGACCCACAGCTTCCCTCCACCCCCACCCCACGCGCTATCCCAGGTCTCCCTATGGCTGGTATGAGCTTGGTTTCCTCCCTGTAGCAATATGGAATGAATGGCAAAGGTCAGAGCTCATCAAAGGCATGAGGCTGTGGGACTCAAGGCAGCGACAGCGGGGAGAAATCTGGCTGCAGCCGGCTCTGACACAGCCCCTCAGAAACAAGGCCTCATCTCCCTTTCCCACCCCGTTCTTCCTGGGAGATCTCCTCTGGGCGGCGTGGGGACCGGGGAGCGACCCCTGAGCAGCGCAGACCGACCTGCTGTTCCGGAGTAGTCTGCGATGGTGACTGGGTAGCCGTCCTCCTCCGGGTCCACGGAGAACAGGCCCACGCCGAAGGTGCCGTACTGGGCGAAGGCCGTGCCGTTGTCGAAGTCCTCCAGGTCGATGCGCAGCTCGTAGCTGGCCTGCGTGGTCAGGGCGTGGACCCGCGCCAGCCCTGTGGCGGCAAAGCGGGAGAGTCAGTCATGGGCACAGGCACCTGGCTCACCACGGAGCTGAGGTGAGTAATGAATGCTGGGCAGACAGCAGAACGCTTCAGCCATCGCCCCGCCCGGGGGGACCCTCCAGAAAAGGGAGCTGGGGAGGAGGACTGGGGGGCAGAGGGAGCAAACGGGGCTCCCCCAAACAGGCTGCTCCTCATCTCCAGAGACGAGGGGTCCTTCATCCAGCTGAGTTCAACCTGTCAGGTTAAGGATCCACCACAGCTAACAGTCCCTACAGGGGTGGTGAAGGACGGGGCTTTTGCTGCACGTCAGTCCTGGCTTGGGGAGCAGATCCTCTCTCCCGGACACGCAGGTACATGCGGGGAGCTCTGCAGCCCATTGGCTCACCGACTAACGAAGAGGGTATTTAATTAAATGTCTCAGGAGCGGTCAGTGGCAATAAGTGACACTTCCCAAGGTGAGTCTTGGGTCTCTTTCAATTCTCTCCCTTCCCCTCCTTGGTCTGTTTCCCTGTGGAGCAGAGTGCACGCTGCGGAGGGTCTAGTAGCACCTGGTGAGTTCCACCACCCACGCCCTGGGGTGGGGAGAGGGGCCCCCACACTGCACCTCCTGGCTTCAGCCGCTGAGCTCGGGCCTGTCCCGGAGGGAGCGCTGGGCATGGATTGTAGCAGGGGGCTGTGCCCGCAGGAGCTGGGGGAGGCAGGCACTCCTCAGGGGTTGCCCTGACATCTCACTGAGCAATGAGTGGGGGGAGGAGGGGAAGGATCTTTAAAGACAACACGGAGCTGCGTTAGCAGGAGCTGGGTTTAAAAGATCAAACAATTGCAATTGTATTGGGAGACTTAACATCTTCCTGTCAGCCAATGGCGACTCTGCCTCCTCACCTTCGCCCCAGCCCCAGCCTCGCTCTGCTGTTCAGAAAAGGAGGCCAAGCGCCTGCTTTCCACAGCTCAAGTGTGGCCCTTGGCTTGTTTGCTACTGATTCCCTCCCGCCTGAACCTCCTCTGCCTGCCCCTTCTCTCCTGAACCAGCAGCCCCGCCCCAGCCCTTCATTGATCAGCTGCTATTACCCCCCCAGACAGCCAGACACACACAGAGCAAGCCCCTTTAACACTCTAATTAGCAGCTCCTCCTCAGATTAGCACCCCTGGCCCTAACCAGATTCAGAAGCGCTTGCACACACACACACCCCGTGGAGGTGGAGCGCCCTGGGCCCCACTGCACAGCAGCCACCCTGTTCTGCATTGGCATCAGGATGCCAACCGTGCCTGGGTGCCCGTGCGGCAGGGATGGCTAGTGAGGGGCTGGGCTGAGCGTGCTGGTTGCTGAGCAGCTCGCCTCGCTCTTTGTGAGGCTTCTGGTGTCCGTTTCCTCAGCCTCAGGGAGAGCCAAAGAACCCCAGAGGCCTCTGCTGGGCTCGTCTCCTTCCTCCTGCGCCCTGGCAGTGAGATCCCTGCAATGCCACCTTACCTCCGGGCCCCCTGCCTGCCGGCCGCGAGCTCCCTGGGCAATACCAGCGCCTCGGCACAGAGCACAGGGCCAGTCCCTTTGACGGGCTCTTGTAGGATGTAGGGGGGGTACTGCCTGCAGGGGTCGGCTTTTCTTGTCTCCGCTGGGCCAGAACCTAGAGTCTCTGGGCAATGACCTCAGGGAGCCAAACGCTGCCCCACCCCGAGGTGATGCTGTGACTTTGATAGTTACCTCGGGGATGGATTTAGCCCTGAGTTTTTTAGGCCGGCTTTCTGTGTTGGAGTTGGACTTGCTTGACTGTGTCCTAGGCCCTGTACTGCTAATGGGGATTCTCCTATAGCTCAAGAGGCTTCAGGAGTAAGAGGCTCTGCTGAGCGGATTAGTGACAGCCACACGGCGCTGGGCACAAGGTATCTAGCCACCTCACACAGCGTCCTATTGTCTCCAGCTCCCCACTCCCCTCCCCGCCCCACCTTCATATCTGCAGAAAGGGGAGTGGGCTGCTATTAGCCACAATACACCCACTCCTGCTGTCTCCAGATTGGGCCCCAGCCCTGCCCCAGCTCCCCGCCATTGCCAGGAGGAACCGTGTGTTTTCCCCTTCCCCCAGCGCTCTCTAGCACAGTGGATCTCAGTGGGTCCAGCCCACATGTGCAACCCCCATTCCTCTCCCCAGCTGCTGGTTTGATTCATCGAAGGACTTTTCTGTTCTTCTCCCAAGATAAAACATCATGGACGAGAAAAGCAACCCCTGCCCCTCTCCCCCCAACATGCCAAGGAGAATTTAAAAGGACCCTAGGCCGATGGTTTTGCTAGCCCCTATGCAGTGGGCTGGAGCGGCATACCTAGCCAGTGCTCTCCCGTCAGCTTCCCGAATCCATCCCGGTATGCTTCCCATCCGCGGAAAAAATTCACCGAGCCATCCTCCCGCCGCTGGAAAACCTGGGGAAACAAAAGGCACAGATGGGGCTGGATTTAGGGGCCGGGGACAGCCTGGGGTGCTGGGCTTGGGGGGCGCCAAAGTGGAACAAATGGAAGGGAGGGTGCCAAAGACGCTCTTCGCTTGGGGCGCCATATGGACTAGGGCCCTGAGCGCAGCAGCTGGGATGTGAGAGTTCTGAGCCCGTTCCTACTGCCAGCAATTCCCGTGAGGAGCCCGGTGTCCCGCTGCCTTTTCCACGGCGTGGCGCTCTGCAGAACCGTCTCGCTCCAGGAGTGCTTTATGAGACCTGGGCGCAAATCAAACCCTGTACACTCGCTAATTACGTTGGAACTATGGGGTGTAGGGGGACATGCCATGTCATTGTCGCCCGTCTCCTAGGGATGGGAATCAGCTCAGAGCAAAGAACTCACTTGCTCTCTTGCCCAGAACGCCAACTTTTATTGGTGTCTGAAACCCCCTGGGTTAACGTCAATAAAAAACTGAGGCACAAAGCAACTATTAGTAGGAAGTCTGTGGCAGAGCCGGGAAGGGAACTTGGGTCTCCCAAGGGCCAGGCTAAAGCCCTAACCACTGATCCATCCTTCCTCTCTTGCCAAATGAGCTGCAGCCATGCAGTGACTCCCCTTCTTTGCATGTGAATGTGGGGTTCTGGCTGAGGAGCAGCCGTTCCCCCAGCCTCCCGGCAGGCAAAGGCCTGTCTGCAGGAACGTTCGTCAGTGAGAAGGGGCACACTGACCATGGTCTGGCCAAAGAGCCATACTTGGCTCCAGGGCCGTCTCTGGCTTTTTTGCCGCCCCAGGCAAAAAAGCCACCTGCCGCCCTCCGCGGCAGGGGAGGGCGCCGAGCCCGGCCGTGGGCCCGCAATCCCTGACCGGCCAGAGCGCCGGAGGGAGGGCGGAGAGCCCGTCTGGGGCCCCCACTCCAGGCGCCGCCCTAAGCACATGCTTGGTGGGCTGGTGCCTGGAGCCGGCCCTGCTTGGCTCAAAGCGACGCTCCCCAGCAACGCTTTGGTGCTGAGAATTAGCAACAGAAGCAACCCAAGCCAGCAGCCACTCCCCCTCCAGTCACCCTCTCAGAGCCGGGACTGTGAGCTGGGGTGGACTCTCCTGATATGGCCCCCTCAGAACTGGGGTCAGATGGAGCTAAGATGCCCTTATATAAAAGCTGCTTCCCCCAGCGGCTGGCTTGGGTGCCCGTGATCTATGGCTGATGAACCTTTGGTCTCTCAAGTGCTAATCAATGTATTGTCCCCTTGGATTATTTTCCCCCTTTTGTTGTATCATTGGACTAAAGTTTGGCATTAAAAAAAATCCCAATGAGTTCCTGACTGAGACACCTGGCTCTAGCGTGCTCGGGTCTGGCACTAAGAGGATTCAGGGGGGCTTCCTTCCCACACACCATTTAACCCTATTACACCACAGTGTCCCAGTTCTCTATTGGTGTGTCAAGGAGTGGAGTGTGGGAATGGAGCAGGGAGAGACAAAGGGGGTTTCAAATCACCTATTCACTCTCACAGCCTGGGCATGGCATGGGCCCATTATATCAGTTAGAGCAGCCCCGGGGTTGCTCTAACTTCGGCTTTGCTTCATGTGACGCCCTGTAGCAGTGCGCTCTGGCAGTGCCTCCCACTCCCTCCCCAAGGCCTGTGCTGTCCCGGATGCTGGGAGCAGGGCTAGGACAGAGTTTGCTCCAGTAGTCAGACACCAGTGAGCCAAACCCCTTTATGCGGGGGGGGGGGGGGGGGAGGGGTGTTCCCATCAAAGTGGCATAAAGGGGCCTTGGCACAATGGTGAGCTGGGCCCTACTCTCTAAATACATCACAAGGATAATGTCAGGGCGGGGAGGAGTTATTTAAGTTAAGTGTCAATGTGAACACGAACAAATGGATATAAGCTGTCTATCAACAAGTTTAGGCTTGAAATTAGGCAAAGGTTTCTAACCATCAGGAGTGAAGTTCTGGAACAGCCTCCCGCGGGGAGCAGTGGGGGCAAAAAACCTAACTGGCTTCAAGACTGAGCTTGATAAGTTTATGGAAGGGGTGGTCTAATTAGACGGCTTGCAATGGCATGTAGCAGATCTGTGACTGCTAGCAGCAAATATCTCCAACGGCCGGTGATAGGACACTAGCTGGGGAGGGCTCTGAGTTACTACAGAGAATTATTTCCTGGTGTCTGGCTGGTGAGTCTTGCCCACATGCTCAGGGTCTGACTGATGACTATATCTGGGGTCAGGAAGGAATTTTCCCCTGGGTCAGATTGGCAGAGACGCTGGGGTTTTTTCACGGGTCACCTGTAGGTTTAAACTAGTGTAAATGATGGATTCTCTGTAACTTGAACTTTAAACCATGATTTGAGGACTTCAGTAACTCAGCCAGAGGTTAGGGGTCTGTTACAGGAGTGGGTGAAGTTCTGTGGCCTGCGATATGCAGGGGGTCAGACTAGCTGATCACAATGGTCCCTTCTGGCCCTAAAGTCTGTGAGTTTAGAGCTTCCACATCTGTTGAATGGGGATGTAGCTGCCCTTTTTTATGGGGTGGGTTGAGCTGCGAGGTCAGATTGTACCCTTGCATGCCCTGGTGTAAATCCGGAGTCACTCCGGATGGCCATTGGGGTTGCTTGGTAGGGAGTCTGGTCCTCGGACGAAAGGTGCCCCAGCAGTGCTGATTGGGTTAATGCTGGGCATTGCTGTCATTAGCTACACACCCAGCTCCTGTGCACTCCCTGCAGGGCTCACCCTGAGCAGATGGGTAACTTCATGCCAGTTCATCTGGCCGGGTTTCTGGCAGCATTGATACACCACCACTGGCATGCATCACCCCCTGCACAGGCTTCTCCAGCAAGACCCTGCAAGCTAGCGTTTGGCAGAGGTCTGCAGGCCCGACTTAAGGATGGTGGGTGGCGGGCCTGGGGGTGGGGGAAGCTGCCTGGAAGAAGTGGCCAGCGTTCCCTCTGATCCATGCTGTACTTACCTTCTAGAATTAGAGCCTTTTAATTTTTATCCTCGCATTGAGCACTTGAGAAGCTGCAGTTAAGCCCTTTTAAAAGGGCTTTCGTCGGACTCAGCTGACGGGAGGAGGCCGCGTGGCTGGAAAGGGGCCCAAAGCTGATTTCCAGGAGGGATGTTGGCTCCGATTGGCTGCCATGGTCCTGTGCGTGGAGGGAGGGAGCAGGGCAGGGGCAGAGGCAGCCATGAGGCTCCCCTTTAATCTGCTTTGACCTTAACTTGTAACTAGGCCAATTGCCTGTGCGCTGCTCAGGGCAGCATGAGGGGCCCGTCTTCACCAGCTCAGGGCCCCAGGAGGGCTTGGCGATTAGAGAGACGCTTTGGCAGCTTAGCGACACGCAGAGCTCTCTCGAGAAACACTACGGGGGGAATCAACAAACCTTCCTGATCCTCCGGAGTCCTGAGCAGGGTTCATCGCCGCTGTGGGGACAGCTAGTGCTGGGTTCTAGTGTGGATCAGAGCAGGAGTCGCTGCTGGTCGGAGCAGGGGCCTGGATTCTATTTCAGAGCCAGGAGAGCGTTTCTAATGGTTGGAGTAGGGGAAAGGGAATCCTGCTGCGGCCATTGGCCGTGTCCCCACTCAGGGCCTCGGTTTCCCCCTCACTTTGAGATCCTTAGATGACACCGGCTACTTGAGTGCAGAGTATTAGTTCATGGCCCTGCTTGTGGTTCGGTCCGTGCTGGTCTCTGCCGTGCGAGCATAGATCACAGCGAGCCTTCTCGGGTGAGGTGCTGCCTGTGGGTGTGCGCGGGCTATAGGGTGGGGCACAGAGGGCGGAGAGGAACAGCATGTGGCTGGCTCCTGTACCCAGACCTGAGGATTCAGGGGCTGAGATGTCCGCTCCTAGCCTAGCGAGGACAGGGTCCGACTCCTCTGCAGCTGAAGCCAGAGCAGGGGGCTGAGGAGAGTGGTGGAAATCTAGCCAGGAGAGAGGGGAGACAGCAGGCCGAGGCGTGTGGGAGAGATGGGGCAGGTGTGGGGGGGGATGCTGCTCCTCTAGGTCTCTCCAGCCTCAGGCAGGCAGGCAGCAAACAGGCCAAGTGGGGTGGGGGTGGGAGCGCGGTAGTTGCTGTAGTTTCAGCAGCTCCATTGCTGCTCTTCTCCATCTCATAAAATATGGATTTCCCCCTCTTAAGCAAAAAGGATTTGTTCCCCCTTCCAGTTAAAGTCAGAACTGAAATATTTATCTTTCCTGCTTACTGTCACCCTCTCTGCCTGGAGTCGCTCGCCTTTCGATTGTCACTGCAGAGTTACTGGTGCGCAAAGCACCATCTCCGGGGGCTGCAGCGGGGCCCGGGCAAAGGACAACGAGATAAATAAATCACCATGCCCCAAACCATTGACAGCACAGCAACGCCCAGCATCCCTGGAGGGTGGGGGGTGGGGCGGCTCCCTCTCTATCCAAACCGGGTCCCCTTCGCTTGACTCTGGGGAGGGGTTGATTAGTTTTGGTCTGTGCCCAGAGCTCTCCGGGTCGGCTGGGTGGAGTGACAGTGCTAGAAATGGATCTGAGGGCGTCCCAGATCACACACTGCCGTTCCGGGCCCTTCCCTGGGGCACCGCGTGTGACCGAGGCTCTGACCCCAGCCTGCCTTTGTTTGCTTTGGGATACAGAGCAGCCCCGAGGCACAGGCTCTCCTCTGAAGCCCTTGCCCTAAAGGAGACCTGGTGCTGAGCAGCTCACAGAGAATTTGCAAAGGCTTCCAAGGCAGAAAGTAAGTAGCAGCCCAGTTTTCTGAAGGCCTGCTTGGGTACCCTTTAGTCATACGATTGCTACTCCACTAAATGACAGGGGGTGTTAATCAAAGGTGTGTATGGGGGTGTCACCTGCCCAGGCAGCAGGATTTGGGTCCGCCCGTAAGGAACTTCCTGCCAGGAGCCTGGCGCAGTCGTTAAATGCATTGAGGGCAATGCTACCTTGAAGGGAGTGTGAAAAGGATTGAGCTCCACACTCAGATAAGAAATCGCACATTCCAGTTCCAATCCGCACCAATCAACGAGGAGAGGCGAGCTCTGGGCCCCGGACACCCAAAGAGGTTGTGGAGGGAAGGTAATGGCTGATGGGCACAAGTAAAGAGAGAACAACATGGAGTCCGTCTGAATCTGGGATTCGTAAATACCTTGCTCCTACTGCAGCCAGGAGAAGTTTGGGCCTCTCCCCTCCAGCAGGTGCCCTTTTAGAATATGTTTTAATCCTCATTATTAACTCTGTTATTACAGTAGCACCCAGATGCCCCAGCAGAGGTTGGGACCCCACGGTGCTAGGGGATGGACACACCTGGTCTGCAGAGTATAAACTAAACAGGGAAGATGAAGGAGAAACTGAGGCACGAGGAGGGGACCTGAACCCGGTCTCCTGAATCCCAGTGCAATGCTGTACCCACTAGGTCACGCACTCCCTTTTCATGCTGTAAATCTGACCCATTCTGCTGCAGGTTGCAAGTTATTTGACCTCCACGCCCTATACATCTGACCAGACACATGGCAGAAGGCAACAGGGGAACCTCGTTCTCCAGTCAGACACCAGGTCAGCACTGGCCCCGACTGGGCTGTAGCAGGTAAGGAGCCCAGGGGCAGATAACAGTTGAAAGCCTGCGGGCTGGACTAGTGGGCTGGGATTGGTTCCCCCTCTAGTGTGGCCTGCCCCCCGCCCTGATGTCCTTGAGATGTGCTGACTAGCATGCCTGGGCTAGGGCCCTGGAGGAATCCAATTTCTTTGCCTGCCTGGTCTTTGTTGTCTCTGAGCCTTGCATACGACCCAGGGCTTAGCTCAACAGCTCTCCAGTGAAATTGGTTCAGCCACTGCCAGCACGTCCACCCACCCGCATGCAAATATCCCCACACGTCAAAAGGAATAGCTGAAAAAAATCAATCCCAGGCTGCATGACTCCAAGCGGTGCCTGTGACTTTACTGCAGCCTCCGTGACTCAACACCCCAAGGACCCAACGCCCCCGCACATCGCCCCCCTGCTTCCAGCTGAGCCTGACACCTCTTTCATCCCTGAGTCACTGACACCAGCAGTGTGCACAGTTCAGTAACCTTCAATAGCCAAGTAGGGATAGCCCCGGATGGGGAAACTGAGGCACAGAGAGGGGAAGGGCCTTGGCCAAGGCCACCCAACATGTCAATGGCAGAGTGAACCCCGGAGTCCTGGTTACCAGTCCCTTGCTCTAACCAGTAGACAAAACTTCCTCCCAGGGGGTGGTGAATGCTGCTTTCCTCTCTCCCCACTGGCACAGACCATGGCGGTGTTCAGTGCCAGGGTAGGTACCGATTCTGCCAGCCAGGAGGTTCTAATTGCAGGACTGGGGCTGTGACGTCACAGGGGCCTTCCTGCTCCCACAAGCAGAGCTTGCTCCATCTCCGCCATCCCCCCTGTCCCCACCAGCAGGGCTGTTCAGGGAGCGCTGCCCCTGGGCTGTGCCTCCAGTCACAGCTGGCCCCAGGGCAGGGCCGTGCTGACTCACCGCTGGCCTGGCCCTTCGAAGTACTCGGCGCAGGTGCAGAAGCTCTGATGCAGCCTGACGCTAAATCATTTTCTTTAGCTCCCTCGGCACTGAGTATCCAGCTGACCGGGACGGCTTTGGAGACGGTGTTTGGCTAATCCTCTCATCCCACCCAGTAGGCGGCTGCTCCCGCAGGAGCCAGGGCTGGCAGCCGGATTCTGGGGGCCTCACGCACAGGTCTCCTCAGGGAATCCTCCTCAATCTCTTCACCCCCTTCCCAAGCTGCCTCTCTGCATGGCGAGGCCGAGGAATTTCCCTTTTCCCACCCAGCGCCCCACCAGGCAGGCGCACTAACATCTCGTGTTTAATGGAACAGTCCTGCCTCAGCCACGGACCCTGCCAAACCCTGGCACTGCCTGTCTCTGACTCCCAGCGGAGCCCTGCAGACATGGCAGGGCGACGCGGCTCTCAGGCAGGTATTCTCAGCAGAGCTCAGCACATGGGGTGCAGGTTGGGTACTGAGCTTTTCTTGAAAAGCTGGCCCCCCTGCTGCCCTTTCAGAAGCCCCCGGGATCCACCTCGACCCTGTGGTTGGGGGTTATATTACCGGGCAATGTGGTTCAGTTAATTGGTGACGAGTGCAGTGGTCAGGACTCCTGGGTTCTCTTCCCAGCTGGGTGAGGTTGGGTAAGCCCCTTGGCCTGATCCTCACAGGTGCGGAGAACTTGCAGCTCCCTCTGACTTTAAGTGGGGTTATGTGTTCTCAGCATCTCTGAAAGTCAGGCCTGCCTGCTCGGTGCCACAGTTTCACCATCTGTACCAACGGCACGATGGTAGTGGCCCTCTGCTGTGATCTGCACTAAAAGCCAAGGCTGATGGCCGCTGTAGGCCTGGGCTCCCCAGAGGAGCCAGGCACTTGCTGCACACGCTGCAAACCGCATTGGTCTCCTCACAGCAGAGCAGCTAAGCTCCTTTCCCTCTCCCACTGCTGAAAGCTGCTTACAGGCATCAGATCTTGGGGTTTATTTCCTCCGGCACCCAGCTGGAGGGGCCTTTCACAGCCCAGCGCCAAGGGGCTGGCTTGCCAGCCGAGCGTGACCTAACAGGGACACGGCCCAGACTCGGCCAGTTCTCCCACCACCCAGGGCACAGCACCCACCAGTCCAACCCGAGGTGCTCCTAACTGCAACGTCCCCCACAGCCCATCTCTGAGACAGATCTCCTGGCCTCGGCCTACCTCTCCTGGGTTGCCTTAAGCTTGCCCCGAGTAATGCGTCTTCTTGGGCAGGTGCCACTTCGCACCTGGGGAAGCCCTGGCTGTCCTCGCAGCCTGGGTGAGGAGGCGCTCGGGGAAGGCCAGGCCGGGATTTTCAGGCCCTTCCAGGGCAGTCTCAGCCTTGGGACTGTGTTGTGGTGTCTCCCCTACTGGCCTTCTTTCTCACCTCACAGCCAGGGGTGAGGGCAGCCTTGCCTCACCTGACCCCCGGCTGAGTTTCACTGCCCTCCCCTCGTGTGTGCCCTGTCTAAGGTCTCTCCCTACTGACTCCGGTAGCTGGCCAGCTCCATGTCATTGGCAGCTGCACACTGTTGGGATTAGGTGGCCTTCGTGTCACACTGCATAAAGACAATAAGACAGCGTGAGGGGTGAGGAGAATCTTCAGCACTTAGTGCAGGGCCAGCTGAGCCGTGGGGTGGCCAGGAGCGTGCATCAGCCAGTAACGCTGCCTCCGGGGGGCTTGCTTCCCCACACTGGCTCGGAGTGAAATCTTGCCCTGTCCGTGAGCCAGGCAGGTCCCCCCAGTGCCCCCTTATTGACAGTGTAGGGGGGACGGGTGAATCAGGAATCCTTGGCCCTGTATCTTGGCATGTCTCCAGGGGAAATGTATTGGCGTTATACTGGTTCATGTACATAATCTGACCCGTGGAGTGACAGTAAATGTCATGTGTAGACAAGCCCTTAGGGTGTTCAGGTCAGGGGAGGGTAGCATCTGCTCTGGGCAGTGGGGTTGGCCCCCTCAAGGTGACGTGGAATGTGGGGCCCGCTTTGGGCGGTGTCACAGGTCCCTCGGGATGTCAGGGAAGGCAGGGCTAAGTATGGGGGGGGCAGCGGAGCAAAGCCCGTCATCGTGACAGGGAAGGTGGTGCCATCTCCGGGCAGCAGGCCTGGGCCCCACAGCATGCCAGAGAAAACTGGACCGGCTCCGGGCCGTGGTGACCTGTGAAGGGTGAGTTTCGAAGGCCAGGCTAGTGGAGCTAGGAGTGATGAGAACGGATGGGTCCTAGGGCCAGACTTTCTCCGTGCGGCTTTTCCAGAGAAGGGGAAAAAGCCCAGGAGTGAGTCTCCCCCAGTTCCCATGGGCAGGTCTCTAAGCTCAAGCGGTGTTGGGATGGGGCTGAGGCAGGTTGGATCTGATGGAGGGAGAGCAGCTGTTGCAAATTTCTCCTGATGCTTTATGGAATCGAGGCCTCGGCTCCATCGATCCGCAGGAAAGAGCCGCGTCCAATCAGGATTCCTCGCTGAGCCTTTTGCCTGAGGCTGCCAGCTCTTGGCTACACCTCCCATTTTCTCCCCCAAGCTTGTCTGCATCCTTCTCCCCCGGCCACGCTCCATTCCACGCCCAATCGCTGCCGCCCAGCCCCTCTTCTCCTGCCCGTGCTCTCTCGGAAAGCTGTGGAGCCCTAAAAGTGAGGGGGTTCTGGATCTCCCCCTCCTCCCACAAGCTGGCTACGCATACAGCAAGAGCGCTCGGACGTGCTTGTTAAGCGAGAACATCCTTTCTGTCTCTCCTCACCTCGGCTTTCCCTCTTCCATCCCTCCGGATCAGTCATTTCACCTCATCCTACGCTTGCTTTGCCAGCCTCTCCTGCCTCCTCGGCCCCACCACGGGAGTGCACTCACCGCACCGCCCGACCCTCCTCTGTCGGCTGGCACAGTCCTGGTCCTGCCACGCCGGGGGCTGAGGACAAGGACCGTTCAAGACTCTTTAGTGTGTCTCAGCTGATCATACTTTGTGCCCTGCCTCTGAAAGTGGCAAAGCACTTTCCAGACAGGCCCGCCCCGCGAGGCAGGTGAACCGTCATGGCCACGTTACAGCTGGGCAAACGAGGCGGGTACTCGCGCACGCTCAACCAGCCCGGCCGTGGCAGAGCTGGGAATGGAACCAGGAGTTGTGACTCCGTCGGCTTGTCTGGCCACTTAACGCCCGGTCTTCTCCTGCTGCCCTTTGTGTTTATGGAGATACAGGGCAAAATATAACCCCTGATCTGTGCAATAACAGCAGTGTCCAGCTGCTCCCTCTCTTTCCCTCCCTCCTCCAAGCGCTGCATTGCAGCGGATTACTCACTCTGGATTACACTAGCCCCAGTGGAGAGCAGGACTCCCCGTTGCTAGGGGCTGTACACACAGTAAGGGTATGTCTACACTGCAATTAAAAAGCCGGCTCGGCCTCACAGGGCTCAGGCTAAGGGGCTGTTTAATTGAAGTGTACACCGCTCTTGGACCCGTTGAGGTGGGAGGGTCCCAGAGCTTGGACTGCAGCCAGAGCCGGAATGTCTACACTACACCACGAGTCCGAGTCAACTGGCACAGGCCAGCCATGGGTGTCTAACTGCAGTGTAGACATACTCTAAGAGCCAGCCCCAGCCCCGAAGAGCTTAGCTCCTACAAAGATAAGGCAGATGCAGGCTGGGAGGAAGGAAATATGGCCCTCCTTTCACTGACAGGGAAGCTAAGGCACAGACGGATGCAGTGACTTTCCCAAGTCCCAGAAGCAGTCTGGTACAGAGCTGGGATATGAACCCAGCTCGCATGAGTTAGAACAGCAGGGGAGAGTTTGGTTTAGGATTGTCTTTGGCCCGACCGAGGGCAGGAGAGACCAGGAGGGGTGCCTGGGTTGTTCTACTGAGATGTCCAGCCCCACTGGTCCATGCGATGGAGCTGGATATGGACGGGCTGCCCGACTGCACAGAGCCCTACACTCCCACCATGGGAACCGAGTAACGCCGAGTGACTTCTAAACCCAGGCAAGGCAACAGGGCCTTTGGTGTGCAGCTGAACCTCACGGAGCCCCGCCACTGATCAGCACCATCTGTCTACCTTCAGCACTGTGCCCCCCATGTACCAGCAGCACGAAGCTCAGGGAACCGCCTTCTCCGTTCCCCTCTGGGCACAGCCCTTGGGGGTCTGTCCTGTGCCATCGCTCCCGCCCCACCATGCCAGGAGGTCATGGGCTGTTACTTGGCAGGGTATCTCGTAGGCTGGCAGAGCTGTGCCTCAACGAGTGCTGTTCCCCATGTCAGAGCGACTCAGCAATGCAGGCAACCGACTTACCGTCCAACCCCCTCCGTCCGTCGTCATGTCGCAGTAGACCTGGAAGCCTGAGGGATAATGAGTGGGGAAGATGGAGTAAATGCCGTCCTCTTGTTGTCCGCTCGCGTAGATGTCAAAGCAGTCCCGGGGCCGCGAGCCTGGAGCGTGGCATGGGAGGGAAGGGAGAGCAACGCAAGGCTAATTAATTGTTTAAATTAGAGCCTCCCCGTTGGTTTCTGGCTCTCACCCCCGCTGCCTGATCTAATTGGCTGCTCACGGCCCACTCAGCCCCCTCTCATCTCATTCTCTTTCCTCCTAGGCTCCGGGCAAGCAGCGTCCTCGCTGAGGTCTCAGTGGCTTCTAGGGACCATCCGTGGCAGTACTAAGGCACTGAGAGGGAGCCTGCTGGAAAGCCATGGCCAATCCACCACACGCACTCACCCCTCTCCCAGCACCATGTCACCAAGGCCTCCCTGCCAGGCAGATGAGTGCAGAGGAAGGGGCTGCTTGCTCCCACAGCTAGTGAGGGCATCTGTATTGCATTGGAGAGAGGGTATCTTCAGGGAGTGCAGCGTAGCTAGATGCGGGGTGTGTGTGTGTGTGTGTGTGTGTGTGTGTGTGTGTGTGTGTGTGTACACACAGTGTATATGTATAGCGCACACAGTATTTGTGTGTTTATGTTGGCACAGATGCAATTATAATATAAAATTAAAGTTGAAATTTAAATGGAAATATTTTGATAAACCCAAATTGAATTTTTTGGGAAGGGGGAATTTTCCTTTGAGGATTTCAAAGTTTTCAGTGTGATTCGGAACAAAGCCAAAGTTCAAATTCTCGAAATTCTTCGAAATCTCGAAACAGAACTGCCGGCCTGTGCACGGCTCTGTATACTATATGCCAACCGCTCGGCGAAAAGAACACTAGTAAGATTGCAAAGTCAAGTGGTCCAGCATTAGGAAACACCAGAATTAAAGCTGCCTGGGTGTCCTTACTCTGACCCCCTTGTGCATACACAGTATGATACGGTCTTTAATTACACGAGCACATATTTTTTCCATAGGACCTCTCTGCCTCATTACGTGCACAGGACGGATGGCACTCACGTAATGAGAAGCTATTCAATATTTCTTTTTGTTGTTCAGCATGTGGCCCAGGCCGTATTTATTGCACACTATTCACCCTGCTGTGAAAGCAGAATAAACTTCCTCCCGGGCTTTTCTGTGGGGCACATCACCATAGTATCCACGTGCTTCACAAACATTTGCTGACTTTCACAACATCCCTGTGAGGCAAGCGGGTGGTATTCTCCCCATTTTATAGACGGGGAGCTGAGGCACAGAGTATGCACTGATTTTGGGTGGCCGATGTCAGACATTGCACAGGCCACCTTAACTGTGGGATTTCCTAACGTCTGCATGCTTGAGTTTGCAACCTTAACAATGGTCTTTTATTTTAGTTATGTTGGGAAATTCCCTAGTTTTGTTTGTTTGTTTAAAGCAAACTGAAAAGACAAATTCCATCACGTGGCATCATATTGACACTCACATGGTTCATCAGCAGGGTTAGAACCTTTAGTTCTGCTGCATAGATCAGCCACTTGAGGTAACTGATAGTAGTAGTAGTAGGCTGTTGTCCTTTGTGTGGACCAGCACGAGAGCAGCAATTGCAGGGAAAGTGCATTATGGAGCATTCTCAGTGTGAACAGACTCTTTGGAGACTCTAGCTGCTAAAATCTAAGCAGTCTCGACTGAGCATATGCAAACTTATTTTTCAAAGGTTTTTAACCTGGCCAAATTGTGGCAGCTTTTCATGGGGCCAGCAAAAGGCACGTGCCTGACACAAAGGTCCAACCCCTGCCAAATTTCATGTATCTGCTGCAAAGCAGGAGGATGCCACAGCTCTTCAAAGAAAAGGTCAACAGGATTTTTTTTAACATAGGCAACACAGTGTACATTTTCCTTAGACTCATTCTCAAACACATCTGCACTGTTTAGGTTGAAATTTCCCATAACGATTCAGCCTGAGGCCAACACGTGGTGTGGAAAATTTTGGCTCAAAAGGTTGAAGTTTGGAAAAGTTCTAAGCAACTGAAAATTGGATCAAACAACCTTAATAATAGCCATGCCTAAGATACAGGTGCATATGTGATGGGATGTGCAGCCCCACTGGGGCACGCATCTCAGTGTCCCCAGTAAAGGGAAGTGGCCTGGGCCTTTACAGCAGGACAAAAGGGCTTCAGGGATTAGCTAGGACCCAGGAATATTTTTCCACTGCAGGTAGTAGAGAGGAGACACCTGGGTCCCTCTGGTGTTTGATTTGCTAAAGGTGATTACACTTCCCTATCAGCAAAGAGACCTGCGCCCAGCAGCAAGAGGGTGCTAGTGGGGAGGGGTCGGGGAGCTGCCTTCCATTGCCCCAGGGGCCAGGGCTGGTGCAAGGATATTTTGCTCCCTAGGCAAAACTTCCACCTTGCGTGCCCCCCATTTCCCCCGGAGCATCGCTTATTATAAACTTTCAAAAATGAATACAGTGGAGTCACATCTTACACGAGGGTTAGGTTCTAAGGGCAGTGCGTAAGAGGAAAATCGCGTATAGTGAAAATTACCATAAAGTACAGTACACACAGTATACACTAGAACAGGGCTCCTCAACCCGCAGGAAAGGAGAGGAGGAGGCTGTCTCACCATTGGAACATCCCCGGGGCCGGGCTCCCCGGGCTGGAGGTCTCTGCAGGTCGGCTTTGAGCCGAGGCCTGGCCATGCCTCGATCCTTCTGCAGCGTGTCCAGGACGTCGCTGACAGAGCTCACCAGCCGAGCCATGTTGGTCTGGCTCTCCGAGAGCAGCTGGGAGGGGAGAAGACAAACGATCTGAGTGAGTCACCAGTTCCTGGCTTTACCCCTTTCCGACACTGCGGGCAGCAGCGTTGAATGTATCCCTCAAAGGCAGGTGCTGAGCCTGGCTGGGTCCAGCGGGCTGATCCCCTCATGTAGTGCAACGTGCTTCCCCCCAGAGCAATCACTTCACCTACTGTACCCCTGAGATTCTGCCGCCAATAGGGGGCAGGCCTCCTACGAACAGGGTCACAGACCACATCTGGGAGCCATTCTTCCTACTGCCAACGGGGAGAGTCCTCACCCCAAATGCCAGACTAAAAGGAGTGGGGCCGCAAAGACTGAGTGTAGAATGACATTCACCAAACCTTCCATTTCCATCCTCTGGACTTTGGCGTCTCAGCCCAGATTATATTTCATATATATAGTGACAGTGGTCTGGTGGTTAGTCCGGACTTCTTCGTTCTACATTTAGCTCAGACTCGCTGTGTGAGCTAGGGATACGTCACTTAGCACTCTGTGCCTCAGTTTCCCCATCTGTAAAATGGGGATAATGAACCACTCCCCTGCCTCACACAAGGCATTGGGAGGCTTCATTGATCAATGATTGGATTGTGCTTTGAACGCGTAAAGGACTTGTCTGTGCTGCGACTCCTGGATGAAAAGGGCTGCAGAAGGGTCAGTGATGCGCTCGTATTACATCAGTGCAAAATCTGTTTGACGGTGAATTCAGCTGGCGCAGAATCCAGACTTTGCCTTAAAATGCATCTAGCACTGAG
Organism: Trachemys scripta elegans; assembly: GCF_013100865.1. NCBI lineage: Eukaryota > Metazoa > Chordata > Testudines > Emydidae > Trachemys > Trachemys scripta. The sequence goes on from NC_048314.1 coordinate 15,524,548, forward strand.
ACCCGGGATCCAAACCCCAACAAACTGGGAAAGCTCCCATTGAAGCTCATGGCAAAACTTCTGTTGGGAGCAGGATCAGGGCACTAATGTCACTTAAAAATAATACTGAGGCTATCAAATGGAGTTATTCTGTCTTTACCCAATGGGGCCTGGCCTCTGCCGAATGACGAGGGCAAATCCCAGACAAGCCCACAGCACATCTGAAAGATTAACTCTGACCTGCTGTAGCTCCTGACCCCGTGTCTGCCATTTGGGAGATAAAAGGCATCTTTAGAGAAAAAAAAAAAAAAAAAAAGAGAGGATTCCCGGTCGGTTTAAAAATATCTGTACCCTGCTGCAGCCAGATTGCAGAATGTTTGGCCTTCCCTGAAATGACCCGAGCAGCACAAGACATTCAGCCTCTGGTTCAGAAGTGAGGGGGCTGGGGGAGTCGCACCGCTGGGGGACAGATATTGGAGGAAATGCGTACGCACAGTGAGACAAAATTCAGAACGGGGGCTCCATCGCATCCGTTCCAGCATCTGGCCACCAACTGGAAGAAACGGGTCTTCCCAATAGGATGTGCACACAGTGTCAGCCATTTTTTTTTTAGGATGTTTGGGTCATGTCTTTGCATGTGCAGTTACCTACTGTCCTATGGGGAATTAATGTCGGATTTCTTTCCCCCTTCTCCCCAGGCATTAGGGTGGAACTGTGGCAGTTCGTTTGAGGCTGATAACACTGGTCTACAATTTTTGAGAAGTCATCTGCTTCAGAGATAAAATGTGCTATTTATTATGTATTTTGATGTTTTAATTGTCATATTTGAATTCAGCACAACTGATTGGCTACTGTTTCTAAGATATTTAAGTTTTTACATTTTATGTCTATGTACATTGTGTAGATAGAGTTTTAATCATAAATTGTAAACCTAGGTCTTTTCATGCGTTTATGGTTGCTTTACATGATAATATTTCACCTGTCCTGTTTATGTAACACTTTAAAAATCAGCAAAAGGGTTATATAAATAAAATTTATTATGAAACAAAAGGCAAAAAACTATTATGTACATAGTTTAGTCCTATTCAGTGTCTACTCGGCACTTCTTGGCTTGTCTCTTGTATTCATTAAATGGAGCATCTCTTGTCACTGTCCAGAAACAGTCTGCAAGCATTGATGGGCTCCATTTGCCCTGATAGCGTTTCTCCATTGTTGCAATGTCCTGGTGAAATCGCTCGCCGTGCTCGTCGCTCACTGCTCCGCAGTTCGGTGGAAAAAAATCTAGATGAGTGTGCAAAAAATTTATCTTTAGTGACATGTTGCAACCAAGGCTTTTGTATGCCTTGAGGAGGTTTTCCACCAACAACCTGTAGTTGTCTGCCTTGTTGTTTCAGAGAAAATTTATTGCCACTAACTGGAAGGCTTTCCATGCCGTCTTTTCCTTGCCACGCAGTGCATGGTCAAATGCATCATCTCGAAGAAGTTCACGAATCTGAGGACCAACAAAGACACCTTCCTTTATCTTAGCTTCACTTAACCTTGGAAATTTTCCACAGAGGTACTTGAAAGCTGCTTGTGTTTTGTCAATGGCCTTGACAAAGTTCTTCATCAGACCCAGCTTGATGTGTAAGAGTGGGAACAAAATCTTCCTTGATTTAACAAGTGGTGGATGCTGAACACTTTTCCTCCCAGGCTCCAATGACTGTCGGAGTGGCCAATCTTTCTTGATGGAGTGGGAATCTCTTGCACGACTATCCCATTCGCAGAGAAAACAGCAGTACTTTGTGTATCCAGTCTGCAGACCAAGCAAGAGAGCAACAACCGTCAAATCGCCACAAAGCTGCCACTGATGTTGGTCACAGTTTATGCACCTCAAAAGTTGTTTCATGTTGTCATAGGTTTCCTTCATATGGACTGCATGACCAACTGGAATTGATGGCAAAACATTGCCATTATGCAGTAAAACAGCTTTAAGACTCGTCTTCGATGAATCAATGAACAGTCTCCACTCATCTGGATCGTGAACGATGTTGAGGGCTGCCATCACACCATCGATGTTATTGCAGGCTACAAGATCACCTTCCATGAAGAAGAACGGGACAAGATCCTTTTGACGGTCACAGAACATGGAAACCCTAACATCACCTGCCAGGAGATTCCACTGCTGTAGTCTGGAGCCCAACAGCTCTGCCTTACTCTTGGGTAGTTCCAAATTCCTGATAAGGTCATTCAGTTCACCTTCTGTTATGAGGTGTGGTTCAGAGGAGGAGGATGGGAGAAAATGTGGGTCCTGTGACATTGATGGTTCAGGACCAGAAGTTTCATCCTCTTCCTCGTCTGACTCAAGTGAGAATGATTCTGGTGCATCAGGAACCGGCAGTCCTTCTCCGTGGGGTACTGGGCGTATAGCTGATGGAATGTTTGGATAATGCACAGTCCACTTTTTCTTCTTTGACACGCCTTTCCCAACTGAAGGCACCATGCAGAAGTATCAATTGCTGGTATGATCTGTTGGCTCTCTCCAAATCATTGGCACTGCAAAAGGCATAGATTTCCTTTTCCTGTTCAACCACTGGCGAAGATTTGTTGCACAAGTGTTGCAGCATATGTGTGGGGCCCACCTCTTGTCCTGATCTCCAATTTTGCAGCCAAAATAAAGGTGATAGACTTTCGTAACCATAGTGGTTATACTGCGCTTTTGTGATGCAAAAGTCACTTCACCACAAACATAGCAGAAGTTATCTGCACTGTTCACACAAGTACGAGGCATCTCTGCTCACTTTGGCTAAACAGAAATGTGTCCCTTTGCAAAATCAAACACTGACAAATAAGAGAGCATGACACTGTATGATTTTTAGAGCTGATATAGGGCAATTTGTTCAGCAGAGTGATGTAAGCTTTGTTATGATTGCATCATCCATGACTTCTAGGAATAACATGATGCAATTCATATCATGTGTGACGCAATACCAGCTTCAGATTGCATCATTCATTGTTTTGCCTAAAAAGCAAGTACTGTCCAAACCCAGTCATAGATTTATTCATAGATCCAGTCAAAGATGTATTTTAGTCATTTCTGGTTTAAATTGAGATCCCTTCCCTTTATAACTCACTTATCCTCCGCCATTCCCAAGTCAAGGGTCGTATATACTGACCCAATAGCATAACTTGAAAACTAGAGCCAATCAACAATTTTAAGCATCATTTTCGTTCTCAGTGACCCGGAATTAGTAAAGTTTGACTACATTTATTTCAGAAGCATTTTGGCTGTAGAGCAGTGTAATCAATGTGGAAACTTGCAACGGGAAGCACAACTCAGACACGCCAAGCGTAATGGCGGCCGGAGCCAGGACAAGCTGCTGCCCAGTGAGCCGAAATGACAGGTAGAGAGTTTTTAAACCCCGAGATGTTCTCTTTGGGGCTGGGCTTTGAGGAGGAAGTTGGGCCACTTCTTGTTTTATCCATCCTGGGTCGCCAATCTCCAATGCAAGCTTTAAATGTCCTGAAAGTCAGAGTGCTCGTGGCTTACAGAATGTGGGGTGAGTTGGGGGAGGGAGGAGCGCCACAAAACACCCCCTCCAGTATCGGCATTCATTGCCTCCCTTGTACCTAGTCTCAACTGAAAGACCGACTGGTCCATGAATCCTGAACTCCTCTTCTCCTCACAGAGAGGGCCCCTCCTGCTCAAAGGTGAGGCACAGAGCCTGGGCAGCGTGAGGAGAAGCTTTTGCTATGGCTACCCCTCATGCACCTGTCTGTTGATACACAAAGGCCTCCAGACTCTGGGAACGAGCCTCCTAGCCCAGGTCCACAGACTTTTTGTGTTAGCAGGGCACGGGGCAGACGATGATTTGACTTTGTGGCTCAGGCTGGAGCGCGGGCTCTCAAGTCCCCTCAACCCAGTCTTCAGAGCCTGAGCTGCAACATCGACTCTTTTTAGAGCATTAGCGTGAGCACCACTAACCGATGCAATGCAGACGTGCCCTCCGAGTGCGGAGGCCTCTGTAGGGCATGCACAGAAGAGGTGCACGAGGGGGTAGCCACAGCAAAGGGCTCCCCTCAGCCCTGGAATCCAGGTCAGAATGGAGAACCAAAAACTGTTGGAAAGCAACAATGTGGCCCCTTTTCCAGAACAAAGAGGCCAGCCCCGTAGCGGGCTCGGTCACTTGGGGTATTACATAAACCAAGAGAGAGGATCGTGCTGCTCTCCTCAGCTTCCATTCAGGGATGGGCATCAACAGTGCCAAACAGGCACGCCCTGACCGCAGAGCGACGAGAAGCGTAAAAGGCTCAGCCAATGGGATCTGTAAAGAAGAGATTTGGGGACACGCAGAGCAGACATCTCTGCAAGGAGCAGCTAACACCCCCGAGCAACTTGCAGCTATCGATCTCATAGCCCTTCCAGTGGCGTAGCCAGGTTCTAAGAGCGAGGGGAGTGAACACAGGAAAAAAAGGTGCCACCCGCTGCAAAGCAGCGAAGAAAAAAAAAAAAAAAAAAGAAAAACTCAAGTCTTGCCGAAGAACCCGCTGCGCCGAATTACCTGCTGCCGAATTGCCGCCGAAGACCCGTAGCTGCCTGTGGGAAACCCGCGCTGGAGCTGCAAGATAGCAGGTGCCCCCAGCGGGCACAGGGAGGAGTGTCACCCGGCCGCCACAAAGCGAAGGCGGGGAGAGCAGGAGCCGCTACCGCAAGATGCACGCAGCGGAGCCTGAAGACCCGGACATGCTGGGAAGCGCCGAGTCAGTGCTCAGGGGAGCGCCGCTCCCCCCCCAGCTATGGTACTGAGCCCTTCACAAGGTAAGGTTCTTTTTCAGATGGGGAAACTGAGGTACAGAATGGTGAATTTGCCCAAGTTCACTGTGACCCAGGGAGTCCCTCCAGTGCCAACCGTCAGAGGGCACCCTATACCATAACTCACATCAGGCCTGACGCATTTATTGCCACCACACACGTCATAATCTGTGCCTAAAAGGTGAGGTATCGTATCCAAATTGGTAACACGCTGGTCATTAATATTATTGTGTGATGTATGTATGAGTGGTGTATAAAGAATTACAGATGTGTGATGGAAATATGTTCTTAAAAGGAGTTTTGCAGGCAGTGCCTAAGCCCAGCATGTCCTAGACAAAGGAATGTTGTAAACCGAGCCAGGTAACACCTCAGAAGACAATGAGAGGTACATCTACATCTACGGTAAACAAAGCCAACAAGCTAAATGAGCTGGGGGAAAAGCTGCTTAACGATCCTGCCCGGGGATGGAGCCTACACCCTCAGGAAGCCTTCCTGGCTCTTGAAACTGAGACAATAGACTTTGTGAAATATAAGCAAAGGCAGATGGCCATTTTGGCATCTACCACCCCGGGGGAGCAGAGCCCTTCAAGCTCAAGAGAAGTGGATCCTCTTGGCCTGAAAACCAAGAGTAGCTGGAACTGACGGCGTGAGACCCCTGCCTAGACAAAGCCTGTAACTCACTGAAGTGACGTTTTAGTCACTAAACAAGTGATGTTTTGTTTTACTTGTCACCACACCTGTGTCTCCTTTCCTTACCTGTTAGCACTTACATCTCTGTTCTTTGTTAACAGACTTATTCTTGTTGTATTAGAGAACCACCTCAGTGTTAAGTATCAGAGGGGTAGCCGTGTTAGTTTGAATCTGAAGAAGTGAGGTTGCATCTGAAGAAGTGAGGTTCTTACCCACGAAAGCTTATGCTCCCAGTACTTCTGTTAGTCTCAAAGGTGCCACAGGACCCTCTGTTGCTGCTTACCTCAGTGTTGTGTGTTAAACCAGTGGGTCTCAACTTTTTTTTCATTTGAGGACCCATAGAACATTTTGAACGGAGGTGGGGAGCTCTTAGGAAATCTTAACCCCCAGGGATCCGCGGACCACAAGTTGAAAACCACTGCGTTAAATTGAAGGGTGCAATCCTCGGGTAACTACCAGGCTGGAGTGGGCTCTGTCACTTTGGAGGCAGCCAACTTCATAACTTCTGTGAGTGTCCAGCGAGAGGGACTGGACACTGCAGGAAAGAGCGTTTGGGAGAGCCTCAGGCCTGGAGGGGCTGTTGATGTCACCCTGCAAGGAGTAACCGGGATGAGGCCACTGTATTGTGAGCCGGCTGCTGGTGTCATGGCTCTGAGCCAAAGCTGCACAGCACAGAGGGCCCCCGGGTTACCGGGCAGGCGGTGACACAACCCCTTACTGGCCTGGGTGAACCTCCAAAGTGTCACAGTCACCCAGCAGGTCAGCGGCAGAGCCGAGATGAGACCCCAGCTGTCCGGAGTCTCTCGCCACCTGGACGAAAAGTAGCAACTGGCTGCGTAACTGTGCAAAGGGGGGAGGTGACCGAGACGAGAGGGGTGGGGTGTTTCTGGGATTCAGCGAGGATGGAAGAGGAAGTGAAGGGCTGCAGTTGGAGAAAAGTTATGGCCACCGTCCGTCTAGGAGGAAGGCGGTAGGGATAGTGGAATTGGTCCTTTGGGACCGGCCCCTCTTGATACAATGAGTCTTTGAATCATCCAGTTATGCTGCTTTCTCCCTCCCTCCCTGGCCCCCCAATGCCTCCCTGCCCCAGCCAGCAGCACGCTGCATTAGCCTTACAACAATGGGGTGGATGGCTGCCTTCTCTGCAGCTGGTCTCTAGTGGGTGAGAGTGGTACCAGGGCCCAGCCTCGCATTTCCCACCTGCAATGTGTGCCCCAGGGCAGGAGCATGGCGAACCTGGAGGTTGTAGGGGACTGGAGCCCTGTGTGCAGCCCAGGGCGGGGTTCTGACTTCACCACGCCTTCTCCAGCCCAGAGTCTTCAGCTAACATTATCTAGGCTGGACCATCCTGCAAACTGAGCCATCACACTCCCTCTCCAGTGCCAGTCTCTGGCTCCGTGCTGCAGTCTGCCAGCCTGGGCAATGCCTGCAGGCCTTAGCCAGTGACCTCCCACACTGGCAGGTGCCGCTTACCTGTATCAGCCGCCCCTGCTCGTTCTGCAGGGCGTTGAGTTCCTGCCCCATAGCGTTGTGCCCCTTCTTCAGGCTGTCACAGTCGGCTCTCAGCTGAGTGGCATGGGTCAGGAGCTTGGCCACCTCATCCGCCACAGTGACCAGCAGGGCCCGCTCCTGCCCCTTGGATGACTTCATCTCAGTGTCGTGGTCTGTCACGGCCCGCAGCACGGAGGACTGGAAGCCCTCCAGGCGGGTGAAGCTGCCGGCTTGGTCCGGACAGTTGGGGTCAATGAAGATGTTGATGCGGGAGCTGTCCACCTTCTCGATGGTGACCAGGGCATTGGCCTCCTCGGGGTTGGTGCTGATGATGGGCGGGGACTCCGTGACAGGGGTGTGATAGTGGTTCATGAAGAGGATGGCGCCGGTAACGGTAACGGCCAGGAGGACGGCCACAGACAAGAGGACCGTGCACAGGATGTAGCCGCAGCTCATTCTCTGGGGGGACAGAGCGCGTTAGTGGAACTCTCTGGCCCAGATGGCAGATTTAGAAGGGTTTAAGCTTCATGTATAGCAGAGAACCACCCATGATCACAGACATCCCTCCCTTCCATTACCCCACCCCACTGTGTCCCCATTCAGATATCTTTCTCGCCCTCCTGGGTTTAATGAAATCCCTAACCAAACCCTCCCCTGCAATCTCCCGGGGGGATGAATGGGATGGTTCACCCTTCCTTCTGGGCCAAATGCTCCTGCCCCTCTTTCCCCCATCAGGAGCAAAGCCTGCACTACTGGACCTTGCACCAAGGAGCTAAGATGGCCGGAGAGCTCAGAAATTTGGCCATGTCCTTCTGCCCCCTGGCAGTTTGTGCAGCCCAGAGGCGAAGGACTGCTCCCCCCCAGCCAGCGTCTCTCTCCTCCTGAGCTGTCTCTTCCCCTGTGTCAGTTCTCCCCGCGGTACCTGTTGGATTCACCCGCAGGACTCTTGGTCCTTGCAAACTGCTCCGGGAGGGAGGCAGGGAGGTTTTATCTACCACCAGGCACAAAGATCTGATCCCCATTAGCACCAGCTCCCTTCTGCCCTGCCGTCAGCCGGCTGCCACGTCGCGACTGCATTAGCTCCCCATGTTCCCGCTGGCTGCCGCCCCCTTTCATTACACCTGCAGGACTGAGGCTATGATTTTCCTCTGACCCCAGCTGCAGCTGTCACAAGGAATTGAGGGCTGGGGAAATGTTGCATATTCAAAGAGACAAAGACGACTTTCTCCAGGAACGAGACAAAAATTGCTGCATCTGCAAAGATTTCCCAGGCACTGTCCCCTCCTGCATGTCTATCTGGAGTGACACCTTCTTTCAACCACCCTTCATTCACGGTCCTGCAGCCATTTGCATTAAGGTGACTCAAGCTGCGGGTTGGATGAGTACATGGAAGACAGAGCGGAGGCCTCCCAGTACCTCCGGCCAAAAATAACTCCTTCCCTCTTAGAGACGCGCAACAGAATTCAGGATGGATTTATCCACCCAAAGGAGAGCAAAGCAGCAGACATTGAAACGCACCCAGCACTCGGCTGTGTGGGAAGCCAGTCTGCAGGGACCACCTTAAAGAGGCAGCCACGTGCTCGTCCCAGACTCCAGCTTTCTGTGCAATAAAAAGAAATATGTCAAAGACAATAAGGCAGGCTTTCAGTGAGAAGACAGCTCGGCGTTTGTAACATATTAAGCCAGACCTGCACCTCGGGCAGAGGTCTGTTGGTTCAAGGAGGACAGTTCAGGTTAGTTTGGCAAATCAAGGCGTAGCTTGGGGTATGTGAGATTTGGGTACATTAGGAGAGGGATTAGGGGTCATTTGCCATTGCTTAGAGTTGGAGGAGCGTTGGATCAGACCCTTGAGGATCTGACCCATTACGTCTAGGAGTTAGCTCTTCGGACATGGGGTACCACAGAGAAATGGAGGTCCAAGCTGGAAAATATGGAGTCCAGATTACAAACTCTCCCCCACTCTCCCCCAGTATTTAATGGCGTTTGAATCTGGGGGGTTAGTTCAACCCATCCTGAAATCACTACCCAAGTCCTCCAAAGATCTCAACAAAATCTGCCAACAGAAAGGGAGGAAGCGAAGGCCTGATATTTCCAATGTAAAAACCAAAGAGGAAAAATTGGAGGCCATCTTTACACATCTTAAAAGATGATGTCTTGCTGTGTGGTTCACCTTTAGCTATCCAATTAAATGCAAAGCAGAATTTTAGCTTCTTCCCCTTGGTAGAAGATGGTTTAACCTCTTAGTGCCCCAGGCCGAATGCAAGAGCAATGACAGACACACTGGAATAGACTCAATTATCACCATTCAGTCTGGACTAACAACCGCCTCTTGCAGACGGGCAAGGCAGATGCCTTATGAACTCGTGCCTCTCACAAGGCCTGTTTTAAAGCAGCAGTGGGCTGCGGGAGCTGTGCTGGTGTGAAACAGGAGACGCGCTGCTTCTTCACTCTCTCCCCTTTTCTAGCTCTCTCTCTGAGAAGGATCGGAGTGTTGCTTTGACTGACAGATCACATTCTGGGAAGGAAAGTAGCTGTGAGAAGAAAGCCTCTCTTGCCACTCTGGGACTGAACACTGAAGAAAGAAGAAGCTGTTTCACCAAAGGGGAAAACAGACGAGGTTTTGATACAAGTGCCTTGTCTCATCCTTCCCGGGAACATGAAAGCAAAAGGACGAAACAAGTGTTCACTCAAGGCAAGTCTCTGGTAGGTTTTGATCTGAAGGGCTAGCAGACAGCATGCATGTCATCCATAGAGCTGCCGGAGAGGTGACCTGCCTGGGACATATTTAGATCATTGTGATTATAAAGGGATCTTACTGACATGGAAGACGAGGAAGAGAACACAATTCCATGCCTTCTTCTATCCCCCAGCAAATCCTAAGTGCTTTCACATCCTCCTCCCCAGCCCTAATTCACTCTATGCTCATACCAAGCTATCAACCAAGTTGGCAATGACGGAGAGACTAGACCATATACCTGGCAGCTCCTATAAAGTGGAACCCAAGTACCATCCAGCCTAGTTTGCCTTTGGGCAAACCCCAGTACGCCTATATTGGCAAACCCAGATACTCCAGCTTTGCCCAACATTATTCCTATTTCCAGCCTCCTCAACGGGCACACTGAGACCACACACCAGCTTCTCCCCCTGCCCTGCATGGTGGGGAAGAAGAAATCCTCCTTCACAGACGAGGACGTGCACATCTGGAGACTACAAAAAGGCCAGATCTGAGTTCATGACTGAGGCAAATTCTGTTGGACTTTGAAAACACATTGGTACTGTTACCTAGCAACGTGATCTTAGATTCAGGGGGAAAAAATCCACCAAGCTGATGCTAAGAAATCTCTTAAATTGGTAAATTTTATGTAGGCCAACAAAACCCAATGTGCAGTGCTCCCCCTCCTGACTGGACAGCAGCAACGTGCTTAAACTTACGCACCAACACAGATCAGTCTCTGCAACAGCCGGTACAACGCCATGAATGTTACTGTGTCACAAGCCCTTTCATTTCTCCGAGAAGCATTCCACCCCTCCTGATGCCAGTGGTTACTGCTGCCCCGTCTTGGTGTCACCATGCTGTTGGCATCCCGTGGAACTGAGCAGGGGGCCGCTCTAAGGATGCAGTCGGGCACCTGGTCTGCCGGGCAATTCCAATGGGTTAAAGACTTAATTAAATGGTTCCTAGTAAGCGAGACAGCTGCTTCCCATGAGAGCTCCAAGACAACAGCCTTATTCTAGCACAATACAAAGGCCTCGGACGCAGCACACCCTGAAATATCGACAGCAATACTGAACAGCCCTCACGTCTGTTTCTTTGACACTGCCAAAAGAGGGCTGAAGGAAGAAATAAGACATGGGGATCTAGAAAATATGCTGGCTGTTCCGAATCTCCCCCGGCACTCCTGCTGCTGAGCTCGGGGTCATACTGAAAGAGAGCCCCTGAATACAGGATCAGACTCGGATGGCTGCCACCTTCATCTACTGACCTTCTCTTGGTTATTTCCTGGCTAGCAATGGCTGCTGGGAATCGCCTCGCACTCATGTGACCTGTGAGCTGTCTTCCCTGAGTTTTTAAGTCTCCTTGTCTGCATCCATTTCTCCCAAGTCATCTGTCTTCCTTCAGTAACCCACAGGCCCTTCTCTTCTTCAACCACAGACCTGTGCCGTGTCTGATTTACAGTGAGACTGACATCTGCAAAGCAGCCTAAGGGATTTGGAAGCCCAATTCTCATTACTTTTGTAATGGGGATGGAGTGTCCAAATCCCTTGAGCTGACGTTTTCAATGTTGCCTAAGTTCTTCATAACAGGGAGCGAGCCTTAGCTCTGTCCTGTTGATGCCATGTCTATTTATGGCACTACAGAAATATTTCAGAGCACTACCACTCTGTCCCAGAATGGCATTGCCATTTGACCTTGGTTTCTTCTGAGCATTTTGCCCTTTTTTCTCTCTATAAAAGCCAAGGTCTGCTTGTGACTATTTGTTATTAGCAAATACATTCACCGAATTGTTCTGAATGGACTTTGGCCTATGGATTGAGGTTCCTTTAAACATCTGAGCTGCGCAATTGGTTGCCTAAGTCCCACAATGCCGTTTTTGCCCCAGACTGGATAACACACCTCTGTAAACTAACTTCTGCCCAGTCAGTTACAGAACACATTTAGACTCTAGATGTAACGAAACTCTGGGCTTGCATGACTGTTCTGTGAACCTACCTTACTCTAAAGAAGCTGGAGCGGGACACTGGCTGAAACAAAATACCAGACCAGGAGTAGTGCAGGTTTAAACTGGTGTGGTAATTGCTTGGGTGATGCAAAGACGAAAGCAGCAAAATTCAACACAGAAGTCACTGTGACACATGCAAGTAAGTTCTCTCCCCCCCCAGCTACAGCTGCCACTCCCGTGCACTGCACAAGCATAGAAACGAGCAAAGAAAGTCAGGGAAATGTCAAACTCCAACCATGGCCATTTGCCCAATGGAGGAATTGAACAACTGGTGAAATGAGGCGACAGCAAGCGGAAAGGCTGGTTTCTGAGTTAATGAGCAGGGCTCCCAGGCTAGAGCAGGGGGCCAGCCCAGCACACAGCCCCTTTCACTGCCCAGCGGCTGGAGCTGCAGATTGGCTCTCTTATGGTGGGAGCTGGGTCACCAAAGCAGGCGTGTGTGGGATCCTCGGCATTCTCTCAAGCTCTGCCTCGTAAGCTGCTGCTGGTGAATACACGAGAGAGACAAGACCATGGGATTGTCCCCTTCCGAAGAGCAGGCATCCGCCTGGGAAGTAGAGACAGCCCAGGAGTTCAGCTGGCAGACCCTGGGTGTGATGTGTGAATGCAGGGCAGTGTTCAGCCAGCATGTGAGGGCAGAAGGGGTTTCCCTGCTTTCGGGGTCCCCCTCCCCCCAGATCCTGCTGTGTCTGACTCTTATCCTTGGGTCCAAGATGATTCTGAAGAGGAAACCATCTGAAAGGGCCAGATGGTGCCAAAGGGCCCAGATTAGCCAAAGAGGGTGGCTCCCAGGGACTGATCCCAGGACCCCTCTACAGGGCCTGTCTCTGCAAAGGACTGTACTCCAGCGATTCAGTAAAGGCTAGTGCAGTGCCTGTATATACTGCCTATTCCCCCCACCCCCATTGCCCATGAGCCCTGCAACGGTTCAGCTCGTGCTGAGTGAGAGAGAATTAGGGGCTCACAGTCACGCAGGACATTCGTCAGATCACAGCTTGCCGAGACACACGCCCAGCAGCAGGATGGAAGATGCACTTGGGACCTTTGGCTGTGGAGCACAGAGAGTCCTGCAACCCTGCGAAACAGCACAGCCCCCTGCTCCCCTCCGCCGGTGTGCCATGTGAGCGAGTGCCAGAAGAGGGTAGCAGCGCCACACGGAATGCATGCTGGCTCTCACAAGCATGCAGCTGTTCGTAGCTGCCTGTTGGGGGAAGGAAGAAGCCTGTCCCGAGGGGCTCACTGGCGGTACTTGGTGGCTGGGAGGCTGCTGCTGCTCTTCTCTGACCTCAGCAGCAGGTGTATCTGCCACCTCTGGGAGCGACAGTGGAGAGCGGCTGGTAGAAGAGCTGGAATCAGGCAGGAGACGAGGCAGATGCTCAGAAGTTTCCTTAGAAGTCAGATCCTCTGATGGGGGGCCAGCGATGCTGGCCCTGGGGGATCGTCCTTCTTGACTGTTTAATTTATCAGTCACTAGGGCGATGGGACACTACCCAACGTAAGGCGGTCCTCGCCATGCGCACCCACCCATCACAGCAGCATCATGCAGCATGAAAACCATGCTCCATACACAGCCAAACGCACTGAGCTCTGCCTCTCCTCACCTCCCTTATACTCACTGATTCCCCTTCACATCACACCCTCCCATCTCTCATCAGCACTCCTGTGCCTTGTCTCAGGCAGCCCCTAATCCTGGGTTGTCCTCGCTGCTCCTGTACACCCCATAGCCTCATACTCCTACTTCACGTGCCCTGTCCGTGCCATGACAGAGCAGTGCTCAGGGTCAGAGTGATCGTCCTTCACCTACAGGGGCCTGGCTATAACAAGCCCCTCTCCCCCGCACCTTCACAACCTCATTCTGGGCATCTGGATGTCCTCTCTTCCCATGTCCTAACCAGATCACCTAGAGGGCAAGCAAATCAGCACAGAGACCTTGGCTTTACTCTGTGAGGCAGATTCATTCTGTGGTTTAGGAGTTAGTTCAGCCCCTAGCATACTGGCACCCCTGACTAGCTAGGCTACAGGTCTGTCCTGCCCAGACCTGCCCAGACCCACCCCCAAATGCCCCCTGAACCCAGGGTGGCCCCAGAGCCGACTTTGCACCATGGCAGCGGGGTCCCCTGTAACTATCAATCCTTCTCCTTCCCCTGCATCCCCTTTAGGTCAGTCTAGCAGCCGGTGACGATGAATAGGGCCCTTTGGGTGTATTCGGTGTTTGCCCTTCTGATGCTATATGCCATCATGTGTTCAGCCAAACAAAGTGGCCTGGGATCTGGGCAACATGTACCGCCTGTGATCAGCCCAGAGTCACGTCCCAGGGCTCATACGGTCTGGGCCAATAAGCATGACCCCATTAACCCCCCCTCCAAAGAACTCCGATGTCCCCTGCTCACTTCAAGGGCTACTTCGGTTTGGGTTTTTTGAGACCATCTGTGGATTTGCCCCCAGCTGCTCTCACAAATCTTTTCTACTTCCCTCCCCAGCTCTGGCTGGCTTCTTCTGTCCTTTCCCACAACCTTGTCACCAGTGGCCTGAGAGCCGTCTCCTCAGCAGCCCTTTCCTTCTGCAACCATCCTCTCTGTAGGACCTGGTCGCCGACACAGGTTTCAAATGCATGTCTTGTTTGACGCTGGATCGACAACAGAGGTTTGCAGTGGTGCAGTTACATCTATTATCCCCCTCCCTGCCGGGCTGACACTCCTCCCACCCCCCCTCCATCTCCAATTTCATCTTGAACTAGATCTTCATTTCAACGCCCCTTGGGGACTGGCCTAGCAGTGATTAATTTAGCCACCCGATCTCTTTACACTGCTCTCCTCCATAATCCAGTATAAGCCCGAGCCCGCCCGGTCGTGCTTATACACCGTAAAGCTCTTTCGGGAGTTGGGGAGATGCTGCAGATGGTAGGAGACCTGCTCTATAAAACAGTCTGCTTGGGTTTAAATTAATAAGAGCCAGGCTGTGGCTTCCAAAGGAATCTCAGGCAGCTAAAACCCAACTCCCCTTGAATCTCAGTGTGAGCTGGCTCCCCCAGGCGTCTTTGAAAAGCCCAGCTTTAATTCATACTCCCCTGATCGTTCTGTTACACAATGAACACCCTGGCTGTTGGGGTCGCAGCCTGGGTGGGGAACTGGGCCAGTTCTCTGTATTACTCTCATGTGCTGAGCATTCAACTTGACCTAGGGGAAACTCCATTTATTGCCATCGGAGAAAGCCCTAGCCCAGACCATAATGCTTCTGAAGTCTACCTTGCAAGGAGCGTGCTGGGACGTGGGGCACAACTGGAGGGGAGCTGTGAACAGAATTTCTCCCCCTCATGGCCCCAGGGCTGGTAGGCTTCTCCCTGTGGCACTCATCCTAGCCAGGACGTGAAAGGAAAGTTGGCGCAGTGAACTCCCGATGGGAATGAGGAGCCCTCAGGTCTGGCAGAGTTGCTGAAGTGGGGGGTGACATCCGGGGTAAGTGGGGCAGGGGAATGCTGCCTGGACGTTTAAATGTAGAAGGTGAAGAAGAACAAAGCAGCCGTCCCTAGGGAACCCAGACACACACACCCCATCCTCAAACAGTCCATGCTCACATCCATTTCTACCACTCCAGCCCCATCACACGTGGCTGGGTGGCCAACGGCAGCCAGGATCAAGGGGAAGAGATCGTGCCAGGGATGGCTCAGGACTCGGCTCCCTTGGTACATTTGGGAAGCTCAGATCCCAAGTGCCAGAGCTTCCCCTGGGGCCCTGAGTTCTGTGGTCCCTTATTGTGATTCCTCACCACCCAGCCTGCTGGGAGCTGGAAATGCTGTAGGGATGGCGGTCTCTTACCCCTCCGTCTCAACCTCCCCAACTCTTCCTCTTTGCTTCTTTCCCTTCCCTAGGAAGGATCAGCCGGAGGTTTGTTTCTTGCTGTGTTCTAGCCCTTTGCAGGTACACGCAGCGCATGATGCAGACTCCCCTCAGCGGTACAAGTACAGGCAGATGCACACGTTCGCGCACAGTTACACACACAGTCTTGCACGCATGTTCCTGCCCATTCACCCTGGGATCTGTGGCAGAACGTGCATGGAGACTCACTTGTGCACACACACATTCAGGCTGTGTCCCGGATTCTCACATGTGTACATACACACTGGCTTAGACCTGCACAAGCCTATCACACACTGCTGCGGGGAGCTGCAGGCATGCTCCGGCACATGCTCCCACATCTGTGCAGGGCAATAAGTGTTGTATGAACCCCCTTCACCGCAGTCACCTCCCCCCAAGCCCTCCTCACCCGCTCTAAGCAGCCTGGCAGGGTCCCCTGACTACTCCAGCAGGGGACGGTGGTGGGAGAGTCTGTACATTAACGGGGCCAGATCTGCCCCCCGCATAGACTCGACATGCAAACATCCTCTCTTAGAAAGTGAGTGAAGTGTTTTAAAGGTGCAGCAGTTAGTTAAGGGGAGGAGGAGGCTGGGGCAGCCGGGGCGCAGTTACCTGGTGCCTGTCTGACCCGCAGTTGCTTTCCTAGAGCATGATGTGACATTCACTGTAAATAAATAGCCTCAATAATTCAGGGAGCATTTGCCACCAGCCGGGGACACCGGTTCCTGCTCGTTCCCCACCAAGCGAACATGCAGCCTGCCTGCCTGGGCAGCCCTGCCAGGAGCTGCCAGCCCACCCCGGGGCTGCTTTCTCCAGTGGGCACCCCAGCACCCCCATCCCCCTTCGCGGCTGGGGGGCAGGGTAACCCGGGCAAAAAGGGGCCCCCACAGGGTGTTACGAAGTTTGGGGGGCGCTGTCTATCCCCGGCCCCGGAGAGAGAGGGGGGGAAGCCAGTCTCCCCTCGGTTCTCTCTCCTGTCTCACCCGTCCTCTCCCGCGCCTTACCTGGGATTTCTCCTGCTGCCCGTCCTCGAGGGGAGACGCTCTCCCCATGTCTTTCCATCGATCGTTGACCATCTTCTGGGCCAGGGAGGGGGGACGGGAGCGAGTCCGGTTCCAAGGGGAAGCGGGGGGAAGAAGCCGCGCCCCGCGGGGAGCGCCCCGGCCCGGGAACAGCGAGAGCCCCGGGAGCCGGCCGGGCCGCCCCGCGGAGCCCCTGAGCTCGACCCGCGCAGCGTCGGGCAAAGTTTGCGGCGCGTTCGGGGCTGGATCCGCACCCGCCCAGCGCCCCTCTCTCCCCGGCGCCCCAGCCAGCTGCTCCCGTCGGACTCGGGCTGGCGGCGCGCCGCCCTCCTGCGCCTCCCCTGCCGGAGCCGGGGGGGGGGGGACTTCGCTTCCCTCCCACTGATCTGCCCAGAGCAGCCCCCAGCTGGCACAGACACAGCCCCGCCGCCCAGACTAGAGATCCGAGCAGCGGGGGGCGGGGGTCTGGATCGATCCCCTCCCTGCCCTAAATCTGCCGGACTAGCCCCACTCTGCCCCTTCTCCGGGCCCTGCGCCCTCCTGTCTCTCTCTGCCCTTCTTTCCCCCTTCCCTGCCCTCCGGCTCGTACCCCTCTGCCCTCCCCACCACGGCTTCTACCCCCCTGCCCTGCCCCCTCT